>NW_016807975.1:4117655-4123313 GCF_001698545.2 Rhinopithecus bieti | reverse complement strand
GTTTTGTCTTTGGTTCTGTTTATATGCTGGATTACGTTTATTGATTTGCGAATGTTGAACCAGCCTTGCATCCCAGGGATGAAGCCCACTTGATCATGGTGGATAAGCTTTTTGATGTGCTGCTGAATCCGGTTTGCCAGTATTTTATTGAGGATTTTTGCATCGATGTTCATCAGGGATATTGGTCTAAAATTCTCTTTTTTTGTTGTGTCTCTGCAGGCTTTGGTATCAGGATGATGTTGGCCTCATAAAATGAGTTAGGGAGGATTCCCTCTTTTTCTATTGATAATCACACTTTCAATGGTTATAAAGGTTAAAGCGTCAGTTCAGGGTGAACAATGCAAACACAGGAACATAGCATCTAACAGGAGGGGCGGAGACTAATTTCGGGACCACTGTAATGACTCTATGGCTTGAATTTGGATATAATCAATCTTGAAAGATGAGACTGATGTCTCTGACTTTTTTGGATTGAAGCCCTTTTTGGATTGATCTGTGGAGTAGAAGTGTTTATGATGGGGAGGTACAGTGGTTTGTTTATAAGGGATGCATTCAGCTCAAGAATGGGTTTCCTCCATCATTCTCAGCAAACTAACATAGTAACAGAAAACTAAACACCGCATGTTTTCACTCAGAGGTGGGAGTTGAACAATGAGTACACGTGGACACAGGGAGGGAAACATCACACATCGGCACCTGTTGGGGGGTGGCGGGTTAGGGGAGGGATAGCATTAAGAAAAATACCTAATGTAGGTGACGGGTTGACGGGTGCAACAAACCAACATGGCACGTGTATACCTATGTAACAAACCTGCATGTTCTGCACATGTATCCCAGAACTTAAAGTATAATAATTAAAAGAAAAAAAAAGAAAGACCTGGACTTTAAGGTCAAATAGATGTGGATTTAAATCTAGCTCCCTGGTCTGCAAGATGCTCATTTGTGAAATTAATATAATTCCTATTTTTCAGGGTTGTTGTGAAGATACAATAAAATAACGTATCTAAAAAAAAAAAAAAAATGGGTTTCCTCACAAGAAGGAAGTCTTCATGGTCCTCTATCTTTAAACACATCTGCATTGTTTAAACAGCAGAGGGCGCCCTATTGACAGCAAACTTAAACTCAGCAGCGTGGACCAAATGGTCTCAGGGGTGTGTGTACTCTTAATCTACCTCTGCATATACCTTCAGTGAACTCAGAGTGGAATCTGGCTCCGCAGGTCAGGGTAGGAGACAAGATAAAATTAGAGAGCTGTGGAGGAGGGGTGAAACAGTGTAGGGTCATGGTGGATGAAGCCCACGGACTTAGGGCGCATGATTGCAGATTCAAATTCCAGTATTGCTTCCTACTGGCTGTGTGTCCTTGAGTTATTTGTCCTCCCTTCAGTTTACTTATTAACACAGTGGTGATAGATACTTGTTTGTAAAGCCCTTGGCACAATGCCTGGCCTATGCGAATTATCCAATAAATATTAGCTTAAGAAAAAAAAAAAAAAGCAAGCAAGTAAATACCTTCAGGTTCCGACTAGGAGAAGATAGAAGGAGAAAATGAGCAGGGAGCCTGCTCACCCACAAGCCTGGAATGACTCATTCTGGAAAATGTTACACACACTAAGCGTTGATATATATGCTCATTTACTGATTTTAAACAATCCTTTATCAGTTGTGAATAGGTTTTGCCTATTTTATAATTGTTTTTCATTTATTTGGGAGGTGCTGTTATTTTTTCACATCAAAATGATTTGACAGTGTGAAATTCTAAAATAGAAGTTGGAAATCATACTAGGAAATAATTCTATGCTTTTTCAGGGAGAAACTGGATATGACCAAGAAAAACAGCAGTTTAAAGATGAGTGATGTAAACTGTTGGGACATCTTTCTAAACCTTGCTTCACATTTTGGGGTTTGAAGATGCAAAGGAAATGGCTCCTCATCGTTCTTCAATTTGAATCATGGGGACCACCCTTGACACAGTCGATAGAATTTCAGAGCAAGAAGTGTCCTTAAGGGTCTCACACTTTAATAAGTACCCCTACCCATCCCTTCCGCACCCCACACTCCCCACCCAATTAAATAAACATCTCTTGGTGTGAGGCTAGGTTATCAGCACCGTTACAAGCTTCTCATGTGATTCTTATATGCAAGCGGTACTGTGAACCTTTGATCTACACCCATCACTTTACTGCTGGGGAAAGTACTTTTTGCTGGTGGGGAAGATATTTGCCTATCCTCCATGCAGCCTTCAAAATGATGGCCTTAAAATAGAAATTTAACAGGTCAAAAGCCCTCAATGCCCTCCCTGCTCTCCCATCTCTCTCCAGCTTTCAGAACAAAGTTCAGGGCCTCCAGTTAAATCACAAATTCCTTTCAGTATTTGCCTCAGTTTCTCTCTTCCCCTTACCTCACTTTCTATACCCTTCTCTCTAGTCAGGCCCAACTGCTTGCAGTTCTGGAATGTGGGGTGGCGCTGCCCAGTGTCATATCTTAACAAATGCCTTTCCTTCCTCCTGCTAGGCTGCCTTTATCTCTTTCTTCATTTTCAAAATGCAGCTCAAGCTGAGACATCCAAGTAGCGAGGGAAAGAGGGAGCATTAGTGGTTGATATCCTGTGTCAAAACATCGTGAATTTATTTTAAAGACTGGGAAAGATCCTTGAGATTCTCTAAGTTCAAGCTCAAATGCTTTCAGGGCTGGGCTGGTATCATAAATGTGTGATGGAAAACCAGATATGAGACAAAAAGGTGATAGGACCCTGGCCATCTGGAGAGCAGGTGTCCCATTTAAAGGTGATTAAATTCAACTTTTTGAGAAGCACTGAACGTTCAGTCCAGGAGCTGCCAATCTGCCACCCTTCCAATCACCCTGGTTTACAGAGAAACTGAGAGCCCATGTGAGTCAGCTGAGGACTTGGTTGTACACAGCATTGGGAGAGCCCAGGCCTTCTGAATCCAGGTCCAATCTTCTTCATAGCATGCAATAAACTTTTGGCACATTTTCCTTCTCAATTTTATTGTATTTATTCCATATAGTAATAAAGATCAACATTTATACAATGGTATACAATTAGAAAAAAACAGCCCTAGCTTTATTTTAAAAACTGCATATCAGGAAGGTGCTGTAGAAACATGTATCTTGCTTCCTGTTGGACTTCTTATCTGCAGAGGCAGAAGGCAACCTTCATAGGTCTGCCTGGAAGCTGGTCTTGGCTTTAGTAATATTCTAGTCTGAGACCACGTAGGGCGAAAGTGAATCATTGCCAAGCTTCTCTTCCCGCTCACAGTTACTGTGCAGTGAAATCTTAGCTCTGATGTCTGATTTACGGATTACCGTCTCTAGGCTGCCTGGATGGATTTTATCCCTTAAGGATTTCTAAAAATAAAAACATCTTACCCAGCCTTATTTTCTAGAAGAAAGGAGTTTGTTCAACCAGACAAAAGTATACACTGAAATGTCAGTGTTATCCTCCTATGTGACTGAGACAGAGGCTGAACATTTCCTCTGGCTTGGTGGATAGCTCCTGTACTGGCTGGGTACCTAAAACATCCCCGCAGGGAGAGAGAAAAGGCTTTGCTCTCACACATGGACACCCTGGGCTCATTGGTCTGCTTCAGGGGTTACGGTCCAAACGAAGGTGTAGAGAGTACATGGATCTGCCCTTGGCTTTTCTGAAAGAAGCTGCTCCTAACTCCCAATTTCTATTTACCTCAAGAGACAACTGTGAAAATAGCTTTGTTGGCTTCTTTGCCAAAGGATTCACTGTTGCAGACAGAAGAGTCTTACACACATCATGCCATCAACAGGAGTGGGAAGGAGATAGCAGAGATAAGAAGAAAAGGGAGTGTGGTGTGCAGGGTATTATGTCTCTTGATTCGTCAGTAGATGGCACAGGCTTGGAGTGGAGAGGCTGAGATTTAGGGATATCTATTATTTATCAAGGTGACTCTCCCTTTCCTCCACAGTAAAGCATCTCATAATAGGTGGGAGACTTCCCTCCTAGCTCCTGGACACTTATCACCCTCTGTCTTGTTGTTATATTGTGGTGACCCATAGTGGTTTATGAGATACAGACAATTCCCCTGCCCAGTACTGCTG
Source organism: Rhinopithecus bieti (assembly GCF_001698545.2). NCBI lineage: Eukaryota > Metazoa > Chordata > Mammalia > Primates > Cercopithecidae > Rhinopithecus > Rhinopithecus bieti. The sequence goes on along the minus strand of NW_016807975.1, from coordinate 4,119,222 downwards.
AATGGCCAGGTGTGTCTTTGTTCATGCTGTGGTCACAGAAAGGGAAAACTCTCCTTGCAAAGCAGGTAAGTCTGTGTTTAAGGCAAACTCCTTAATTTCACTTTCTTGCCTTGAAAGTCTAGATTGAAGAAATGAATATTTGCAATAAAAGCAAAAAATATAAATTTAAAATAAAAATAAAATCATAAGAATGAAGGAACAATAAATTATCTTTTACTTTATAGAGGGAAAGGACAAATTATAGGGTTGTTTTAAATTGCAAGATGTCCAATAATTTTGAAAATATTTCCCTTTAGATACAACTTTTAAGAAACACAATGTTATTTTATTTGTATAGTATTTATATTCTTTTCACTATTCATTTTATTTTTTAATTATACTTTAAGTTCTAGGGTACATGTGCACAACATGCAGGTTTGTTACATGGGTATACATGTGTCATTTTGGTTTGCTGCACCCATCAACTTGTCATTTATATTATGTATTTCTCCTAATGCTATCCCTCTCCCAGCTCCCCACCTCCCGACAGGCCCAGTGTGTGATGTTCCCTGCGCTATGTCCATGTGTCCTTATTGTTCAACTCCCACCTATGAGTGAGAACATGTGGTGTTTGGTTTTCCGTCCTTGTGATAGTTTGCTTAAAATGATGGTTTCCAATTTCATCCATGTCCCTGCAAAGGACATGAGTCCATCCTTTTTTATGTCTGCATGGTATTCCATGGTATATATGTGCCACATTTTCTTAATCCAGTTTATCATTGATGGACATTTGGGTTGGTTCCAAGTCTTTGATATTGTGAATAGTGCCACAATAAACATACGTGTGCATGTGTCTTTATAGTAGCATGGTTTGTAATCCTTTGGGTATATACCCGGTAATGGGATCACTGAGTCAAATGGTACTTCTAGTTCTAGATCCTTGCGGAATCGCCACACTGTCTTCCACAATGGCTGAACTAATTTACACTCCCACCAACAGTGTAAAAGCGTTGCTATTTCTCTACATCCTCTCCAGCATCTGTTGTTTCCTGACTTTTTAATGATTGCCATTCTAACTGGTGTGAGATGGTATCTCACTGTGGTTTTGATTTGAATTTCTCTGATGACCAGCGATGATGAGCATTTCTTCATATGTTTGTTGGCTGCATATATGTCTTCTTTTGAGAAGTGTCTGTTCATATCCTTTGCCTATTTTTTGATGGGGTTGTTTGTTTTTTTCTTGTAGATTTGTTTAAGTTCTTTGTAGATTCTGAATATTAGCCCTTTGTCAGATGGGTAGATTGTAAAAATTTTCTCCCATTCTGTAGGTTGCCTGTTCACTCTGATGGTAGTTTCTTTTGCTGTGCAGAAGCTCTTTATTTTAATTAGATACCATTTGTCAATTTTGGCTTTTGTTGCCATTGCTTTTGGTGTTTTAGTCCTGAAGTCTGCCCATGCCTATGTTCTGAATGGTACTGCCTAGGTTTTCTTCTAGTGTTTTTGTGGTGTTAGGTCTTACATTTAAGTATTTAATCCAACTTGAGTTAATTTTTGTGTATGGTGTAAGGAAGGGATCCAGTTTCAGTTT
>NW_016807975.1:4027626-4117349 GCF_001698545.2 Rhinopithecus bieti | reverse complement strand
TCTTGATTGCCCTGGCCAGAACTTCCAACACTACATTGAATAGGAGTGGTGCGAGAGGGCATCCCTGTCTTGTGCCAGTTTTCAAAGGGAGTGCTTCCAGTTTTTGCCCATTCAGTATGATATTGGCTGTGGGTTTGTCTCAAATAGCTCTTATTATTTTGAGATACATTCCAGCAATACCTAGTTTGTTGAGAGTTTTTAGCATGAAGGGCTGTTGAATTTTGTCGAAGGCCTTTTCTGCATCTATTAAGATAATCATGTGTTTTGTGTTGTTGGTTTTGTTTATTTGATGGATTATGTTTATTGATTTGCGTATGTTGAACCAGCCTTGCATCCCAGGGATGAAGCCAACTTGATCATGGTGGATAAGCTTTTTGATGTGCTACTGGATTTGGTTTGCCAGTATTTTATTGAGGATTTTTGCATCAGTGTTCATCGGGGATATTGGTCTAAAGTTCTCTTTTTTTTGTTGTGTCTGTGCCAGGTTTTGGTATCAGGATGATGCTGGCCTCATAAAATGAGTTAGGGAGGATTCTCTTTTTTTCTGTGGATCGGAATAGTTTTGGAAGGAATGATACCAGCTCCTCTTTGTACCTCTTGTAGAGTTAGGCTGTGAATCCATCTGGTCCTGGATTTTTTTTGGTTGATAGGCTATTAATTATTGCCTCAATTTTAGAACCTTTATCATTTTTTATTGTGTCTATTTGACTCTTCTTTCTTTTCTTATTAGTCTTGCTAGTGGTCTATCTTGGTGATCTTTTCAAAAGCCCAGCGCCTGGATTCACTGATTTTTTTGAAGGGTTTTTTGTGTCTCTATCTCCTTCAATTCTGTTCTGATCTTAGTTATTTCTTGCCTTCTGCTAGCTTTTGGATTTTTTGCTCTTGCTTCTCTAGATCTGTTAATTGTGATGTTAGGGTGTTGATCTGAGATCTTTCTTGCTTTCTTTTGTGGGCATTTAGTGCTATAGATTTCCCTCTACCACTGCTTTAAATGTGTCCCAGAGATTCTGGTACGTTGTGTCTTTGTTCTCATTGGTTCCAAAGAACATTTGTATTTCTGCCTTAATTTGGTATGTACCCAGTAGTCATTCAGGAGCAGGTTGTTCAGTTTCTATGTAGTTGTGCAGTTTTGACTGAGTTTCTTAATCCTGAGTTCTAATTTGATTGCACTGTGGTCTGAGAGACAGTTTTTTGTGACTTCTGTTCTTTTACATTTGCTGAGGAGTGTTTTGCTAGTAATTATGTGGTCAATTTTAGAATAAGTGCGATGTGGTGCTGAGAAGAATGTATATTCTGTTGATTTGGGGTGGAGAGTTCTGAAGATGTCTATTAGGTCTGCTTGGTGCAGAGCTGAGTTCAAGTCCTGGATATCCTTGTTAATTTTCTGTCTCGTTGATCTGTCTAATACTGACAGTGGGGTGTTAAAGTCTCCCATTATTATTGTGTGGGAGTCTAAGTCTCTTTGTAGGTCTCCAAGGACTTGATTTATGAATCTGGGTGCTCCTGTATTGGGTGCATATATATTTAGGATAGTTAGCTCTTCTTGTTGAGTTGTCACGATTATGTACTGGCCTTCTTTATCTCTTTTGATCTTTGTTGGTTTAGAGTCTGTTTTATCAGAGACTAGGATTGCAACCCCAGTTTTTTTTTTTTTTTCCATTTGCTTGGTAGATCTTCCTTCATCCCTTTATTTTGAGCCTATGTATGTCTTTGCATATGAGATGGGTTTCCTGAATACAGCATACCCATGGGTCTTGACTCGTTATCTAATTTGCCAGTCTCTGTCTTTTAATTGGGGCATTTAGCCCATTATATTTAAGGTTAATATTGTTATGTGTGAATTTGATTTAGTCATTAAGATGCTAGCTGGTTATTTTGCCCGTTAATTGATGCAGTTTCTTCAGAGTGTTGATGGTCTTTACAATTAGGCTGTTTTTGCAGTGGCTGGTACTGGTTGTTCCTTTCCATGTTTAGTACTTCCTTCAGGAGCTCTTGTAGGGCAGGCCTGGTGGTGACAAAAATGTCTCAGCATTTGCTTGTTTGTAAAGGATTTTATTTTTCCTTCACTTATGAAGCTTGGTGTGGCTGGATATGAAATTCTGGGTTGAAAATCCTTTTCTTTAAGAATGTTGACTATTGGCCCCTACTCTCTTCTGGCTTGTAGGGTTTCTGCCGAGAAATCTGCTATTAGTCTGATGAGCTTCCCTTTGTGGGTAACCTGACCTTTCTCTCTGGCTGCCCTTAACATTTTTTCCTTCATTTCAACTTTGGTGAATCTGACAACTATGTGTCGTGGAGTTGCTCTTCTTGAGGAGTATCTTTGTGGTGTTCTCTGTATTTCTTGAATTTGAATGTTGGCCTGTCTTGCTAGGTTGGGGAAGTTCTCCTGGATAATATCCTGAAGAGTGTTTTCTAACTTGGTTCCATTCTCCCCGTCACCTTCTGGTACACCAATCAAATGTAGATTTGGTCTTTTCACATAGTCCCATGTTTCTTGGACGCTTTGTTTGTTTCTCTTCATTCTTCTCTAATCTTGTCTTCTTGCTTTATTTCCTTAATTTGGTCTTCAATCACTGATATCCTTTCTTCCACTTGATTGAATTGGCTATTGAAGTTTGTGGATGCATCACGAAGTTCTTGTGCTGTGGTTTTCAGCTCCATCAGGTCCTTTAAGGTCTTCTCTACACTGTTTATTCTAGTTAGCCATTCATCTAACCTTTTCAAGGTTTTTAGCTTTCTTGCAATGGGTTAGAACATGATCCTTTGGTTTGGAGAAGTTTGTTATTACCGACTTTCTGAAGCCTACTTCTCTCAACTTGTCAAACTCATTCTCCATCCAGTTTTGTTCCCTTGCTGTCAAGGAGCTGTGATCCTTTGGAGGAGAAGACAAATGCTCCAGTTGTTGGAATTTTCAGCTTTTCTGCTATGGTTTCTCCCCATCTTTGTGGTTTTATTTACCTTTGGTCTTTGATGTTGGTGACCTACAGATGGGGTTTTGGTGTGGATGTCCTTTTTGTTGATGTTGATGCTATTTCTTTCTATTTGTTAGTTTTCCTTCTAACAGTCAGGTCCCTCAACAGCAGGTCTGTTAGAGTTTGCTGGAGGTCAACTCCAGACCTGTTTGCCTGGATATCTCCAGCAGAATATTGCTGTCTGATCCTTTCTCCAGAAGCTTCACCCCAGAGGGGCACCCGCTTGTTTGAGGTGTCTGTAAGCCTCTAGTGGGAGGTGTCTCCAAGTCAGGCTACATGGGAGTCAGGGACCTACTTGAGGAAGCAGTCTGTCCGTTCTCAGAGCTTGAATGCTGTGCTGAGGGAAGCACTGGACATTTAAGTCTGCAGAAGCTGTCTGCTGTCTTTTTTTCTGCTGTGTCCTGACCCCAGAGGTGGAATCTAGAGAGGCACTAGTCCTTGCTGAGCTGTGGTGGGCTCCACCCAATTCAACCTTCCCAGCTGCTTTGTTTACACTGTGAGCTACTCAAGCCTCACAATGGTGGATGCCCCTCCCCTTATCAAGATGTACCATTGCAGGTTAATCTCAGACTGCTGTGCTAGCAGTGAGCAAGGCTCCGTGGGTGTGGGACCCACCGAGCCAGGCATGGGAGGGTATCTCCTGGTTGGCTGGTTGTTAAGACCATGGGAAAAATGCAGTATTTGGTCAGGAGTGTACGGTTTCTCTAGGTACAGACTGTCTTGGCTTCCCTTGGGTGGGAAAGGGAAATACCTTGATCCCTTGCACTTCCTGGGTGAGGCAATGCCCTGACCTGCTTCAGTTCACCTTCCATGGGCTGCACCCACTGTCCAACCAGTCCCAGTGAGATGAACCAGGTACCTCGGGTGGAAATGCAGAAATCACTCGTTTTCTGCATTGATCTCACTGGGAGCTGCAGACTGGAGCTGTTCCTATTTGGCCATCTTGGAAGTGACTCCCTTCAATATTCATTTTAAATATAAAGCAGATCTTAGATATACAGAAACCTAGCTATCTTTGAAGATAAGAAAGTTCATCTTTATAAAAATCTTCCTTTACATTCTGATTTCATGATTTTCATAAGCATAACTGAACTGTGATTTGCCATAAGCCAAAGTCACAAGTTGGACTCATAACTGCAATGTATTAAATTTATCTTTAGGCATTACATTTGTGTATCACTGTGTTCTTATGTATCTGATACTATGAGATCGACAAAGCCTGGAGACACTGCTGGAGACATCTTCCTTATAGTCTAGTTCTTAGAAAATTCTGAATATTCAAAAGGCATTACATTTATTCTTTAAAAAATTTTAAATAAGAAATGACTCCATTAAACAATCCACAAAGAAAGCCATCTCTCTTAAAGCTTTCCATGTTCATAAAACTCCCTAAATGTGTAGTTTTTCTTTGGTAATTTAATTTCTGCTGCAGATGTCTATCCAATTTATTTGTGATTTATCACAGATTTTAATTTATAGTGAAAGTACTGGGCCAGATTTGCAAAGAGATAACATTTTTCTCCTCATTTCATTCTAGATTCAGTGAATAATTGGTCTTTCCCATTATTATTAATTTATCTTTGCACACTAATGCTTTTGAAGAATGATGAGTTTCACAAAATTCTTCTCCAGCTGTCACCTGGAACCTTTTTGTGCCAACATTATGTTAGATTTATGCTAATAACAATTTATTCCAGTTTTAAGACTTTAAATCCTCCTACATTTACTTGCCAAATACATCTTGTGAGTTCTTGAACAAGTTTCCTCCTTGCATTAGTCCATTTTCATGCTGCTAATAAAGACATACCTGAGACTGGGAAATTTACAAAAGAAAGAAGTTTATGGGACTTACAGTTTCACATGGCTGGGGAGGCCTCACAATCATGGTGGAAGGCAAAGGAGGACCAAGTCACATCTTACATAGATGGCAACAGGCAAAATGAGAGCTTGTGGAGAAAAACTCCCGTTTTTAAAACCATCAGATCTCGTGTGACCCATTCACTATCATGAGGAGAGACGTGCCCCCGTGATTCAATCATCTCTCACTGGGTTACTTCCCACAACATGTGGGAATTATGGAAGCTACAAGATGAGATTTGGGTGGGACACAGAGCTAAACCATATTATTCGGCCTCTGGCCCCTCTCAAATTTCAAATCTTCACATTTCAAAACAAATTATGCCTTCCCAACAGTCCCCCAAAGTCTCATCTCATTTCAGCATTAACTCAAAAGTCCATAGCCCAAAGTCTCATCTGAGACAAGATAAGTCCCTTCCACCTATGAGCCTGAAAATCAAAAGCAAGTTAGTTCCTTCCTAGATACAATGGGGGTACAGTCATTGGGTAAATATAGCCATTCCAAATGGGAGAAGTTGGCCAAAACAAAGGGGCTAAAGGCCCCAGACAGTCTGAAATCGAGTAGGGAAGTCAAATCTTAAAGCTCAAAGTGATCACCTTTGACTCCATGTCTCATATCCAGGTCTTGCTGATGCAAGAGGTGGGTTCCCATGGTCTTGGGCAGCTCTGCCCCTGTGCTTTGCAGGGTACAGCCTCCCTCCTGGCTGCTTTCATAGGCTGGCACTGAGTGTCTGAGTCTTTTCCAGGTGCACAGTGCAAACTGTTGGTGGATCTACCATTCTGGGGTCTTGAGGATGGTGGCCCTCTTCTCACAGCTCCACTAGGTGGTGTCCCAGTAGGGACTCTGTGTGGGGGCTTCAACCCCACATTTCCCTTCCATACTGCCCTAGCAGAGGTTCTCCATGAGGGACCCACCCCTGCAGCAAACTTCTGCCTGGGCATCCAGGCATTTCCATACATCCTCTGAAATCTAGGTGGAGGTTCCTAAACCTCAGTGCTTGACTTCTGTGTCCCTGCAGGCTCAACACCATGTGTAAGCTGCCAAGGCTTGGCGCTTCCACCGTCTGAAGCCATGGCCCAAGCTCTATGTTGGCCCATTTCAGCCACGCCTGGGGCAGCTGGGACACAGGGCATCAAATGCCTAGGCTGCACACAGCACAGGGACCCTGGGCCCAGCCCCTGGAACCATTTTTTCCTCCTAGGCCTCTGGGCCTGTGATGGGAGGAGCTGCTGCATAGGCCTCTGACAGTTGAAGACAGTTTCCCCATTGTCTTGGTGACAAATTTGGCTCCTCATTACTTATGCAAATTTCTGCAGTTTGCTTGAATTTCTCCTCAGAAAATGGGATTTTCTTTTCTATTGCATTGTTAGGCTGCAAATTTTCCAAACTCTTATGCTCTGTTTCCCTTTTGAAACTGAATGCTTTTAACAACACCCAAGTTTCCTCTTGAATGCTTTCTTGCTTAGAAGTTTTCTCCACCAGATACCCTAAGTCATCACTCTCAAGTTCAAAGCTCCACAGATCTCTAGGGCAGGGGCAAAATGCTGCCAGTTTTTGTGCTAAGAAATAACAAGAGTCACCTTTCTCCAGTTCCCAATAAGTTCCTCATCTCCATCTGACACCATCTCAGCCTAAATTTCATTGTCCATATCATTATCAGCATTTTGGTCAAAGCCATTCAACAAGTCTCTAGGGAGTTCCAAACTTTCTCACATTTTCATCTTCTTCTGAGCCCTCCAAACTGTTCCAGCCTCTGCCTGTTACTCAGTTTCAAATTTGCTTCCACATTTTTGGGTATCTTTTCAGCAGCGCCCCACTCTACTGGTACCAATTTATTGTATTAGTCTGTTTTCATGCTCCTGATAAAGACACACCTGAGACTGGGCAGTTTACAAAAGAAAGAGGTTTATTGGACTTCCAGTTCCACATAGCTGGGGAGGCCTCACAATCATGGCAGAAGGAGGAGCAAATCTCATCTTATGTGCATGGCAGCAGGCAAAAAGAAAGCTTGTGCAGAGAGACTCCCATTTTAAAAACCATCAGAACTCATGAGACCCACTCAGTCTCACGAGAACAGCGTGGGAAAGACCTACCCCCATGATTCAATCATCTCGCACTGGGTCCCTCCCACAACATGTGGGAATTATGGGAGCTGCAAGATGAGATTCAGGTGGGGACACAGAGCCCAACTATATCACTATTACACGAGTCAGAATATCCTTGTCTATGTAGTGAAAATGTAATACTTGTCTGCCTTCTTCAGAAAAAGGCAGTGTAGCCCAATGGTTGAGAGAAATGCTTTCTGTAGTCATATGGGCCAGTGTTCAAGTCTTAGCTCTGCAACTTAATACAGTGTGACTCTGGGAAATTTCCTTAATCTTTCTGAGGCTCAGTTTCCTCATCTAGACAATGGAGAAAATAATTATAGGATTGTTATGAAGATGAAATCCAGCCATTATTTTATGTGCTTAGTATAATGCTGGACATATTGTGTGTTTCCTCAACTATCTGTGGCACATTTATGCATCTACAGGTACATATTTGTGAAGATCAAATAGAATATACACAAAATTGGTTTATAAGTGGTAAAGAGCTATTCAGATGTGCTGGCATCATTAGCTGAGCATTCTAGTATATTTTTTGAGCCCAGACTTTGAGTTAAAACCTCCTAGGGACCTGAATGAAGCAACCACTGAGCCACTAGCGTCCATTGGAAAGCCTACCGTTGTCCACCCTCTGTCTCTGGCTCCCAATACCACCCTCCATCTGTGTGCAGCTACTGTATTCTAGGCCTTGTGCTTTGCCTACCTTGTTATTAACCCCCACAACAGTCTTTCAAGGTAGATACGATAATTCATGTTTTGTAGATGAAACAGAGCTTAGCTCATTTAAGTAACTTGTTTTAACATTGTATAGCTGTTACGTTAGGGAATTAAAGTGAAAGCCCAAGTTGCTCTGGTGTTAAAGTACATGCAGTTTTCACTTCAAACAACAGTGGCAAACCAGACCGACTTCTAACTTGTCCTGGATCTGACACTCCCATACCCTAGCGACTCTAGGTAAGCTGGTTTACCACTAGAGGATAGGTTTCTTCATACATAAAATGACAGTAGTGAGACCTACCCTATAGGAATTTGTAAGTATTAAACAGAAAAGCATATAGTCGGTGATAATAAAGAATAGTTCTTCATAATTTGTCTTCTGGTACTTTCCATCTCCCAAGGGGTGTTGGAGAGTCACTCCTCCTTCCCCAGGCCAGCAGGGGGCAGTACAGACCATAAAGGATCTGACCCAACCAGGAGGATCTCCTTAACCAACTGCCTCTGGGATCCTCCACCACTGTCAGTAATCTGAATTAGATCAGGTCCTTGGTAGTCTCCGATTCTGGCTCTTGGACTAGAAAAGAAGGAAAAGCCTGTTATACACAATAACAGACACAGCTATCACAACAATAGTAACCCCTAGTGCTTGCATAAGACTCCAAATAGAAAGTTTTTATATTATACAGGAAGCGATTCACGTTGGCCCAGGTTAGCAGTTTATTAACCTCATGAAGATGTTAATATCATTAGGAAGGCAGAAAGAGAATACCTCCAACTCCTCCATTAGACCCAATTAGAGAGCGCTGCTGCACAAAGGAGGCTGCTGCTGAGCTTGTCGGTGCTCAGGCTCGCAGCCGCAGTGATCCCATTAGATTGCCACTCACTGGAGTTATTAAAGCTGCCTCATTTGTGGTACGAAGCCATCATTCCCGAAATAGGTTGCTTTCAAGAAATGAATATGGGTAAGTGATAATGATGACAAATTAACACAAGATGATAAAGTAAATGCAAATGCAGGTTGACCAAACATTGATAGATGGAGCTGGAGGTGGTATATCCCAGTTGCTCTATTTGTGCTTGTTTTCTTACAACACTATGAGATCTGCATTATTTAAGTTTCTATTCTGATTTATCTGGCTCTGCTCCCACTTGCTGTCATGAACCCCTGCAAAGTCCTCTCTCTGTTTTTCTGACAGTTCTCAAAGGCAGCAGTGGTGCAGAGCATGTCACATGTTTGTTGAAGAAGTACAACCAGTTTCCATGTGGTATGCATGGTTTTATTCCCTTCCTCCTGATCTCAGGTGCCCATATACAGGGGTCAGTTACTCCCAATGGCCACGGTACCCTCTGCTCTGTAAAGTGGCTGTTGCTTCTGCTGGTTATTTATTTCTGTGGATGCTCTCCAGTTCTGGAGGTGCCAAACCTGTGGTGGTTTATGTGCAAGTGTGTGTGTGTGAGAATGTGTGTGTGTGTGTGTGTGTGAGTGAAGGTATGCTTCTTCTTTTTTTTTTTGAGATGGAGTCTTGCTCTGTCACCCAGGCTGTAGTGCGATGGCACGATCTTGGCTCACTGCCACCTCTGCCTCCCGGGTTCAAGCGATTCTCCTGCCTCAGCCTCCCGAGTAGTTGAGATTATAGGCACACGCCTCCACACCCAGCTAATTCTTGTATTTTTAGTAGAGACGGGGTTTCACCTTGTTGGCCGGGCTGGTCTCCAACTCCTGACCTCAGGTGATCCACCCATCTTGGCCTCCCAAAGTGCTGGGATTACAGGCGTGAGCCACCGCACCTGGCCACCTCTTCCACTTTTAAAAAGAATCACATCCTACCAGACACTCTCAACACGGTACCGAGAGGCTCCTGGATTCTTTGTGAAAATAGACCTCTTTTTGTTCACCCTGCCAATATCATTCTTCAAGACTGAGTCTAGATATCCTATTATCCAGGAAGTCTTCCCCAAGCACCCACATTGCTGTGTGAGTACCTCCCATCCCTTTATGCCCCCAAACCACTCTGCTTGCTGCTATCTTGGCACATGATATCAACAGCAGTCTAATGGGGCAGATGACACATGACTCCTTTGGGGGCAGGGTATGACTTACTCACCTTTGTATCCCCAGCACCTAGGAAAGTGCCTGGCCCACAGTGGGTGCTAAATCTGTGTTTATGAAGTGAGCCTATTTCCTCTTTGTCTTTGAGATTTTTTTACGACTGGTTCCTCCCCTGATCCCACCCCAGCCCCTAGCATTCTAACTTTCTCTAGCCAGCTCTTTCTGATACCTGCCTTCTTTGGCATGATACCTTGAATGCCTCTCTTTACCTAGGGCTCTGGATTTGTGGTTTGGTTTTGAATTGTTCACTAGGTTTTAAACCAGTACTTTTTTTTGGATGCTGTATTACTTTCCCAGGGCTGCCATAACAAAGTACAACAAACTGGGTGGTTTATGCATCAGACACTTGTCTCACTTTTCTGGAGGCTAGAAGACTGAAATTAGCATGTCAACAGGGTTGGTTCTTTCTGAAGGCTGTGAGGGAGGCATCTGTTCCAGGCCTTTCCCCTAGCTTCCAGTAGCTTCTGGCATTCCTCTGCATGTAATATTTACCCTGTGGCTTCACATTGCCTTCCCTTTGTAAATGTCTGTGTCCAAATGTCTCCTTTTCATAAGAACTCTAGTCATATTAGATTAGGGTTCACCCTAATGATCTCACCTTAACTTGATCATCTACAAGAAGGTATTTCTAAATAAGTGCAATGGCGCGATCTTGGCTCAATGCAACCTCTGCTTCCCAGGTTCAAGCGATTCTCCTGCCTCAGCCTCCTGAGTAGCTGGGATTATAGACGAGCTTATAATTCACAGCTGTGATTATGATATATTCTCAGATACTAGGGGACAAGACTTCAACATCTTTTTTGAGGGGTACAATTCCAACCCATAACAGATGCCTCATCTAGTAACACCTCAATGGTAAACAGCACCAGGCAGCTGGCCCAGGTTTCACCAAAGCTTCCCGTAGCAACTTCTATTTTTCAAGAGGGAGTTCACATGATATCCAATAGTTGCTAGTTCACTTTCCTTTTCTATATTCTCAAGGAGAATGCAGTCCTCAAACTAGGAGGTATTTTTTTTTTTCTGAGACGGAGTCTCGCTCTGTCGCCCAGGCTGGAACACAGCGGCGCCATCTTGGCTCACTGCAAGCTCCGCCTCCCGGGTTTATGCCATTCTCCTGCCTCAGCCTCCTGAGTAGCTGGGACTACAGACGCCCACCACCGCGCCTGGCTAGTTTTTTTTTTTTCGTATTTTTTAGTAGAGACGGGGTTTCACCGTGTTAGCCAGGATGGTCTCGATCTCCTGACCGCATGATCTGCCCGTCTCGGCCTCCCAAAGTGCTAGGATTACAGGCTTGAGCCACCGCGCCCGGCCACTAGGAGGTATTTTTAATCTTTGACTCTTTAAGTAAACTGGGCTGTACATTTATTTTGAGAAGTGAAAAAAAATTTGCTCATTGGCATTGGCATCCAGCTGAAATCAAGTTCAATAATGCCCCAGGCTATTCAAAGCTTTCGTCCCTGTGACCTATTTGTGGGAAGATAGTGTATTAATAACTGTAATGTTATAGCAGCCTCCTGATAATATATTCTAATATTTTATTGGTTTGCTATCTCTGAAAGGACTGGGAACCCCCTGAATAATTCCACTGAGGCGGGATAATCTTAGAAAGTGTCTGAACAGCAGTGAGTCAACCAGAAAAAGCTTGTTTGGCACAATCCACAGGGATCCCCTCAGAGAGAAAACAAAGTCAAAAGTAGCAGAAAGGACTGAGTGGAAGAAGTGAAACCAGTGGAAGATTTAGCCTGGAAGATTTAGCCAATTTCCATGGTAGATTTAAATCACTGGTTTAATGTTGGTTGAAGAGGTGTTCTTGGAGTTGCCTATATTACGTTGCTTCTCATTTCAGTGCTTAGTTTTTGAAACATCTATGTGTGTCTTTTCATGTATTGTTAGTTTCCTTTGGTCTTTTACTCCCTAGAATAAGAGTCGCAAGAGAGGCTATAGCAGAGGTCATAGCCCCTTCATATCTGAAGCAGACATGCAAGTTTTCAGTCCCTTCCTGAAAGTTATGCCTTTATGCTACTTGCTTGCTTTCTTTAATTTTAATTTTTATTTATTTATTTTTTTGAGATGGAGTCTCACCGTGTCACCCAGGCTGGAGTGCAATGGCACGATCTCGGCTCACTGCAAGCTCCGCCTCCCGGGTTCATGCCGTTCTCCTGCCTCAGCCTCCCGAGTAGCTGGGACTACAGGCGCCCACCACCACGTCCGGCTAATTTTTTTGTTTTTAGTAGAGAGGGGATTTCATTGTGTTAACCAGAATGGTCTCAATCTCCTAATCTAGTGATCCACCCACCTTGACCTCCCAAAGTGCTGGGATTACAGGCGTGAGCCACCGCGCTTGGCCTATGCTACTTGTTTTCAATCCTGGCTATGCCCCAGTAGATTCTGCTGCAATTGGTCTTGGCTGGGGCTGGGAGTAGTGCTTTTTAAGAGCAGCACTGGTGATTCCAATAGGTAACCAGTGTTGAGAACCATGCCCTCTGTCTTTTTGGCTTGTTTGCTTTGAAAGACAAAAGAGCAAAGTTAGGGGAATATTTGCAGTGTAAGGTCTGTCTAAATCCCTTCAGGACACACATGCTCCTCTCTATCCCCTATCCTCAACTAGGCACATTCATGAGGCGAAAATTCCCCTCATCATGGCCATGGGCATGAGGGAATGATGCTGGATCTTGACCTTAAAGAAACCATGCAGCTCTATGGGCATGAAGAAACCACACCGCCTGATGGCCATGAGGAAACCATGCAGCATGATGGCCATGAGGGAACCATGAGGCTCCATGGGCATGAGGAATCATGCAGCTCCATGGCCATAAGGGAATCATGCAACGCCATGGCCATGAGGAGCCATGCAGCTTCATGTGCATGAGGCAGTATGCAGCTCCAAGGGCATGAGGAAACCATGCAACACCATGGGCATGAGGGAACCATGCAGCTCCATGGGCATGAGGACACCATGCAGCAGCATAGGCATGAGGGAACCATGCAACTCTGTGTCCATAAGAGAACTATGTAGCTTCATAGGCATGAGGAAATTGAGCAGCTCCATGGGGATGTGGAAACCATGCAGCTCTATGTCCATGAGAAAACCATGCGGCTCCATGGGCATGAGGAAACCAAGCAGCACCATGTACATGAGGAACCATGCAGCATCATGACAATGAGGAATCCATGCAGCTCCATGGGCATAAGGGGACCATGTGGCACCATGGTTATGAGGAAACTATGCAGCACCATGGGCCTGAGGAAACCAGGCAACTCCATGGGCATAAGGAAATCATAGATACATGGCTATAAGAACAGCAAGCAGCTGTATGGCTAGAAGGAAATCACACAGTATCACGATAGTTGCTCACTGTTCACAACTTTTAGTCCATCTGGTAGTCTGAGTCTTCAGAAACTGCATATCCATTTCCTAGTTGAATTAACTTCTATTTCATGTCTTTTAAACTGGGTTCTTGCCTTTTGACTGGATTGGTAAGTTACTGGACCACCTAAGCCTTTTTCCTTATCAGAAACAGTGTCTTTCTTCCTCAGTATTGTGAAATGAGTGCAAATAACCTGAATGTATTAGTCCGTTTTTACACTGCTGTAAAGAACTACCTAAGACTGGGTAATTGATAAAGGGAAGAGGTTTAATTGACTCCCAGTTCTGCACAGCTGGGGACGCCTCAGGAAACTTACAATCATGGTGGAAGGTGAAGGGGAAGCAAGGCACATCTTACATGATGCCGGGAGAGAGAGCGAGAGCATGAGGAAGTGCCACAGTTTAAAACCATCAGCTCTTATCAGAACTCATTCACTATCTTGAGAACAGCATGGGGGAAATGGCTTCCATGATCTAATCACCTCCCACCCTCAACATGTGGGGATGACAGTTCCAGATGAAATTTGGGTGGAGATACACAGCCAAATCATATCACTGTGTTTGCAGAAATGGCTTGAAAATCTCTTCTTCTATTCTCATCAACATACCTCTGACAGCATGATTTCTTTTTTTATGTTCTCATTGTAGAAAGAACTGCAATGTAGACTAGATAAGTTAACAGGGAATAGCCAGTTCGTTGGTATCATTAAAGAGTTTAAATATTGATGTACACAGTGGCTTAAAGAGTGCATATAGGGTTTTAATATGGAGAATATCTATTTCATAAGAACTAATGAGATGATATATGTGACTGTACCAAGCACAGTTCATGGAATCGAACAGGTGCTCAATGTGTTTGTGTTTCTTCATTTATTAACTCCTGTGCCAAGCCTCTTGATGAGGGCTTCCAGCACAACATACTGGGAGTCCTTGACCATGTCACTGGTAAGAGTATGACCCATTTCATTGATAGTGGGTTACAATATTTTCTTTTATTTTCTAAGTAACTGAGAATACAGCGGTCTTATTAGCAGGAAGTTCAGAGTTTGTTCTGATCTTTGCTCACTCATGTAGGTAGTAAAAATTATTTAAACATATTTTTCTATTTATTAACAAACATTAAAAAGTATCTACTGCGAGGTGGCGGGCGCCTGTAGTCCCAGCTACTCAGGAGGCTGAGGCAGGAGAATGGCGTAAACCCGGGAGGCGGAGCTTGCAGTGAGCTGAGATCCGGCCACTGCACTCCAGCCCAGGCAACAGAGCAAGACTCCGTCTCAAAACAAACAAACAAACAAACAAACAAACAAACAAACAAACATAAAAAGTATCTACTTCCATCAGTGAATGAATGGCTACACAAAATGCAGCCCATACAAACAATGGAATACTATTCATTCTTAAAAGTGAAGACAATTCTGATACATGCTACAACGCAGATGAGCCTTGAAAACATGATGCCAAGAGAAGTAAGTCAGATGCAAAAGGACAGATAATGTATGATTCCACTTATGGGAGGTATGATAGTAGGCAAATTCACAGAGACAGAAAGAACAGTGGTTACCAGGCATTGAGTGGAGGGGAAGAAGGAGTTACGGGGAGTAGAGTTTCTGTTTGGGATGATGAAAAAGTTCTGGAAATGAATAATGTTGACAGTTGCACAAAATTGTGAATGTACTTAATACCATTGGATTGCATGCTTGAAATGGCAAATTTTATGTTAGGCATATTTTATCACCACCACTACCACCACACACACACACACACACACACACACACACACACACACACACTGACTATATGCTGGAGGAGAGTAGTAACTACTGACTATATGCTGGAGGAAAGTAGTGGCTCTCTGGAAAATAAACAAAAGCCTTATCTGTAGCATTGGCTGATCTCTATGGTATAAATGCTTCCTCTGAGGCAGATTTCAAGCTATCAACACAATGACTCTGAACTTGGAGTTGGCAACAGAAGAGCAGCATTGGCTCTTCCGAGTCAGTAGGAGCTGACTTCAGCCCACTCCTGCCTGGAAAATGAGAAATTTGGTATAACTTGACTTTTTCACTGCTTTCCCCACTTGCCTCTTTTTGTGGTACGTTGGCATTTTAAATTAAGATTAGAAAATTATTATTTTTATGTTAAGTAATGTAATGATAATTTGAAATTTGTATTAAATTTTAATGTATATGTTAACTTTGGAGACTACATTTTACTGATCACCAGATTTTTTGGTTCTTTTGTGTTTTTTTTTTTTGAGACACTCTGGCACCAGGCTGGAGTGCAGTGGTGTGATTACGGCTCACTGCAGCCTTGACCTCTTAGTCTGAAGCAATCCTCCCACCTCGGCCTCCTAAGTAGCTGGGACCACAGGTGTGAACCACCACACCCAGTTAATTTTTATTTTTTTGGAGAGATGGGGTCTCACTATGTTTCCCAGGCTGATAACTCCAGGGTTCAAGCAATCCTCCTAACTTGGACTCCCAAAGTGCTGGGATTACAGGTGTGAGCCGCCATATGCAGTCCCAACTTGTTTCAGAGGGGTGCATTTGTCCCGGTTCTTCAGGTTTCTCCTTATTTGATTTGCTTTATTGCTTTACATGAATTTTTTTTCCTGTTTGATCATCTTACAGAGTGATGTCAATTTCTCTATTGGTAGTTGAAATGGGTCTGATGGAGGGAATGTGGATTTTGTTTATTTTGTTTATTTCAGGCACATAGAAAGAAGAAAGAGAAAAGGAAAAGGTTAGGTTGTCAGGAGCCTTTAACTTACCAATTCGTCTAGAGATCTCACATGCTAGCGGGTAAAGGCTGCGAAGTAGAACCAGAATTTATTTCCGTATTTGTAATCAGATTTCAACAGAATCAGAAGTCTGAGGTAATCAGACTTCAACAAGGGCAATGCCACTTTTTCTGGTGTGGCAGGATTGTTCTTAAAATGGGGTAGTGATGGCAGTGCTCCTATACTTGGTCAGCATGGCAACGTGAGCTGATTTCTTAGGTACATTTGTCCAACGCGTGAGAGAAGTCATGAGAACAGCCTAGTCTTCCCCTATCTAGTTTCCTTTGCATAATGGTTTGAAATACCTCGATGTTTCTTGGTTGAAGATGTCACACATTATTCTTACCTAAAATTTCGCTTTTGCCTTTTAAATTGGCACTGGGAATGGGACATGACAAGATTTCTTTACCTGGAAATCTAAAAAAGAAGGTCATAAACTAAATGTCTGGGGTCAGAGGTGGCAGTTCCATGCTGCTGAGAGCCTGATGTCTGTTTCTTACCAGCGCTGGCTTTTCCAACAGGCTAGTCCTTGCTCTTTCTGTATGGATCCTGTGTGGGGCTGTGTGGATCCCACTGTTGCATCAGTGTAACTGATACCACTTACTTCATTCATTTGGGGGTACAAATATGATCCTGTCACCTTAATATTGTCAAATTCATTGTTTAAGACCCCAGGTATCCTGGTAGGAAAATATCCAGTGTTTGCCTTAAGACCTCTGCCCCTACTTCAAAATTTCCAAGAGCTCCAAAGCTTTACTCGGTCCAAATTTAGTGAATTATTTAAGGATTATTTCTCCTTCTATTAATAACACCATAATTAGAGGGAAGTGGGAAACCTGATCACTGCTTCGTATTAGCTCATGGCACTGCTGTTGAAACCGGGTCCTATAGATGCTGGTGTTTCCCTTTGCAATATGTTTAATGTTCAAGTTCCTGTGCAGACCACTGTGGAATCTCAAAGTTGGGCTCGAGATCATTATTCCCATAGTCCATACTTAAACATCTCCTAACAACACTGTGTTAGGATGGCTGAGTCCCAAGAGGCTTCTAGTAGCAGTATGCATTGTGCTGTTACCAGGCCTCCTGACTCCCAAGTCTCAGGCCTGTTGAGCCCTGGTCACTAGCCTAGATTATACCTTTCCACAGTTAATTTTATTCCAGAGGCCTTGCCTTTCTTTACTCTGGGGCTTTTTCTGGGCCACCCTGGTCTACCCTCATGGTTCTCCCATGAGAGAACAGGGTTTGGGGGATCAGGTCCTTCTCTCCTGCAATATACAATATACAGATTGGTCCACTTTCTTCAGCAGAACACGGGCTCTGCTTGCCAGTGGATATTGTGTGGGATCTGACTTGGCAAGGCACAAATATTCTTATTGTAATCTTCTGCCAGAGCAAAAGTCCATGCTCATTCTTCACAAGAGAGAACACTCAAGTGATTCTTTGAAGAAAAAATCATCTAGTTCAAGGTACTACTCTGCCCTACCTATGTTGAAAAGCAGCTGGCAGAGACTGTTATTACAAAGGCAGATGTAACTCCTTTTCTGGTATTGTTTCATCTTTATGTTTATTCTATGATATGAGAGAGCATGGCTAATGTGAGCATATGGAGTCACAGTATTAGAAAAGGCAAACAGGTAAGTGTTAGAGTCAGAATTTGATTCCATCTCCCTGACTCTGAGGCCAATGTCTATTCTGTCAATTGACAGTTGTTATTGGGTACCGCTGTGTGCCAGACACTGCACTTGGTAGGTGCTGGGGATACAAGGAGAAGACATGGTTCTAGAGAGGAAGTTAAACTGAAAGAAAGAAAACGTAAAGGTGTGAACAGAGCACTATGAGAGCACATGAGAGAGGGCACTTGACGGGGGGTTTCCTGGAGAAGGAGATGTCCAAGCTGAGTCTTGAAGGAAAAATTGGGTAAAGCGAGTAAAGGAAAGGAAATAGACTCTTTATAGTGAGATAAAGCAGCAAGTGCTGATTGCAGAGCTTCCTGGTTACCGTGATGTACTTTTTTATTAGGATAGAGAGCAGCTGCTGTGTAGAGGCTTTCTAAGTGTTTCTATTTATTTCTTCTTTCTTTTATTTGAAACACAGCTTTATTGAAGTATAACTGATATCCAGAAAGCTGCACATATTTGATGTATACAATTTAATAAATTTGTACATATGCATACACCTGTGAAACTATTACCACCATCAAGATAATAAACATATCCATGCCCTTTTTTTTTTTCATGGTAAGAATACTTAACCTGAGATCTACCCTCTTAACAAAATTAGGCACACAATACAGTACTGTTAACTATGGGCACCATGCTGTACATCTGCATAACTCTAGGACACATTCATCTTGCATGACTGAAGCTCTATACCCATTGAACAACAACTCCCCCTTTTTTCCCCCTCTTCCAGCCCCCAACAGCCACCATTCTACTTTCTGCTTTTATGAGTTTGACAATTTTAGATACCTCAAATAAGTAGAATCATACAGTATTTCTTTATAAGAACATATTTATACCTACTGGAAACCAGTTTGTTGCAACTGATTACCATTTGAACTTATGGGACACATTGGTTTGTGTAAGATGAAAACAGCAATTCTGAACCCATTATTGCCTGGTTTTCATTTCCATTCTTTTAAGTCCCATACAATCAAAGTTATAGTTATTCTAACTTTTTTGAGCAGTGTTTGTAAATGGACTGATGTTAGTTGAGTACGTGACATGTGTTTGGTTCTTTATATCCATGTTCTCATGATGTGTGTATTGTTACCTTTGTTATAGACAGGAAAACTGAGGCTCAGACAGATTAAATATGCTGAAGATTGCACAACTAAGTGTATTGGCTGGAACAATAAGAGTGTCAGCTGGAATACAAACTCAGACCTAGCTGCTCATTCCAGGGCAATACCCAGAGCTCTCACTACCATCCTCTGTGTTGCTGGAAGTCTGAGTTGCTGACAGAGAACACTATTAATTATATGTGAGTGAAAATAGACTGAGGGGCATTAAGCAGGTGTGACCATAAAAACTGCTTCTGTTTCCGTGGATTTAATTATCTCCCACTATTGGCTTGAATTGGTTGTGAACGCACTGATAGAAGGTAATCAAAGAGCTGAATGAACCTGGCAGTTGTAAACGGAAGCACAGGGTCCCTGTCAGGCTGGTACAGAAGTGAATGCATCCATTGTTTTTAATAGGCCAACTATTTGTCTCTTGTTCCCTAGGAGGCAATTGGAAGAGACATGCTGATAGCTCCCCTTGGGACATTAACCGGAATCATATTTGTAAAGTGAAGCTTAAGTTGGTCATTTTATTCCCAGTTCACAAAAATAGGAGGCGAATGGCAGTGGGAGCAAAGACACAATTTCTAGTTCATCAAAGATCACAAATTGTATTAGTGCAATATTTTCATTGTAGTTATTACTTTGTGGCATAGTGATACAAAATGTTCACTGTAGATAAATCTCTATTTTCTGGTGGTTTTAAGGCAAATCTTTTCTACTGTAATGATTATTTTAATGACCAATGTGGACATTTCTCTTTGCCTAGTTTTCTAATTTCTCAGCAATATAATCCCATGATCCACATTTAGTTTGTACTTTCTAGGTGATCAACACAGCTGCTTTGTCTGCGGGTCATGGATAGCCTCTTGAACTTCTGACCCATATGTTTTGAATGCCTTATGGTCATGACTTAATTTTGAAGATAACATTTGGCAAGTCAAAGGAAAAGAGTGAACTATCCCATATGTTCCTTTAATACTACTTCCCAAGGTTAAGAAAGAGAAACTGAAATATGCTAAGTCAGAAAAGAAATTCGTGGCAATGGAAACCAGTTTGGGATACGGCTATTCTGAAGGTTCAGAGATGTATTTATTTCCTGGAAGATCAAGTTGCAACTGTCAGTTAACCTATAAGGATCCCTATCAATGGAGGAGAGGAGAGAAGAGGAACAAGATAGGTTTTCAGTGCCTTGGTGCATTGTGCTATTCTCATCAACCATCACATTATGAATTTAATGAAGTTACTCAGATAACTATAAGTCAAATTAGAGTTCAGTGTGTTTTCAATTGAATTATCCAGTTTGATTATTGACATGTACAATATTTAATTAAATTTATTACCACTAATACAGTATAAATGAAATCTGGCTTGATTTTCAAAGCAACAGTTTTACCTAGGAATATGAATAGTAACTGGATATGGCAGTACTCAAAAAGAAACTTTTTTTCACAGATATCTCATTCTACGTCATAACAACATATATGACTGTTTAACTGGGCAACCATTTGTTTATCAAGCTATTATCATGTTCCTAGCACTGTGCTAGAGTCTGGGGTTCCTGTAACGAGTAAGAAAATCCCTTGCTTTCCAAAAAGCTCATAGTCTTTTTTATTGAAGTGTTGAATTATTTATCTTTAGTAAATCACATTTATCTTTAGTAAATCGAAATGTGTTTTAAGTATGCCAACCCAGTCTCTGAATTAAAGTTCTGGTTAATAAATTATTTTGTAAAGAAAGAATTACTTTTGCCATAAGAAGAGCACTGTAAGTTTACTCTTTTTGTATCCAGTTTCTTAATGTAGGGCTTTATAGCTAGTGTAGCTGCTTCCTAAAACAGATGTTTCAAACAATGGAAGGGAGAGCCAGGTTTGTTGAGTCTTGGGTCTTCTGGCCACTTACCTCCCACTTTTCCCCAACTCAACCCTCTGCTTTTGTGGCACTTCCTGCATTGAGCTCATTCTTTGATAATTTGCTTGTTATGTCCCCTTCACCCAGAGTTTCTTCTTTTCTTTGATAATATAAACTTTTCATTGTTTTTTAGAGCTTAGTTTAACTCTTCTTCCTCCTTAAAGCTTTCCCTGCCCTCATCCAGAACTCTCTTTTTATTCATTAAATTCTAGGAGCAATGTCAGGGCAATTAGCACTTGGTCAGTTTCTAGTGTTTCAATAACATTAATAACAACAAACAGCAGTTTTCACTAAGTGCTTACTGAGTACCAATATCATAACCACCAGACATGCATGTACTATTATTATCTTTATTTTATAGATAAGAACACTGAAACCCAGAGGACTTTAGCAGCTTAAGAAAGGTCCCACAGTTGGCAAATGGTGGATCTGGGTGAGCTCACACCATTAGATCCTAGAGCCTGAGCTGTTATCCATTGGCATTTCTGAATGTGTGGTCTTCTGACCACGTGCATTAGAATCACCAACATGGATACTGTTAAAAATGCAGATTATTGGCCGGGCGCAGTGGCTCACGTCTGTAATCCCAGTACTTTGGGAGGCTGAGATGGTTAGGTCATGAGGTCAGGAGTTGGAGACCAGCCTGGCCAACATAGTGAAACCCCATCTTTACTAAAAATACAAAAAATTAGCCAGGCATGGTGGCTGGTGCCTGTAATCCCAGGTACTTGGGAGGCTGAGGAAGAAGAATCGCTTGAACTTGGGAGACAGAGGTTGCAGTGAGCCAAGATAGTGCCATTGCACTCCAGCCCGAGAGACAGTGCAAGACTCCATCTCAAAAAACAAACAAACAAACAAACAAACAAAAAAAACAGATTACTGAAGCCACCCAGATCTACTGTCTTAGGATCTATGAGTCTAGGTATAGAGCCTGGGAATCTGCATCTTTAACAAGCTTCCTGGGTAACTTTTACAAACTATATTTTGAGAATCATTGCATATACTTTGCTGAGTTTTCATTTGTATATTTACCTTCCTAATCTGACTGTAAACCTCTTGAGGGCAGAGATTATGCTATCTACATACGACCTTCTAAATCCCCAAGTCTGCAATAGATGTTTAGATATTGACTACAAGCTTAGTCAATACTTGCTTTTTTCTGATACAGGCAGCAACATTAAATGTTTTCATACAACTATGGGAAAGATTCATATGATGGGACTTCCCATGAAAGCATCTGGTAATAGCCAAAGGCCCCATGGTTAGGACCAACCTCACGAATGCTTCTTCTCATTCTGTCACTGGCTCAGTACATTTTCATTTCCTGCCTCAGTTTGCTTGCCTTTGAAGTTGGGGAGATTTTAATAATAAAGAAACAGAGGTATTGGTGGGAGCTGATGATTGTGATTAGAATATAGAATTTGAAAAGTGATAAGACTAACATCTCATTTTGATATTTAAGACATAAATGAAATTAGCTTATTATTGAAGTTAGATCATACATGGCCCATTTCTAATTCACTGTGACAAGAGTTTCACATCAGTTCAATTGGATGTATGTTGAGGGGGTCACACAGAAGCTTTTCCATACCATCTGATGGCTGTTGACAATTGCTGCGCCAGTCACTAGTGGCCTTGCATTATTCTGTGATAAAAGGATACTCACACCTTCCAGTCCAGCCTACTAGTTTCAGGTGAGCTGTATAATTTCCTCAGATCAAGCCAGAATTTTAACCCAGATCTTAATATTCCAAATTCAGTGTTTTCCACTACCTCCTCCTATTTCCTCTGCATGGCATGCTACTAAACATGAGTCAAAAAGCAGCCTAGGTCATGTGTGAATAAGGCTGGTAAGAGAAAAGAGAAGACTTACTTTGTACTCCCCTGACCTTTTTTTTTTTTTTTTTTTTTTTTTGGCTAACCAATTTCTTATGCAGCATCAGCTCCTGAAGGACAGCTGACAGCGTATTAGCCATTTACATCTTATCCATTTACAATCAGAATTATGGCAATCCAAATCTTTACTTTTAAGATGAATACTAACTGTATCACTAGGCAATTGTTACCATGAAACCCTAGCAATTGGCTAATGTCCAATGAATAATTTAAACTTTGTGGAACCTTGTGGGTTACTGTCCTGCCTAAGTGTGTTATTACTTCTTATCAATATTTTGTTTAAGGAAACAGTTTTGGAAGCAACAACAAACAAAAAATATAAGCATCACCTACTTATCACACACTATTGAGGATGGAAAACATACAATATTTATTTGGAGATCCGATGGACTGGGGATGAGTTGTCAACAGAGATAGCACCTGTGAATGTGTCCTTTGTCTTTCTAGAAAAGTCATTTGTTAGGAATTTATTTAAATAAATTTTATTGTGTTTATTTATAAATTGTATATATTTATATATAGTGTGTATATATATATAGTAGTAAGATGATTACTATAATGAAATAAATTAACATAGCCATCATCCCTCACATAGTTACCCATTTTTCCCCTCTGTGGCAAGAGCCTCTGTAATATACACATTTAGCAAAAATCCTAAATACCATACATTATTATTAACCATAATCTGCATGTTGTACATGTATCTTTTAGGGCTTTGCCATGACATATTACCTGTCTGTTACCTGCCTGTAAATAAGTTTTTGATTGCCCTGACAGGAGAAGGTTAAACGTTGTAAACATTGTAAAAATGTTTAACCTTCTCCTCAAACATTGTAAAAAATATGTCATTAGATAATTTCTTAAGGAAATACTCCAAAAAGCTTCTCTTTAGTCACTGTAAATGGGGGGTTGAAGCCCATCCAAATGAAAGATGAATTCTGCTGCCTCATTCTTTTAATGGCCTCCTGCCCAAAATAAAACTAGCCAGCAAGCAGTATTTATCTTAGTGATGCTGCCATTTCATGTCACAAAGTGACCATATAGTCTCATAAACATAGTCCAAAAATGCTGACTTTTAAAGGCAGTTGAATTTTTTTTACTTGTTACTGTTTTATAGCTTTGCATAAAATGCTAATGCCATGACATTTGTAGAACTATTAAATCATTTTAATGAAAGAGTAACAGTTATACAACTAATTCATTTTAGTGCATTTCACTTGCAGAATCCTTTAGTAGTTGATTGTAATGGGAAGAAACAATTTTTTTTTGTGGCTCCATAATTTTATGCTCACATGGAACCAAATCCCATTATTTTGGTGTAGTTTATACCCAAGTCTAATGGAACAAATCCATTGACAGAATTTGTTGTCCCAAAGCTAGGCCCATTTGCCTGATGGCCCCCACTTAATGTGATCTATAGTCTAGCCAAGCCAAGTCTGCTTCTCTGGAAAAATGTGGCTTTCTGTTTCCCTTTTAAGTGTTTAGGGGTAAATATATGGTCACGCATTTTCAGCTACTGAAAAATGAGCTCAATCGCCCTAACACCAAATCAAGGAAAACATCTGGGCTTTAAAAATTATCTTTGATCATATAACAAGACAGCTGGGATTGATTATTATCCTGGTCCCACATTTCCTCATTAATGGCCATCCCACTCGGTATATGCTGTCATGCCAGGGCCTCTGTGGAAGAGAATGGCCAAAAAGCCCTGGAAACATTAAGCCCTGTGAGCAGAGGAAATAGATTTACATTTCTAAACAGATCCTTTGTTAAAGATCACCAGTGCATAGATTTGCAGCTTTCTTCTAGAGTAAAATCATTCTCTGCTTCTCTACTCCTGGCCCCCATGTTTTCAGCCAAAGCTTCCATTAATAGATAATTCTTTCTGAAACAAAAATTTCTTTTAAGGAATTGCATTCCCTGTTGTCCTCAAATGCTTAGGTTACCCAGAGAGTTGACTTCATTGTCAGCATACTTTTACCCCCTTACAAACATATGTATTCCCTTTAACATTTTTTCTCCTACAAACATGTATTATTCCTCTTAAAATATGTATATTCTTATGAAATATGAATTCAGTTTGTTTACCCTTACTGCAAATTTTTCTTTACTTCTGAATTTCTTCTGAACCAAGTAGTCTTATTATTATTCTACCATGAGTTTAAGGGTTTTGCTGCGAAAATGTTCATATCTTTTTCTTCACTCAGGCTTCTCTTGAGCATAGATGTAAAATATTGCAAAGATGTGAAAACTAGAATGTTTTCCCTCCAGGTGAACTGATTATCAAACTTAGTGTCTTGAACAACAGCACTCTTCTGCACTTTATCTAGCTTTGATCATTTTAGAACGGAATTTTCTTCTAAAACAATGTCCGTATAGTATCACTCCAAATATATAGCAGTGGAATTAATGCCTTTTTGATTCACATGATATTATCGACTGGAAGAAACACATCCATTTAGATTCTCACCAGCAGCCTCGTTTACTTTATTCCATTATTTGCAATGAAAGGGTTAGAATTTCTGTTTGTATCTATGTAGGTGGTACATTAAATGTGTACAGTTTTAAGAATATTTTTCAGCCAGCTCATCAGAATACCAATTTTGTCAGTTAAAATAGCATGTATTTCTGACCAAGACCACGTCTGCCCCATAAGCACAGAACCCCGCCTTTGCTGCCCCACCGCCCAGTCCACACCCGCTGCCAGCTCACCATGGATGACGGTAACGCCCCACTTGTCATTGACAGCGGCTCAGGCATGTGCAAGGCTGGCTTTGCAGGTGATGATATCCCCCTGGGCCATCTTCCCCTCCATCGTGGGGCACCCCAGTCACCAGGATGTAATGGCGGGCATGGGTCAGATGGATCTCTATGTGGGGCGATGAAGCCCAGAGCAAGAGAGGCATCCTGACCCTGAAGTACCCCATCGAGAGCACACCATTGTCACCAACTGGGACCACATGGAGAAGATCTGGCATCACACCTTCTGCAACGAGCTGGATGTGGCTCCTGAGGAGCACCCTGTGCTGCTGAAGGAGGCCCCCATGAACCCCAAGGACAACCGCAAGAAGATGAGCAAGTAATGTTTGAGACCTACAAGACCCCAGCCATATACGTGGCCATCCAGGCCTTGTGGTCCCTGTACGCCTCTGGCCGTACACTGGCATCATGATGGACTCTGTGGACGGGGTCACCCACCCTGTGCCCATCTACAAGGGGTACTCCCTCCCCCATGCCATCCTGCATCTGGACCTGGCTGGCCAGGACCTGACTGACGTATCCTCATGACGATCCTCATGGAGCTGGGCTACAGCTTCACCACCAGGGCAGAGCAGGAGATTGCGTGCGACACCAAGGAGAAGCTGTGCTACATCACCCTAGACTTTGAGTGGGAGATGGCCACGGGGGCCTCCAGCTCCTCCCTGGAGAAGATCTACCAGCTGCCCCACTGCCAGGTCATTACCATCGGCAACGAGCATTTCCGCTGCCCCAAGGTGTTCTTCCAGGCTTCCTTCCTGGGCATGGAATCCTGTGGCATTCACGAAACTACCTTCAACTCCATCATGAAGTGTGATGTGGACATCCATAAAGACCTGTATGCCAACACAGTGCTGTCTGGTGGTACCACCATGTACCCTGGCAACCCTGACAGGATGCAGAAAGAGATCACTGCCCTGGCGCCCAGCCCAATAAAGATCAGGATCATTGCTCCTCCCCAGTTCAAATACTCTGTGTGGATCAGCTGCATCCTGGCCTCGCTGTCCACCTTCCAACAGATCAGATATGGACCAGCAAGCAGGGGCATGACGAGCCAGCCCCTCCATCCTCCAAATGCTTCCAGGCGGACTGTTAGTTGCGTTACACCCTTTCTGGATAAAACCTAACTTGCGCAGAGAACAAGATGAGATTGGCATGGCTTTATTTATTTATTTATTTATTTATTTATTTATTGGCTTGACTCATTTAAAAACTGGAACGGTGAAGGTGACAGCAGTCTGTTGGAGGGAGCATCCTCCAAAGTTCTACAACGTGGCTGAGGACTTTGGTTGTACATTGTTCTTGTTCTTTTTTTAATAACGTGAGATGCACTGTCATAGGAAGGCCCTTGCCCTCCTAAAAGCCACCCCACTTCTCTCTAAGGAGAATGGCCCCGTCCTCTCCTGAGTCCACACAGGGGAGGGGATAGCATTGCTTTTATGTAAATTATGTAATGCAAAAAATTTTTTTTTTTTTTGAGATGGAGTCTCGCTCTGTCACCCATGCTGGAGCTCAGTGGTGCGATCTCAGCTCGCTGCAAGTTCCGCCTCCTGGGTTCACGCCATTCTCCCGCCTCAGCCTCCCTAGTAGCTGGGACTACAGGAGTCTGCCACCACACCTGGCGGATTTTTTTTTTTTTTTTGTATTTTTAGTAGAGACAGTGTTTCACCATGTTAGCCAGGATGGTCTCCATCTCTTGACCTCGTGATCCGCCCACCTCTGCCTCCCAAAGTGCTGGGATTACAGGCATGAGATACTGCGCCCGGCCTAGCAAAAGTTTTTAAATCTTTGCCTTATACTTTTTAAAACTTTGTTTTGTTTTAAATGATCAGCCTTCATGGCTCCCCTCTTTTGTCCCCAACTTGAGATATATAAAGCCTTTTGGTCTCCCTGGGAGTGGGTGGAGGCAGCCAGGGTTTTACCTGTATACTGACTTGGGACCGGTTGAAGAAAAGTGCACACCTTAAAAAAATCATATATTTATTTGGGTTAATGTCTTAATCATTTACTATTTTTTATGAGTTGTAGTAAAAATGAGATGAAAATCATTTTGCAATTTAGTCCTATGTATCATTAACTATACATTAAACTCCAGAGATCTGATACAGTTAATAACAGGTAACAACTATGAAGTAATTAAAAGTTTACAGAACACATCCATTATAACCAGAACCCACCTCTGCAACTACCCTGTAAGGTAGATTTGTTATCTTATTTTACTGTTGATAATATTGAGGTTTTTGAGAGCATAATAACTGGAAATTTGTTTCTGATCAGTGTAATAAAAAAGATCATTTTCTATATGTAGCTGGAAATAAGGATGAATCTGGAGACTTAATATGCATGGGGTATTTGGCCACAACAGAACCAGTATGTTTCTAGGAAGCTGTGCTCCAGGACTGATGCATGATTTTTAAAAAATTTTTAATTTTTTGTGGGTACAGAGTAGGTGTATATATTTATGGGGTACATGAGATTTTTTTAAAATTTATTTTTTATTTTTCCATAAGTTATTGAGGTACAGGTGGTATTTGGTTACATGAGTAAGTTCTTTAGTGGTAATTTGTGAGATTTTGGTGCACCCATCACCCAATTTGGTGCACTGCACCATATTTGTAGTGTTCTATCCCTTGCCCCCTCCCACTCTTGCCCCCACGTCCCCAAAGTCCATTGTATCATTCATACCTTTGTGTTCTCACAGCTTAGCTCCCACATATCAGTGAGAACATATGATGTTTCATTTTCCATTCCTAAGTTACTTCTCTTAGAATAATAGTCTCCAGTCTCATCCAGGTCACTGCAAATGCTGTTAATTCATCCCTTTTTATGGCTGCATAGAATTCCATTGTATATATACCAACGGTTCCCTTTTTTTTTTTGAGACGGAGTCTCACTCTGTTGCCCAGGCTGGAGTGCAGTGGTGCGATCGAGGCTCACTGCAAGCTCTGCCTCCCGGGTTCATGCCATTCTCCTGCCTCAGCCTCCCGAGTAGCTGGGACTACAGACGTCTGTCACCACGCCTGGCTAATTTTTTGTATTTTTAGTAGAGAAGGGGTTTCACCATGTTAGCCAGGATGATCTAGATCTCCTGACCTTGTGATCTGCGTGCTTTGGCCTCCCAAAGTGCTGGGATTATAGGCGTGAGCCACCTCGCTTGTAGATTGATGGGCATTTGGGTTGGTTCCATGATTTTGCAATTGTGAATTGTGCTGCTATAAACATGCATGTGCAAGTATCCTTTTCAAATAATGGCTTCTTTTCCTCTGGGTAGATACCCTGTAGTGGGACTGCTGGATTGAATGGTAGTTCTACTTTTAGTTCTTTAAGGAATCTCTACACTGTTTTCCATAGTGGCTGTACTAGTCTACATTCCCACCAGCAGTGTAGAAGTGTTCCCTGTTCATTGCATCCATGCCAACATCTACTGTTTTTTAAATTTTTTTTTTATCATGGCCATTCTTGCTGGAGTAAGGGGTTATCACATTGTGGTTTTGATTTGCATTTCCCTGATCATTAGTGATGTTGAGCATTTTTTCATATGTTTGTTGGCCATTTATATATCTGCTTTTGAGAATTGTCTCTTCATATCCTTAGCCTACTTTTTGATGGGGTTGTTTTTTCTTACTGATTTGAGTTCTTTGTAGATTGTGGATATTAGTCCTTTGTCAGATGTATAGATTGTGAAGATTTTCTCCCACTCTGAGTTGTCTGTTCCCACTCTGCTGACTTCCTTTTGCCATAAAAAAGCTCTTTAGTTTAATTAGGTCCCAGCTATTTATCTTTGTTTTTATTGCATCTGCTTTTTGGTTCTTGGTCATGAAATCCTTGCCTATGCCAATGTCTACAAGGGTTTTCCAATGTTATCTTCTAGAATTTTTATAGTTTCAGGTCTTAGGTTTAAGTTCTTAATCTATCTTGAGTTCATTTTTGTATAAGCTGAGAGATGAGGATTAAGTTTCATTCTCCTGCATGTGGCTAGCCAGTTACCCCAGCATCATTTGTTCAAAAGGGTATCCATTCCCCACTTTCTGTTCTTGTTTGCTTTGTCAAAGATCAGTTGGCTATAAGTATTTGAGCTTATATCTGGCTTCTCTCTTCTGTTCCATTGGTCTATGTGTCTATTTTCATACCACCACCACACTGTTTTGGTGACTATGACCTTGTAGTATAGTTTGAAATCAGGTAGTGTGATGCCTCCAGATTTGTTCATTTTGCTTAATCTTGTTTTAGCTCTGCAGGTTCTTTTTTGTTCCATATGAATTTTAGAATTGGTTTTTGTCATTTTGTGAAGAATGATGGTGGTACTTTGATGGGATTGATTTAAATTTGTAGACTGCATTTGGCAATGTGGTCATTTTCACAATATTGATTCCACCCATCCATGAGCATGGGACGTGTTTCCATTTGTTTTTGTTATCTGTGATTTCTTAGAGGACTTTCAACTCCTTGGTTAGGTCAATTCCTAAGTATTTTTTTTTTTTTTTTTTTTTTGCAGCTATTGTAAAAGGGGTTGAGTTCTTGATTTGATTCTCTGCTTGGTCATTGTTGGTGTATAAAAGAGCTACTGATTTGTGTACATTAATCTTGTATCTGAAAACTTTGTTGAATTCTTGTATAAGTTCTAGGAGCTTTCTGGAGGAGTCCTTAGGGTTTTCAAGGTAAACGATCATATCATCAGCAAACAGTGACAGTTTGACTTCCCTTTACTGATTTGGATGCCTTTTATTTCTTTCTCTTGTCTGGCTTCTTTGGCCAGGACTTCCAGTACTGTGTTGAAGAGGAGTGGCAAGAGTGGGCATCCTTGTCTTGTTCCAGTTCTCAGAGGGAAGGTTTTCAACTTTTCCCCATTCAGTATTATGTTGGCTGTGGGTTTGTCATAGACTTTCATTAAGGTAAGTCCCTTGTATGATGATTTTGCTGAGAGTTTTATCATAAAGCGATGCTGGATTTTGTCAAATGCTTTTTCTGCATCTATTGAGATGATCATGTGATTTTTGTTTTTAATTCTGTTTATGTGGTATATCACATTTATTGACTTGTGTATGTTAAACCATCCCTGCATCCCTGGTATGAAACCCACTTGATCATGGTGGATTATATTTTTGATGTATTGTTGGATTTGGTTAGCTAGTATTTTGTTAAGGATTTTAGCATCTATGTGCATCAAGGATATTGGTCTGTAGTTTTGTTTTTTGGTTACGTCCTGAACTGGTTTTGGTATTAGGGTGATGCTGGCTTCATAGAATGAATTAGGGAGGGTTCCTTCTGTCTCTGTCTTGTGAAATAGTATCAAAAGGATTGGTACCAATTCTTCTTTGGATCTCTGGTAGGATTCTGCCATGAATCTGTCTGGTCCTGGACTTTTTTTGTTGGTAATTTTTAAATTACTATTTTAATATCACTGCTTGTTATTGGTCTGTTCAGGGTAGCTAATTCTTCCTGATTTAAGCTAGGAGGGTTGTATTTTTCCAGGAATGTATCCATCTCTTCTAGGTTTTCTAGTTTATGTGAGTAAAGGTGTTCATAGTGGCCTTGAATGATCTTTTGTATTTCAGTGGTGTCAGTTGTAATATCTCCTATTTTGTTTCTTAGTGAAGTTATGTGGATTTTCTCTCTTTTCTTGGTTAATCTTGCTATTGGTCTATGAATTTTATTTATCTTTTCAAAGAGCTAGCTTTTTGTTTCATGTATCTCTGTGTGTGTGTGTGTGTGTGTGTGTGTGTGTGTGTGTGTGTGTGTGTTTTGGTTCCAATTTTATTTAGTTCTGCTCTGATCTTGGTTATTTCCTTTCTTCTGGGTTTGGGTTTGGTTTGTTCTTTGTTTCTCTAGTTCCTTGAGGTGTGATCTTAGAATGTCAGTTTGTGCTATTTCAGTATTTTTCATGTTTAGGGCTATAAACTTTCCCCTTAGCACTGCCTTTGCTGTATCCCAGAGGTTTTGATAGGTTGTGGCATTATTGCCATTCAGCTCAAAGAATTTTTAAATTTCCTTTTTGGTTTCATTTTTGACCCAATGCTCATTCAGGAGCAGGTTATTTAATTTCCATATATTTGCATGGTTTTAAAGGTTCCTTTTGGAGTTGATTTCCAGTTTTATTCCACTGTGGTTTAAGAGAGCACTTGATATAATTTCAATTTTCTTGAATTTATTCATGCTCATTTTATGGTCTATCATATGGTCTATCTTGGAGAAAGTGCTATGCACTGTTGAATAGAATGTGTATTCTTGGTTGTTGGATGAAATGTTCTGTATATTTCTGTTAAGTCCATTTGCTCCAACGTACAGTTCAAATCCATCGTTTCTTTGTTGACTTGCTGTCTTGATGACCTGTCTAGTGCTGTCAGTGGAGTATTGAAGTCCCCTACTATTATTGTGTTGCTGTCTATCTGATTTCTTAGGTCTATTAGTAATTGTTTTATAAATTTAGGAGCTCTAGTGTTACATGCATATATGTTTAGGATTGTGATATTTTCCTATTGGACAAGGACTTTTAGCATTATATAATGTCCCTCTTTGTCTCTTTTAACTGCTGTTGCTTTAGTTTGTTTTGTCTGATGTAAGAATAGCTATGTCTGCTCACTTTTGGTATCCATTTGCATGAGATGCCTTTTTCTACCCCTTTAAGTTTATGTGAGTCCTTATGTGTTAGGTGAGTCTCCTGAAGGTAGCAGATAGTTGGTTGGTGAGTTCTTATCCACTCTGCGGTTCTGTATCTTTTAAGTGGAGCATTTAGGTCATTTACATTCAATGTTAGTATTGGAATGTGAGGTACTTACTGTTGCATTCATCGTGCTCTTATTGCCTGTGTACTTTGTTTTTTTTGTTTGTTTGTTTTGGCTTTTTAACTTGTATTTTTGTTTTATAGGTCCTGTGTGATTTATGCTTTAAAGAGATTCTGTTTTGATGTGTTTCCAGGATTTGTTGCAAGATTTAGAGCTCCTTTTATCAGTTCTTGTAGTGGTAGTTTGGTAATGGCAAATTCTCTCAGCATTTGTCTGTCTGAAAATGACTGTATCTTTACTTCACATATAATGTTTAGTTTCGCTGGATGCAAAATTCTTGGCTGATTAATTTTGTTTGAGGAGGCTGAAGATAGGGCCCCAATCCCTTCTAGCTTGTAGGGTTTCTGCTGAGAAATATGCTGTTAATCTGATAGGTTTTCCTTTATAGGTTACCTGGTGCTTCTGTCTCACAGCTCTTGAGATTCTTTCTTTCGTCTTAACTTTGGATAACCTGAGGACAATGTGCCTAGGTGAAGATCTTTTTGTGATGAATTTCCCACGTGTTCTTTGTGCTTCTTGTATTTACATGTCTAGGTCTCTAGTGAGGCCAGGGAAGCATTCCTTGACTATTCCCGCAAATATGTTTTCCAACCTTTTAGAATTCTCTTCTTCCTCAGGAACACTGATTATTCTTAGGTTTGGTCGTTTAACATAATCTCAGACTTCTTGGAGACTTCGTTTATATTTTCTTATTCTTTTTGCTTTGTCTTTGTTGGATTGAGTTAATTCGAAGACCTTGTCTTTGAGCTCTGAATTTCTTTCTTCTACTTGTTCAGTTCTATGGCTGAGACTTTCCAGAGTATTTTGCATTTCTAAAAGTGTGTCCAAAGTTTCCTGAATATTTGATTTTTTTTTCTTAAAGCTATCTGTTTCCGTGAATATTTCTCCCTTCACTTCTTGTATCATTTTTTGGATTTCCTTGCCTTGGGCTTTGCCTTTCTCTGGTCCCTCCCTGATTAGCTTAATAACTAATCTCCGGAATTCTTTTTTAGGTAAATCAGGGATTTCTTCTTGGTTTGGATCCATTGCTGGTGAACTAGTGTGATTTTTTGGGAGTGTCAAAGAGCCTTGTTTTTTCATATTACCATGGTTGGTTTTCTGGTTCCTTCTCATTTGGGTAGGCTCTGTCAGAGAGAAGGTCTAGGGCTGAAGGCTGTTGTTCAGAGTCTTTTGTCCCATGGAGCAGTCCTTTGATGTAGTGCTCTCCCACTTTTCTTATGGATGTGGCTTCCTGTGAGCCAAACTGCAGTGATTGTTTTCTCTCTTCTGGGTCTAGCCACCAGTGAGTGTACCTGGCTTCGGGCTGGTGCTGGGGTTGTTTGCACAGAGTCTTGTGATGTGAGCCATTTATGGGTCTCTCAGCTATGGATACCAGCCCCTGTCTGTTGGAGGTGGCAGCAGTGGGGCGGTGCAATGGACTCCATGAGGGTCCTTAGTTTTGGTGATTTAATGCTCTGTTTCATGCTTGTTGGCCTCCTGCCAGGCAGTGGCACTTTCCAGAAAACATCAGCTGTAGTAGTATGGAGAGGGACCGATGGTGAGTGGGGACCTAGAACTCCCAAGATTAAATGCCCCTTGTCTTCCACTACCAGGGTGTATAGGGAAGGACCATCATGTGGGGCAGGGCTAGGCATGTCTAAACTCAGACGCTCCTTGGGTGAGTCTTGCTGCGGTTGCTGTGGAGGATAGGGGTGAGATTCCTAAGTCACTGGAGTTGTGTACCTAGAAGGATTAAGGCTGTCTCTGCTGAGTCATGCGGGTTGTTAGTGAAGTGGCGGAAAGCCAGTAGTCACAGGGCTCACCCAGCTCCCATGCAAACTGAAGGGCTGATCTCACTCCCATCATGCCCTGCCCCCCCAAACAGCCCCTAGTCTGTTTCCAGGTGGAGGGTGAGATAGACTTGAAAACTTGCCCTGGGCTTCCCGCCTCCCAGTTGTGAAAGAAAAGTGCTTAGTTCTTCCCCCACCTGTGGAGTCTACACACTGGATTCTTTCCACTCCCCACACAGTTCTGGCCAGGAGGTTCTCGCCCCATTCAAATTGTTACAAAGTTCAAAGATTTCCTTCTCCTCATGGAGTTTAACCTCCTGCTCCTCTAGTCATCCTCCTGATGTATCCCTGTGGTGCCAGGCAGGAATGGGCTGCTTGGGGACCCAGCGAGCACCCAGGGCCTTTCTGCTGCTTTCTCTACCCCTGTATTTCTCTTGGCTCTCTAAATTGACTCAGCTCCAGGTAAAGTCAGAAACTTCTTCCACAAACAGACCTTCAGCTTCTCCAGCGGGGGTGTGTGTTTGGGAGAAGAGGGTCTCTCTTTCCCAATTCCGCAGTTGGGACACTCACAGTATTTGGGGTGTCTCCCAGGTCCTGCAGGAGCAGTCTGCTTCCTTCAGAGGGCCTGTGGGTCCTCTCAGAATTGCTGGTTTGTTCTTGCAATCGCTCTGGAGCTACGGTTCACAATGAGAGCCTCCACACACTGCTCTGTCTGGAGCTGCAGGCTAGTCCTGCCTCCCATCCACCATGGTAATCTCTTATGAGATGTTTTGATACAGGCATGCAATGTGTCATAATCGCATCATGGAGAATGGGTTGTCCATCCTCTCAAGCATTTATCCTCTGTATCACAAACAATCCAATTATGCTCTTTTAGTTACTTTACATTGTACAATTAAATTATTATTGACTATAATAAAATAATTATTAAATGATTATTAACTATAATCACCCTATCTTATGGTTTGAATCTGTGTCCCTGCCCAAATCTCATGCAGAGCTGTAATCCCCAATATTGGAGGTGGGGCCTAATGGAAGGTGACTGGATCATGGGGGTGGATCCTTCATGAATGGGTTAGCACTATCCCACCTTGGTACTGTACACTGAGTGGGTTCTCATGAGATCTGGTAGTTTAAAAGTGTAGCCCCTCTCTCCTCTCTCCTGTTCATGCCATGTAAGATGCTTGCTCTAGCCGTACCTTCTGCCATGAGTGAAACCTTGCTGAGACCTCCCCAGAAGCAGATACCACCATGCTTCCTGTACAGCCCGTGGAACTGGAGTCTGTTAAACCTGTTTTCTTATAAATTACCCAGTCTCGGGTATTTATTTATAGCAAGGCAAGAATAGCCTAATATACTCTATTGTGCTATCAAATACTAGGTCTTATTCATTCTTTCTATTTTTTGTACCCATTAACCATCCCAACCTTCCCCAATCTCCCAACTTCCCTTCCCAGCCTCTAGTAACCATCCTTCTACTCTCTATCTTCATGAGTTCAAAGGTTTTGATTTTTAGATCCTGAAAATAAGTGAGAACATATGGTTTGTCTTTATTTCACTTAACATGATGACCTCCAGTTTCATCCATCTTGTTGCAAATGACAGGATCTTATTATTTTTTGTGGCTGAATAGTTCTCCATTGTATGTACCATATATGTATCCATTCATCTGTTAATGGACACTTAGCATTCAAATGTTGCCTACTGTGAACAGTGCTGCAACAAACATGGGAGCCGATGCTTGATTTTCATGGTAGACTTGGTTGCCAGATACTCAAATGCATTTTAGATGTTAATTGTGACATTGCCAGCCATGGCAGGCCATTGAAAGGCTGGGGTTCTATAGACAAAATGTAAATCACAAGTCAAGCAAGTGCTGCTAGGAAGAGATCATTACAGGACTACAAATTCGAAGACCAGAAAAGACCCTGTAGACCATTACTGCTTTCTTGTTCTTTCAAGAAGGCTTGAACAGAGAGAGTAGCTCTCTGTCAATGTGGCTGGACTTGGATATGTAAACATTTTTCTACTTTTAAATACCTTCTTTTAATTATGAATGGTCCTTCTCTCCTGAATCTATTTCTTAAAATTAAAAAAATTTTATGGGTACATAGTAGGTATATATATTTATGGAGTACCATCACTGTACTCTCTATCTCCCTGAGTTCAGTTGTTTTAATTTTAGTTCCCACAAATGAGTGAGAACATGTGAAGTTTGTCTTTCTGTGCCTGGCTTATTTCACTTAACTTAATGTCCTCCAGTTCCATGCATGTTGCTGCAAATACAGGATCTCATTCTTTTTTATGGCTGAAAAGTATTCCGTTGTGCATATGTACCACATTTTCTGTGTCCATTCATCTGCTGATGGACACTTAGGTTACTTCCAAATCTAGAGTATTGTGAACACTACTGTAATTAACATGGGAGTGCAGCTACATCTTTGATATACTGATTTCCTCTTTTGGAGTATATACCTAACAGTGGGATTGCTGGATAATATGGTAGCTCTACTTTAGTTTTTTGAGGAACTTCCAAACTGTTCTCTCTAGTGGTTGTGCTAATTTACATTCCCACCAAAACTATAGGTTTCTCTTTTCTCCACATCCTCACCGGCATTTGTTATTTTATTGTTTTTTAAGTTATTTTTTCTTATACTTTAAGTTCTAGGGTACATGTGCACAATGTGCAGGTTTGTTACATAGGTATACAAGTGCCATGTTGGTTTGCTGCACCCATTAACTCATCATTTACATTAGATATTTCTCCTAATGCTATCCCTCTTCATTTTGTTATGTACCCAGTAGTCATTCAGGAACAGGTTGTTTAGCTTCTATGTAGTTGAGCAGTTTTGAGTGAGTTTCTTATTCCTGAGTTCTAGTTTGATTGCACTGTGGTCTGAGAGAAAGTTTGTCATATTTTCTGTTCTTTTACATTTGCCGAGGAGTGCTTTACTTCCAACTATGTCGTCAATTTTGGAATAAGTGTGATGTGGTGCTGAGAAGAATGTATATTCTGTTGATTTGGGGTGGAGAGTCCTGTAGATATCTATTAGGTATGCTTTGTGCAGAGCTGAGTTCAATTCCTGGATATCCTTGTTAACTTTCTGTCTCATCGATCTGTCTAATGTTGACAGCGAGGTGTTAAAATCTCCCATTATTATTGTGTGGGAGTCTAAGTCTCTTTGTAGGTCTCTAAGGACTTGCTTTATGAATCTGAGTGCTCCTGTATTGGGTGACATACATAGTTAGCTCTTCTTGTTGAATTGATCCCTTTACCATTATGTAGTGGCCTTGTTTGTCTCTTTTGATCTTTGTTGGTTTAAAGTCTGTTTTAGCAGATACTAGGATTGCAACCCTTGCTTTTTTTTTGCTTTCCGTTTGCTTGGTAGATCTTCCTCCATCCCTTTATTTTGAACCTATGTGAGTCTCTGCACATGTCTCTTGAATACAGCACACTGATAGGTTTTGACTGTTTATCCAATTTGTCAGTCTGTGTTTTTTAATTGGAGCATTTAGCCCATTTACATTTAAGGTTAATATTGTTATGTGTGAATTTGATCCTCTCATTATGGTTTTAGCTGATTATTTTGCTTGTTAGTTGATGCAGTTTCTTCCTAGCATCAATGGTCTGTACAATTAGGCATGATTTTGCAGTGGCTGGTACTGGTTGTTCCTTTCCATGTTTAGTGCTTCCTTCAGGAACACCTGTAAGGCAGGCCTGTTGGTGACAAAATCTCTCAGCATTTGTTTGTAAAGGATTTTATTTCTCCTTCACTTATGAAGCTTAGTTTGGCTGGATAAGAAATTCTGGGTTGAAAATTCTTTTCTTTAAGAATGTTGAATATTGGCCCCCACTCTCTTCTGGCTTGTAGAGTTTCTGCTGAGAGATCTGCTGTTAGTCTGATGGGCTTCCCTTTGTGGGTAACCCGACTTTTCTCTCTGGCTGCCTTTAACATTTTTTCCTTCATTTCAACTTTGGTGAATCTGATAATTATGTGTCTTGGAGTTGCTCTTCTCGAGGAGTATCTTTGTGGTGTTCTCTGTATTTCCTGAATTTGAACGTTGGCCTGCCTTGCTAGTTTGGGGAAGTTCTCCTGGAAAATATCTTGAAGAGTGTTTTCCAACTTGCTTTCATTCTCCTTGTCACTTTCAGGTACATCAATGACATGCAGATTTGGTCTTTTCACATAGTCCCATATTTCTTGGAGGTTTTGTTTGTTTCTTTTTCCTCTTTTTCCTCTAAGCTTCTCTTCTGGCTTCATTTCATTTCGTTCATTTGATCTTCAATCACTGATACCCTTTCTTCCACTTGATCAAATCGGCTACTGAAGTTTGTGCATGCATCATGTAGTCTTGTGCCATGATTTTCAGTTCCATCAGGTTGTTTAAGGACTTCTCTGTGCTTTTTTTTTCTAGTTAGCCATTTGTCTAATCTTTTTTCAAGGTTTTTAGCTTCTTTGCAATGAGTTGAACATCCTCCTTTAGCTCAGAGAAGTTTGTTATTACCGATTATCTGAGTCTTCTTCTCTTAACTTGTCAAAGTCATTCTCCATCCAGCTTTGTTCCATTGCTGGTGAGGAGCTGCGTTCCTTTGGAGGAGAAGAGGTGCTCTGATTTTTAGAATTTTCAGCTTTTCTGCTCTGGTTTCTCCCCATCATTGTGGTTTTATCTACCTTTGGTCTTTGATGATGGTGATGTACAGATAGGGTTTTGGTGTGGATGTCCTTTCTGTTTGTTAGTTTTCCTTCTAACAGTCAGGACCCTCAGCTGCAGGTCTGTTGGAGTTTGCTGGAGGTCCACTCCAGACCCTGTTTGCCTGGGTATCACCAGCAGAGGCTGCAGAACAGCAAATATAGCAGAACGGCAAATGTTGCTGTCTGATCCTTCCTCTGGAAGCTTCATCTCAGAGGGGCACCTGGCTGTATGAGGTGTCAGTTGGCCGCTACTGGCAGGTGTCTCCCATTTAGACTACTCAGGGGTCAGGGACCTACTTGAGGAGGCAGTCTGTCCATTCTCAGATCTCAGACTGTGCTGGGAGAACCACTACTCTTTTCAAAGCTGCCAGACAGGGACATTTAAGTCTGCAGAAGTTTCTGCTGCCTTTTGTTCAGCTATGCCCTGCCCTCAGAGGTGGAGTCTACACAGGCAGGCAGGCAGGCAGGCCTCCTTGGGCTGCAGTGGACTCCACCCAGTTCGAGCTTCCATGCCTCTTTGTTTACCTACTCAAGCCTCAGCAATGGCGGATGCCCCTCCACCAGCCTTGCTGCTGCCTTGCAGTTTAATCTCAGACTGCTGTGCTAGCAGTGAGCAAGGCTCCGTGGGAGTGGGAGTCTCTGAACCAGGCATGGAATATAATCTCCTGGTGTGCTGTTTG
This sequence comes from Rhinopithecus bieti, assembly GCF_001698545.2. Classification (NCBI taxonomy): domain Eukaryota; kingdom Metazoa; phylum Chordata; class Mammalia; order Primates; family Cercopithecidae; genus Rhinopithecus; species Rhinopithecus bieti. Next base: position 4,078,170 of record NW_016807975.1, on the reverse strand, counting down.
CTAAGGCCATTAGAAAAGTGCAGTATTAGGGTGGGAACGTCCTGATTTTCCAGGTACCGTCTGTTACCGCTTCCCTTTGCTAGGAAAGGGAATTCCCTGACCCCTTGTGCTTCCCAGGTGAGGCAATGCCCTGCCCTGCTCCGTGAGCTGCACCCACTGTCTAACAAGGTGCAGTGAGATGAACCTGATGCCTCAGTTGGAAATGCAGAATTCACCCATCTTCTGCATTGCTCCTGCTGGGAGCTGCACACTGGAGCTATTCCTATTCAGCTATCTTGGAACCTCCTCTCAGCATTTGCTATTACCTGTCTTTTGGATACAAACCATTTTAGTTGGTGTGAGATAGTATCTCATTGTAGTTTTGATTTTTATTTCTCTGATTACCAACTATGGTGAGCACTTTTTCATATGCCTGTTTGCCAGTTGTATGTTTTCTTTTGTGAAATGATTATTAAGATCTTGGCCCATTTTTTTATTGGATGATTAGATTTTTTCCTATTGAGTTGTTTGAGCTCCTTCTATGTCCTGGTTGTTAGTCCCTTGTCAGATGGATAGTTCGGAAGTATTTTCTCCTATTCTGTGGGTTGTCTCTGCACTTTGTTGATTATTTTCTTTGCTGTGCAGAAGCTTTTTAACTTGATGTGATCCCATTTGTCCATTTTTACTTTGATTGCCTGTGCTTTGGAGGTATTACTCAAGAAATTTTTGCCTAGACTAATGTCCTGGAATGTTTTCTTTTATTAGGTTGATAGTTTTCTTTTATTAGGTTGATAGTTTGAAGTCCTAGATTTATGTCTTTATTTTGATTTGATTTTTGTATATGGCAAGAGATAGGGGTTTAGTTTCATTCTTTTGCAGTTTTCCAGCACCATTTGTGGGAGAGACTGTCCTTTCCCTAATGTATGATCTTGGCAACTTTGTAAAAGAGGAGTTCACTGTAGATGTATGGATTTATTTCTGGGTTATCTGTTCTGTTTCATTTGTCTATGTGTCTGTTTCTATGCTGTTATCATGCTGTTTTGGTTATAATAGCTCTGTAGTATAATTTGAAGTCAGGCAGTATGATTTCTCCAGTTTTGTTATTTTTGCTTGGGATGACTTTGACTATTCTGGGTCTTTTGTGGTTCCATATACGTTTTAGCATTATTTTTTCTATTTCTGTGGACAGAATCATTAGTATTTTGATAGGAATTGCATTGAATCTGTAGATTGCTTTGGGTAGTATGGACATTTTAACAATATTGGTTGTTCAAATCCATGAACACTTTGTGTTCTTTTCAATTTCTCACATCAATGTTTTAAAGTTTTTATTGTAGGTATCTTTCAGTTCTTTGGTACAGTTTGTTCCTAGATATTTGATTTTATGTGTAGCTATTGTAAATGGGAGTACTTTCTTGATTTTTATGTTAGATTGTTCATGGTTGGCATACAGAAATGCTACTGATTTTTGTATGTTGGTTTTGTATCCTGCAACTTTATCAAATTTGTTTATTAGTTCTAATAATTTCTTTATGAAGACTTTAGGTTTTTCCTAATATAAGATCATAACATCTACTTCATTGAATTTGTTAGTTCTGACAGTTTCTTGGTGGAATATAAGATCATGACATCTACAAACAAGGATAATTTTACGTCTTCATTTCCAATTTGGATGCCCTTTATTTCTTTATCTTGTCTGATTGGTCTAGTTAGGAATTCCAGGACTATGTTGAATAACAGTGGTGAAAGTGGGCATCCTTGTCACATTCTAGATCTTAGAGGAAAGGATTTCAGTTTTCACCCATTCAGTACAATACTAACTGTGGATCTGTCATATAGGGCTTTTATTGTTTTGAGGTGTTTTCCTTCTATAGCATTTTTTTGAGGATTTTTATCATGAAGGGATGTTGAATTTCATCACATGCTTTTTTAGCACCAATTGAAATGATGATATGATTTTTGTCCTTCACTCTATTGATATGATGTATCACACTGATTGATTTGCATATTTTGAACCATGTTTGCATCTCTGGGATAAATCCCACTTGGTCATTATGAAGGATTTTTTTTTTTTTTTTTTTTAGAAAGGGTTCCACTCTGTCACCCAGGCTGGAGCACAGTGGTGCAGTTTTGGCTCGCTGCAACCTCTGCCTCCTGGGTTCAAGGGATTCTCCTGCCTCAGCCTCCTGAGTAGCTGGGATACAAGCATGCATCACTATGCCCAGCTAATTTTTGTATTTTTAGTAGAGATGGAGTTTTGCCATATTGGCCAGACTGGCCTCTAACTCCTGACCTCAGGTGATCTGCCCGCCTCAGCTTCCCGAAGTGCTAGGATTCCAGGCATGAGCCACCGTGCCTGGCTGATGAGGTTCTTTTTAATATATTGTTGAATTTCATTTGCTAGTATTTTGTTGAGGATTTTTTGTATCAGTGTTCATCAGAGATATTGGCCTGTAGTTTTCTCTTTTTGCTGTGTCTTTATCTGGTTTTGGTATCAGGTTTTGACCTCTGGAATGGACATTCCCCTCTGGCTATGGCTGGTCTAAATGTTCCCTCCATGGACTCCAGCTGTGTTGCTTTCCACTGTGAGAGGCTAGCATTGAGTTCCAGTGCAAAGTCCCACAATCACTGTGCAACCCCTCCTCCAAGTGCACAGATTCTCTCTCTGAGGCCATTGCTGGAGGCTGAGTGAGGAGGTGGTGTAGGCAATTTCAGACTGCTTTTTCTACTCTTCTCAGTGACTCTTTCCTTCATGTACCAGTCCGTTTTCATGCTACTGATAAAGACATACCCAAGAGTGGGTAACATATAAAGAAAAGAAAGTCTAATGGAATCACAGTTCCACATGGCTGGGGAGGCCTCACAATCATGGAGGAAGGTTAAAGGCATGTCTTACATGGCAAAGGGCAAAGGGAATGAGTGCCAAGCAAAAGGGGTTTCCCCTTATAAAACCATTAGATCTTGTGAGACTTATTCACTACCAAGAGAACAATATGGGGGAAACCACCCTAATGATTCAATTATCTCCCACTGGGAACCTCCCACTACCTGTGGGAATTATGGGAGCTAGAAATCAAAATGGGATTTGGGTGGGGACACAGCCTAACCATATCATTCTGCCCCTGGTCCCTCCCAAATCTCATGTCCTCACATTTCAAAACAATCATGCATTCCCAACAGTCCCCCAAAGTCTTAACTCATTTCAGCATTAACACAAAAGTTCATAGTGCAAAGTCTTATCTGAGACAAGGCAAGTCCCTTCTGCCTATGAACCTGTAAAATGAAAAGCAAGTTAGTTACTTCCTAGATACAATGGGGGATTGGATAAATACACCCTGTTCAAATAGGAGAAATGGGCCTAAACAAAGGGGCTAAATGCCCCATGCAAGTCTGAAATCCAGCATGGCAGTCAAATCTTAAAGCTCCAAAATGATATCCTTTGACTCCATGTCTCACATACAGGTCATGCTGATGCAAGAGGTGGGTTCCCATGGTCTTGGGCAGCTCTGTCCCTGTGGCTTTGCAGGGTACAGACTCCCTCCCAGCTGCTTTCAAAGGCTGGTGTTGAGTGTCTCCAGCTTTTCCAGGGGCACCATGCAAGCTGTTGGTGGATGTATCATTCTGGGGTCTGGAGGACAGTGGCCCTCTTCTCACAACTCCACTAGGCAATGCCCCAGTGGGGATACTGTGTGGGAGTTCCAACCTACAGTTCCCTTCCCCACTGCCCTAGCAGAGGTTCTCTGTGAGAGACCCACCCCTGCAGCAAACTTCTGCCTGCACATCCAGGCATTTTTATACATCCTTTTAAATCTGGACAGAGGTTTCCAAACCTCAATTCTTGACTTCTGTGCACCCACAGGCTCAACACCATGTGGAAGCTGCCAAGGCTTGGGGCTTGCAGTCTTTAAAGTCATGGCCCAAGCAGTACCTTGGCCCCTTTTAGCCATGGCTACAGTGGCTGGGACACAGGGCACCAAGTCCCTATGCGGTACACAGCAGGGGGGCTCTGGGCCAAGCCTATGAAACTATTTTTTCCTCCTAGGCCTCTGGACCTGTGATGGGAGGGGCTGCTGTGAATGTCTTTGACAAGCCCTAGAGACATTTTCCTCATTGTCTTGGCAATTAACATTTGGTTCCTCATTACTTATGTAAATTTCTGCCACCGGCTGGAATTTCTCCTCAGAAAATGGGTTTTTCTTTTTCTGTTACATTGTCAGGCTGCAAATTTTCTGAACTTTTATGCTCTGTTTCCTTGTTAAAACAATGTTTTTAATAGCACACAAGTCATCTCTTGAATGGTTTGCTGCTTAAAAATTTCTTCTGCCAGGCTGGGTATGGTGGATCATGCCTGTGATCCCAGCACTTTGGGAGGCTGAGGTGGGTGGATCACTTGAGGTCAGGAGTTTGAGACTAGTCTAGCCAACGTGGTGAAACTCTCTCTCTGCTAAAAATACAAAAATTAGCTGGGCATCGTGGCATGTGCCTGTAATTCCAACTACTCGGGAGGCTGAAGCAGGAGAATTGCTTGAACCTGGGAGGCAGCAGTGGCAGTGAGCCAAGATTTTGCCACTGCACTCCAGCCTGGGAAACAGAGTGAGACTCTGCATCCCCCAAAATATTCTCCTGCCTGATACCCTAAATCATTTCTCTCAAGTTCAAAGTTTCACAAATCTTTAGGGCAAGGGCAAAATGCCACCAGTCTGTTTGCTAAAACATAGCAAGGGTCACCTTTACTCCAGTTCCCAATGAATTCTTCATCTCCATCTGACACCATCTCAGCCTGGATTTCATTGTCTATATCATTATCAGCATTTTGGTCAAAGTCATTCAACAAGTCTCTAGGAAGTTCCAAACTCTCTCACATTTTTGTGTCTTCTTCTGAGCCCTCCAAACTGTTCCAGTCTCTTCCTGTTACCCAATTCCAAAGTTGCTTCCACATTTTTGGGTATCTTTACAGCAGTGCACCACTCTACTGGTACCAATTTACCGTATTAGTTTGTTCTCATGCTGCTGATAAAGAAATACCTGAGACTTTGTAATTTATAAAGAAAAACAGGTTTAATGGACTCACAGTTCCATGTAGTTGGGCAGGTCTCACAATCATGGTGGAAGGTGAAAGGCACATTCTTCATGGTGGCAGGCAAGAGGGAATGAGAGCCAAACAAAAGGAGTTTCACCTGATAAAACGAACACATCTTGTGAGACTTATTCACTACCACGAGAATAGACTGGGGGAAACCACCTCCATGATTCAATTATCTCCTACTGGGTCTCTCCCACAACACGTGGAAATTATGCAAGCTACTATTCGAGATGAGATTTGGGTGGGGACACAGACAAACAATATCACTTGATATGGTGTTAAAACCAGGTCCATGATTGCTCACCTGATTTTTCATTCTTATGAAGTGCTTTCTTGTGTGGATAGTTGTTCAATTTGGTGTTCCTTCCAGGGGGAATATTCACTAGGAACTTCTATTTGGCTATCTTGCATTGCCTCCCACCTATTTCTAAAGCATGAATCTGTTAGGTAACATCAATTTGAGTGCAATGTCTGTGCAGTTGTTGTCATCATGACCCATCTTATTGTGTATAGCCAAATTTAGTCTTCCCCAGATTCTCTTTCTGTTTCCCTCTTCCTAGAAATTTTCTCTGAGTGATTTCATTTATTCCCAAGTCTTGAAATATCACTGATATACTGGATTCTTAATTCATTAGCATTACTTCACTCTGTTCCAGAGTTTTTCTTTTTTCATATTTAAATTCAATTCATATTATCTTCCAAGTCTTCTCTCTCTGTCTGTCTTAATTCCTGGCACTTCAATCATATCTATCCTAAGTTTTCATCATTTAGAAACCTGAATGTTTCTCTTCCTCTATGTAAAACAGGTGACTAAGTTGTGTTGATTCTACCCCTCAAAGCTACTGAAGATGCTCTTACCTCTCGAAGTTCTTTGGCCACTGCTCTACTTAGCCTCTCATCAGCTCCTTAATGGGTTGTTGCAACTGACCTCTGATGAGTCTGTTCTCTGTGCTGTGGTTCTCCCTTTCTTCCAATCCATCCTTTGCATTTTTAAAACTGATTTTGCAAAACTGATTATGCTCCTTTGCTTAATTAAAATCTGAATGGATTCCCTTAAGGCCAAATTCCATCCCCTAAGAGTTTTAGTCAAAGACTTTTGCAATCTGATTCCAATGTAACAAATGTGTAAGTGTGTATACAAATTGGAATCATATTATGGAGTTATTTAAATATACATATGTACATATGTATATGTGTATGTGTGTATCAAACACACACTTCTTACCACATTATCTATATGCTAATCGTAGTAGAGAATCCAAAATTCTTCAAGTACAATGTGTACTTTCAAACCTCCTTGCCTTTGCTCTTGCTGTATCCCATGACCAATATTCTATTTATGCACTATGATCAAACTTAAGTATTATCTTCTTTGTGAAACCTTTCTTGAGCATCCTTCTCAATTCCCTGTCCAACTTTCTGCTGTAACATGGGATTAATCTCCGTGCTGTAGAACGGACTTGAGCATTGCATTTAGAATGGCTTCAGTCATTGCATTTCTGCCTATACTAAAAATCTGGGCTCTCCTGAAGGAAGGTAATAACCAAGGTTTTTTCACAAGGCTTGGTCCATGATCTTACTAACCTAAGTCCATTCGATGCTGTCTGGTGTCTTCTCATTTGAACTTGTTACATTCTATCATTCTCAGGACTCTAGAGGTTAACCACATCTGGACAAGGCCATTCCAAAGCTGGAGAGGGAAATGGTACAGTAATGCAGCCTCTTTGCATAATCATTCAGTTTCTATTGATTCCTTATTCCTTAGACTTCTATTCTTGCTTTTCTGACCCTGTGCCTGACCTAAGTTCAGGTAGCTGAGCCTGTGCTGTTAGCCAACTGCTTGGTTATTTTCTCCTGTCAATTAGCTGCTAGCCGAATCCCTGGGTGCTGGATGCCTGCCATCTGTACCTGTCATCATCTCTGGCCATTTGCCAAGTTCTGCTCCTTCTGTGCCTCCATGGTCACCTGAAATCCTTTACCTTGACTCTCTTTGTTCTGACCAGAGACCTCTATTCCAATCTTAGAAGACAAACTGATAATTTGTTACTTTTGAGGAGAGATATACTAAGGCACTTATACTGAAAATATTTTATGGATATTTCTTTTTTGGTTCAAAATGCAGAATATGACTGAGAAAACCATTCTGAACAGAAAATTATGATAGGGACAAAAATGGGGAATGAGAAAATTCTGGAGTGTAGGGGTGATATGGTTTGGCTGTGTCCCCATCCAAATCTCAATTTGAATTGTATCTCCCAGAATTCACATATGTTGTGGGAGGGGACCCAGGGGAAGTAACTGAATCATGGGCCCTGGTCTTTCCCATGCTCTTCTCATGATAGTTAATAAGTCTCATGAGATCTGATGGTTTTATCAGGGGTTTCTGCTTTTGCATCTTCCTCATTTTCTCTTGCTGCTGCTATGTAAGAAGTGCCTTTTGCCTCCTACCATGATTCTGAGGCCTCCCCAGCCTTGTGGAACTGTAAGTCCAATTAAATCTCTTTTTCTTCCCAGTCTTGGGTATGTCTGTGTCAGCAGCATGAAAACGGACTAATACAAGGGGGATCTATGTGACACATGACAGTCATAGGATGTCTAGGGATGAGGCACCATTGAAGTGGTGAAGAGACATCAAAGACAACTTCAGACCTGTACTGATTGCTATGCTGTAATTGTGCAACATAAACTAAGACTCTCTTACAGTTGAGGCAGTTACACAATATACTAGTAGCAGATTTATTCAAACTTTGGATTTGGGTGCATTAGATTTGGGAGTAGGTCTGATAATTTAAACACATAGTGAAAGCTCCATGTGTCTCTTTGTGCACATGACTATACATTCCATGACCTGGCATTGAAGATGTATTATTGAAAAAAATCATAAAAGTTCCTTGGAATGTTCTGTTTTGTAGAAAACCTCGCGTTTAATTATATCAAATCATACCATACAATTTATTTTTATTGTTGTTTAAGGTGGGAAAAATGCTCTTCTTTCTCACTGGTAGAACTATACATTCAAAGATTTACAATGCAGTGATGTGGCTTAAGTAGACATGGTTTGGGTATAATAGGTCTCCAGAAATACTGAGCTGTCAAGAAAGGAGTGGGATCTGTTTACCAAGGTATGCAATAGGGACTCGAGAAGTTATCCAGTGATAGAGGCTTGGCCTGGAACAAGTAGCTAGGCTGCTCAAACACAGTATGTTCAAGTCTCATCCTGGAAGGAAAAGGTTCCAGGTAATCCAAAATCAATATTCTGATGCCAGAGTATCCACTGCCAAGTGGTGACTGTTTTGGGAGCTCCTCCCATACTCATGTGGAGACATTGGAGATAAATTCATTCTTAGGGAAGAGCTGGAAAGAACTAGAATCCAAGAGGAATAATAGTACAATGGAAGGAATATTGCTTATTACAATGGAAGCAATGTGAATTTGGTTAAGTTTTAAAAATTCTCTAAGCTTTAGTTTTCTTATGTATAAAATAGTGATAAAGCATCTAATGATACTGTTGAGAGTTAAAGGTGTAATATGTGATAAGATATTAAATATACGAAGAGCTTTTCATAGTGCCTTGCTATTAGTAGATGTGCTCACCAAGTTATTCACTGCCTAGCCGTCCTCAAATCTCTTTCCTTTTATTCTTTTAATTTTATGGATATAAATAGTTGTATATATTATTGGGTTAATGTGATATTTTGATACAAGCATACAATGTGTAATAATTAAATCTGGATAACTGGGATATCCATTGCCTCAAACATTTATCATTTCTTTGTGTTGGGTACATTTCAGATCTTCTGTTCTAGCTATTTTGAAATATACAATAAGATATTGTTAGCTATAGTCACCCAATTATGTTACTGAACACAAGATCTTATTACTTCTAACTATATTTTTGTGCCCAGCAACCAATCTCTCCTTATTCTCCCTTCTCCCCTACCCTTCCCAGCCTCTAGTAAGTACCATTCTACTCTCTACCTCCGTGAGAGCCACTATTTTAGCTTTCACATATGAGTGAGAACATGCGATGTTTGTCTTATTTCACTTAATATAATGTCCTCCAGTTCCATCCATGCTATCACAAGTGACATTTCATTTTTTAAATGATTAAATAGAATTCCATTGTGTATGTATACCACGTTTTCTTTATCTATTTGTCTGCTGATGGACACAGGTTGATCCCATATTTTGGCTATTGTGAATAATGCTGCAATTAATGTGGAAGTGCGAATATCTCAAGTCTCTTTCTTAATCCTGGAAATCAAAATCACCTTCATTCAATAGGTGACTTTGATTTCCAGCTAGAAATAATAGAAATGTGGGCAGAACTCCAGTCCTGAAAGGGGTTGTGCCAGGGTAATAAGTCAGATGAATGAGACAAAAGTGGTGGTGGGGGGGATAAGCTGATCAAAGCTCTTTCATAATCCACTGGTTTCTGTTTCTGCTCAGTAAAATGAAGGAATCAGAAAATACTTGATCAGAAAAAGACAGTTTGTATTAGTTACTGATGCCAAATGTGCACAGAAGCTGGTCTTAATAAATATGACAATAGTAAAAAAAATGCCTGAGTCATTCTTTGAAGTTATGCTTCTGAGCCCCAGAATGATAAGAAGCATCATTTTTTTATACTCTAAAAATGTTGCCTTGTCTTTTTTTTTTTTTCCTGAGGAATGCTAAAGCAATGATTTTCCTGCCTGATGCTATTTTATTATTAAAAAAGATGTCCCATTGACTTCTGTATGAGTGATGAAACTGTGTAAATCTCTCTAGTGACCAGACTAAACTCAAGGAAGCCACTTAAAATCATGTGCTAACCAAAGAATGCCTTCCTTTATTACTCTGCCAGGGTTCTTACGTGACTTGAGAAAAGTGGCCTGTGATGGGGTGAGCTCTGGGGGAAGAAAAGGCTGAGCACAGAGATGAATGGGTCCTCCCCGGTGCTGCGGAGGCAGCTTCCATGGGGATTATCAGCTGTCTGTGCAAACGTGATTTCGGATCATAGTGCATTCATGGTAATTCTGCCTATTGCTATGCAACAAGGCTGATTTCCCCCGTATAAATGAAAGCAGGAATTAAGAAATTTAGAATCACTGATTTGTAAAGCAGTATATTTCAGAGATTCTGTTGAACACTTTATTACTTTATTAGAAAGAGCTACACAATGAAATATTAGTGAGGCTTTGAAAGTTCCCACTTGATTATTCTATAAGACATAATCAAGTGACTGAAGCATTTAGGGGAAAAGTGAGAGGACTGATTTAAATATGGATAGCAGGCCAAATCTGGTTCACTTCCTGTTTTTGTATGACCTGTGAGCTAAGAGAATTTTTTTTTTACATTGTTATATGTTTGAAAAAAGTCAGAAAGAAGACTACTTTGTGACACCTGTTAATTATATAAAATTTAAATTTCAGTGTTAATAAATGAAGTTTTATTGCAACACAGTGCCATTACTTCATTTACATATTGTCTATGGCTGTTTTTGTGCTAAAATGACAAAATTAAGTAGTGGCAACATGGTGTATAAAGGCTAAAATTTTTTTTATCTGGCCTTTTGTAGAACAAGTTTACTTTTCCTTCATCTAAACTTTTAATATAGCTAAAATAACATGACAAATCATAACTAGTTCACCTTCTTTGTAGCATAAAAATGTAAAGTTTTAGAATTTAAAGCACATTGGATGACAAAGATTGACAAATTCCTGTACTAATCCATTGAGAATATGTGAAATGTCAGTGTCTGACACATAGTAGGCATTTTAACTACTTATTACATGAATGAATGAAATGACTATGACTTTTGAGGTAGATAACAGGCAAATGCTAAATACATATGGTATTTGGTAGTAGGAAAGACTTACACTATGGCTTTGATCATGATGCAAACTAGATCATGATATACATACAAGTCATGTATTTATATGTTGTCTATCTGAGATGACAATATATGCTAATATTTCCTTCTTGGAATACTGATGAAAACCAAGACTTATTTATCCAAGCCCTGTTAAATAATGATGGTCTTCTTATATTAAGAAACATCAAACATCAATTTTATTTGTTTTGCAAGTAAAGGACACATTATCAAACTAAAAGGCAATTAATCCTTTTCCTAAACCTACAGTATCAAAGAGAAATATATTCTGCTAAGACTAGTAAGTGGGTAGTCTACTAGTTAACCTGGCTAATGGAGGCTTAAACAAATAGGTGTTTATTTGCCTATTTATCTTTTTGACTCAGTTATGCCATTTGGGACCTAAGTCTTTTCTAACTTTTCCTTCTACTGTCCTTGGCATATTGATATGTAGTTTCATTGTTGTACTGTAGCTGCAGTCAGCCCAGAAATCACACCTGTGTTCAGTGCAGGAAGCAAGTATGGTGGGGTGGGTTGGGATGGATGATGGGAGTGTCTAGGCCTCATCAGAAAAAGCGAAAGTTCCTAAAAGCCCCATCTGACTTGTTTTGTCCCATATGGCCACTCATAGCTTCAGGGATAGGCTGGGAATGTGTTTCAACTTTAGTGAAGGCAGGCAGGTGAAAGAGGAATGGCTATTGGAAGTATCTGCCACACCCACCCATGAATCTAGGTAACATTCTGCAGAAACTTTTTTTTTTTATTAAATGACTGCTCCAATCTTTTTGTTCATTTAGGGGCCAAAGACAAAAGGAGAAATGAACACAGCACCATTCAGCAGGCATTTGCTGAGTTAGATACCAGTGATAGCTATTTCAGAGAATATTGTTCATGTTCATATTCTAGATAATCCCAAAACATCATGTTTTCTATATTGTACAAGCAGAGTTAATAGTTATACACATTTGGAGAGGAAAGAGACATTTAATCATCTTTGTGACTTCTGCAAAGCAATTAAACATTTTGTGCAGAAACATTTCACATTAAACTGGGACTGGTTGTGAAAAATGTTCATCTGTCTCCATTTTAATCCTTATTCTACAATAAAAATGCAAATCAGAGAGTGTTGGAACAAGAAGGAGGGTCTTTGCAGGCTGTTTAGTCCAAAGCCCTGATCTTTGATTTAAAATGGCCTCATTGTGCCAGCCCTGTGTGCATTTGCCTGTGTCTTACCCAGGATGACAGGGCAGAGCTGCCTGCTTTGTTACTGTACCCTTAATGACTTCCCTGATTTGATATCCAATCTACAGGTCACTATTTTTCCTTTTCTGATTGCCTTTGAATGTACAGCAGGTGGAAACTTATGGACTCAGTGCCAAACATTCTTTCTGTTTTCATTGCTCCTGTTTCCTTTTGAATAGTAGGTGATTTAATGATGCCCAGATGCAAGTCCTACTGTTGCTCTGCAATCAGTTTTGAGAGGAAGTCTTTCTGTGGTACTCTGGATCTGATTTGTAGGAAATCATAGATGCTGAAGAAATTTAAGAGATCCTACAGTCCAACCTGATTTTTTGGATGAGAGCAGTGAATCCAAGAAGGTTTAAGTAAAGTGTTCAGGGTCACACAGCTATTTAGTGCCAAAATAGAAATTTGGTTTGGACAAACATCACAAGTTCTCATTTATCTGTGGGAGCTAGAAATCAAAACAATTGAACTCATGGAGATAAAGAGTGGAAGCATTGCTACCAGTGGATAGGAAGGGTAGTCAGGGATGGGGGTGTTGGGGGGAAGGGGGAATGGTTAATGAGTACAAAAACAGTCAGAATAAATAAGACCTAGTATTTGCTAGCACAACAGGGTGACTATAGTAAAAAATAATTTAATCATTCATTTTAAAATAACTGAGAACATAATTGGGTTGTTTGAAACACTAAGGGTAAATGCTTGAGGTAAGGGATACTCTGGTTACCCTGATGTGATTATTATGCATTGCATGCCTATATCCAAATATCTCATGTGTCCAATAAATGTATACATCTACTATATACCCACAAAAATTAAAAATAAAAAAATTGGTTCTAACTTCTAACCCAATATTCTTTTCATTATACCAGGCCACAGAGAAGACAATCTTAGACTATATTGTCTAAGATTATACACAGAAGCAAAGGCAACATAAAACAAAACAAAAAGAGGATTCTGAGATTTGAGGCAGAGACACAAAGATCTACGCTCATGTTCTTTTTTTTTTTTTTTTGAGATCCATATATATATTTTATTTTAATTTATAAATTTAATTTATGAAATAATACTATTTTTTCAATGAACATAACAATATATATGTTATTTAATTTATGAAATAATACTATTTCTTCGGGAGGGGGGAGGAGGGAGGGATTGCATTGGGGAGTTATACATGATATAAATGAAGAATTGATGGGTGCTGACGAGTTGATGGGTGCAGCACACCAACATGGCATAAGTATACATATGTAACAAACCTGCACGCTACGCTCATGTCTTTAACCTGCCCTTTCAGAAAGGGCTTTATTGAAAGAAAAAAATAATCTAACAAGATTTAGAAAAGAGCTTTATTGGGGGTATACTTGCCATACAATAAACTGCACATATTTTAAATATACAATTTCAGACACACACACACACACACGCACACGCACACATACACACACACACAGAGACAGAGAGAGAGAGAGAATGAAACAATAGCTACACTCAACATAATGAACATATATAGTGGGTCTTTTTAATGGCTTCTCTTTTTTTAAAAAATAGAAATCTGGAGTTTTAAAATCTTTTTTGAAACCTTTATTTTATGTTTGGGGGCATATGTGAAGGTTTGTTACATAGGTAAACTTGTGTCACAAGTGTTTGTTATACAGATTATTTAATCATCCAGGAATTAAACCCAGCATCCAATAGTTATCTTTTCTGCTCTTCTTTCTCCTTCCTTTCTCCACCCTCAAGTAGACCCTAGTGTCTGTTGTTTCTTTCTTTGTGTTTGTAAGTTTTCCTCATTTAGCTCCCACTTATAAGTGAAAACATGTGGTATTTGGTTTTCTGTTCCTGCATTACTTTGCTGAGGATAACAGCCTCCAGGGCCATCTTTGTTCCCACAAAAACATGATCTCATTCCTTTTTATGGCTGCATAGTATTCCATGACGTATACAAACCACATTTTCTTTATTCAGTCTGTTATTGATGGGCATTTAGGTTAATTCCATATCTTTGCTGTTGTGAATAGTGCTGCAATGAACATTTGTATGCATGTGGCTTTGTAGTAAAATGATTTATATTCCTCTGGCTATATACCCAGTAATGGGATTGCTAGGTCAAATGGCAGTTCTGCTTTTAGTTCTTGAGGAATTGCCATACTGCTTTCCACAATGGTTGAACTAATTTACACCTCCCATCAACAGTCTATAAATGTTCTTTTTTCTCCACAGCCTCACCAGCATCTATTATTTTTTTGACTTTTTATTAATAGCCATTCTGAGTAGTATGAGATGGTATCTCATTGTGGTTTTGATTTGCATTTCTCTAATGATAAGTAATATTGGGCAGTTTTTCATAAGCTTGTTGGCTGCATGTATGTCTTCTTTTGAAAAGTGTCTGTTGATGTCCTTTGCCCATTTTTTAATTTGGTTGGTTGTTTTTCTCTTGTAAATTTGTTTAAGTTCCTTATAGATACTGGATATTATATCTATTAGATTCACAGTTTGCAAAAATATTCTGTTCTGTAGGTTGTCTGTTTACTCTGTTGATAGTTTTTTTTTTTTTTTTTTTTTTTTTTTTCTGTGCAGAAGCTCTTAAGTTTAATTAGATTTCACTTGTCAATTTTTGCTTTTGTTACAATTGCTTTTGGTGTCTTTGTCATGAAGCTTTTGCTCATTCTTACGTCTAGAATGGTATTGCCTAGGTTGTCTTCCATGGTTTCTATAGTTTTGGGTTTTACATTTAAGTCTTTAATCCATCTTAAGTTGATTTTTATATATGGTTAAGGAAGGGGTCCAGCTTCAGTCTTCTGCATATGGCTAGCCAGTTATCCCATCATCATTTATTGAATAGGGAATCCTTTCCCCATCATTTGTTTTTGTCAGTTTTGTTGAATATCAGATGGTTGCAGGTGTGTGACCTTATTTCTGGACTCTCTATTCTGTTCCATTGGTCTGTGTGCTTGTTTTTGTTACTGTAGCCGTGTAGTGTAATTTGAAGTCAGGTAACATGGTATCTCCAGCTTTGTTGTTTTTGCTTGGGATTGCCTTGGCTATTTGTGCTCTTTCTTGGTTCCATATTAATTTTAAAATGGTTTTTTTTTTTCTCTGTGAAGAATGTCACTGGTAGTTTGATAGGAATAGCATTGAATCTGTAAATTGCTTTGAGCAGAATAGCCATTTTAATGATATTCATTCTTCCTATCCATGAGCATGGATGTTTTCCTTTTTTTTTTTTTTGCCTTCTCTGATTTCTTTCAGCAGTGTTTTATAATTCTAATTGTAGAGTTCTTTCACCTCCCTGATTAGCTGTATTCCGAGGTATTTTATTCTTTTTGTGACAAATGTGAATGCGATTGCCTTTCTGATTTAGCTCTCTGCTGGGCGGCTGTTGGTGTTTATGAATGCTAGTGATTTTTGTATTAATACATTGATTTTTTTTAACCCTGAAACTTTGCTAAAGTTGCTTATCAGCTTAAGAAGCTTCTAGGCCAAGACTATGGGGTTTTCTAGATATAGAATCATGTTGTCTGCAAATAGATAGTTTGACTTCCTCTCCTCCTATTTGGATGCCATTTCTTTCTCTTGCCTGATTGCTCTGGCTAGGACTTCCAATACTATGTTGAATACGAGTAGTGAGAGAGTCCATCCTTGTCTTGTGACAGTTTTCAAGGGGAATACTTCCAGCTTTTGCCCATTCAGTATACTGTTGGCTGTGGGTTTGTAATAGATGGCTCTTATTGAGGTATGTTCCTTCAATACCTAGTTCATTGGAAGTTTTTAACATGAAGGGGTGTGGAATTTTATTGAAAGCCTTTTCTGGGTTTATTGGGATAATCATGTGGTTTTTGTTTTTAGTTCTGTTTATGTGATGAATCATATATATTGATTTGCATATGTTGAACCAATGTTGCATCCCAGGGATGAAATCTACTTGATAGTGGTGTATTAGCTATTGATATGCTGCTGGATTCAGTTTGTCAGTATTTTATTCAGGATTTTTGCATTGATGTTCATCAAGGATACTGGCCTGAAGTTTCCTATTCTTGTTGTGCCTCTGCCAGGTTTGAGTATCAAGATGAAGTTGGCCTCATGGAATAAGTTCGGGAGGAGTCCCTCCTCCTCAATTTTTTGGAATAGTTTCTGTAGGAATGGTAGCAGCTCTTGTTTGTACATCTGGTAGAATTAAGCTGTGAATTCGTCAGTTCCTGGGTTTCTTCTGGTTGATAGGCTATTTATTACTGATTCAATTTTGGAGCTTGTTATTGGTCTGTTCAGGGAATCAGTTTATTCCAGTCTTAGGAAGGTGTATATGCCCAGGAGTTTCTCCATCTTTTCTAGATTTTCTAGTTTGTATGAATAGAGGCATTCGTAGTAGTTTCTGATGGTTATTTGGTTATTTTTTTTTCTGTGGGGTCAGTAGTAACATACCCTTCACCATTTCTAATTGTTTTTTATTTGTATCTTCTCTCTTTTCTTCTTTATTAGTCTAGCTAGTGGTATATCTTATCAATTTTTTCAAAAAACCAATTCCTGGATTCACTGATCTTTTGAATAGGCACTGTAAAGATTTATCTTTTTCAATTTGATGATGACATGTCTTGGTGTAATTTTGTTCACATTTATTTTCCTTGGAGTTAATTGAGTTTCTTGAATCTGTGAGTTGACGATTTTCACTAAACTTAGGAAAATTTCAGCTATAAAATTTTCAAAAATTTTTCATCTTTTAATCCCCTCCTTTTAGGGCCTCCGAAGACACATATTATTACACTTGTATTTGTCTCACAGCTCCCTGATGCTACATTATTTTTAAAAATTCTCTTTTCTCTTCATTTTTTTGGATTATTTCTATTGTTGCATCTTTAACTTTGCTAATCATTTCTTCTTCAATATCTTTTCTGTTATTAATCCCATCAATGTATTTTCATTTTATGCATTGTAGTTATCATATCTAGAAATGCAGTTTGGATCTTTCAAATATTTTGTGTGTCTCTGCAAATTAATTTGAATGTATAAATTACAACAAGTCTTTCAATGTTCTTGTCTGCTACTAATAACATTTGTGTCAGTTCTAACACAGTCTTCTCACTATGCATTCCATTTTTCTGGTTTCTTTTTTCAGGCATGGTAATCTTTGGTTGGATGGCAGACATAGTGAATTTTACTTTTTGGGTGCTTGATTTGTTGAGGTGTACTGGTTAAAGAAGCAACGAAACCATCAAAACTTAAATATCATTTAAATGCAGAAGTTAAAGAAGTTTAAAATCAAAATTATTTTTCTGAAAACTGAAAAAATAAAGCTAAGAAAGCATTTTTCATTGAAGCTTGATGAATGCACATGTTAGTAATTTTGATTAGTATTAAATCAGTATTTTCCTTTGGGACTAGTAACATGTGCATTCATCAAGTATATGTGTAATTTGAACATGATGGTAATATGAAGAATTAGAGCATTTTTAGCCTAATTGCCATCAAACATAATGAGCTCTGAAATGTATAAAACTATGGAGAATTACATCGTCAACGAATGTGGTTTAGAGTTTTAACTTTTGCATAGGGGTATTTTTTGATTGTGCAGCTGCAATGACAGAAAATATTCTGACTAGTTACTCAAGTATGAATTTATATATTATGTATATATATATATTTTTCAAACATGGTGACATCACACTATATCTATAGTTTGAGCTTGCTTTACTTACAAGATAATAGCCATTTACTAATATAATCCTAGTATCTTTCTCTATCTTCACAATTTATAAAGATTGGATAATATCCCATCGTAGGTTCTATTTTTACTTATTTTAACCAGTTTTGCACTGAAAAACAAGTCTCAACTATTTACTTTCTTTACTTCTTTGAGACAGCCCTATAATGAACATCCAAACACATGCACGCACGCAGACACACGCACACATTCATATACATTATTGCATTCTTGTCCAATTTGCTCCTTAAATTCCTGTTAAGATGAAAGGATGAAGCCAAAGAACATAATACATATTGTCAAATGTGCCTGCATGCCCTCTCAAACTATGGGAAAATACAATTTAATCTTAATTGTTTATATGCAAAATTGATTGCTTGTAGTCATAACGTGTGTGATCTTCACTAATAAGGATGTTGCTTGCTTCTCATGTTTATTAACCCATTATTTTCACCCTTTTGTGAGTTGTCTGATCATATGCTTTGCCCATTTGTAAACTGGAGTAATTTCCCTTTACACATTGTTTGTACAAGTTCTTAAATTATCTCTTGCTCATTTATATTACAAATATTTTCCAAGTCTGCCATTTAAATTTTGCCTTTCTTATATTTTTGTCATACATTTAAAAGTTGGTATTAAATCAGTGTTTTCTTTTTGATTTGTTATCATGCTTGGAAATACATCTGATATTCAAAATGTTCGAAATTTTACATATAGTTATTAGTTTTTAGCATTTTAATTTTATATTTAAGTTTCAATATATCTGAAATTTTAAAAAATGGAACACATAAGATATATTTGTCAGCTAGCTGACATAGCAAAGTGCCACAGGCTGGGCAGCTTAAACAACAGACATTTGTTTTCTCTTATCTGGAGAATGGAAGTCCAAGATCAAGGTGCAGTTGGGGCAGGCTTCCAGTGAGGCCTCTCTTCTTGGTTAATAGAGGGCTGCTTTCTTGCTGTGTCCTCACATGCTCTTTCTTTTGTGCTCGCTCAGAGAGACAGAGGTCTCTAATACTTCTTCCTTTTATAAAGACACCAGTTCTATTGGATTCAGGTCTATCCTCATGACTTCATTTAACCTTTATGAATTTTTCATATACCCTATCTCCAAATATAGTCACAGTGAGGGTTAAGTCTTTGACCTGTGAATTTTGCAAGGAACATAATTGAGTCCATAACAGACATCCATTTTATTTATTTATCTATTTATTTAATACCTTTTTTTATTTCCATAGGTTTTTGGGGGAACAGGTGGTATTTGATTACATGAGTAAGTTCTTTAGGGGTGATTGGTGAGGTTTTGGTGCACCCATTACCCGAGCAGTTACACTGAACCCAATTTGTAGTCTTTTTTCCCTCATCCTCCTTCCACCCTTCCCCACAAGCTGCCAAAGACTGTTGTATCATTTTTATGCCTTTGCATCCTCATGGTTTAGCTTCCACTTATAAGTGAGAATGTATGATGTTTAGTTTTCCATTCCTGAGTTACTTCACTTAGAATAATAGTCTCCAATTCCATCCAGGTTGCTGTGAATGCCATTAACTCATTCCTTTGTATAACTGAATAGCACTCCATCATAAATATATATACCACAGTTTCTTTATCCACTTGAGTAACAGACATCTATTTTCAAAAATGGCTGGTCAAGCAGCACATCAAAAAGCTTATCCACCATGATCAAGTGGGCTTCATCACTGGGATGCAAGACTGGTTCAATATATGTAAATCAATAAATGTAATCCAGCATATAAACAGAACCAAAGACAAAAACCACATGATTATCTCAACAGTAGGGACATGGATGAAGCTGGAAACCATCATTCAGAGCAAACTATTGCAAGAACAGAAAACCAAACACTGCGTGTTCTCACTCATAGGTGGGAACTGAACAATGAGAACACTTGGACACAGGAAGGGGAACATCACACACAGGGGCCTGTTGTGGGGTGGGGAAAAGGGGAGGGATAGCATTAGGAGATATACCTAATGTAAATGATGAGTTAATGGGTGCAGCACACCAACATGGCACATGTATACATATGTAACAAACCTGCACATTGTGCACATGTGCCCTAGAACATGAAGTATATTAAAAAATAATGGCTGCTCAGTTTTCCTAATACTATTGATTGAATGATTCATCATTTCCCCCACTACTTTGAAATTACATTTTTATAATTTAATATATTCTTAATTAGGTTTCATATAGTAAATATTTGTTTGGGGTTATCTGCATATTTACCAATATGTTTTCTTACCATTTCTTCAGACTACCTGTAGTCTTCTTTCTTCTGATGCAGTATATGCTTTAGGGGATTTTTTTTTAATTTTCATTTTTTAAAGGTAAGGCACAAGTTTTGTTATATGTAGGATTCCTTCATTTTGAAAAGATTGTTCCACTGTCTTATTGTATTTGAGATTGGCAATTATTTTCTCTTAATACATTGTAATAATTGTCTATATTTCACTATGTTCTGCATCCCATTGTTATTGAAGAGTCAGCTGTCAATCTAATTGTCCTTCCTTTGTTGATGCTTTATCCTTTCTTTCTGTTTATATTTGATTTATTTTTTCCTTTTCATGTTCTGCAGTTTCACAGTGATGTATCTGTGTGTATTATTCTGGAAGTGTCTGGGAGCCTTGATATATTGGGGTTCTTGGATCTGAGAAGTAGAGTCTTCTATCAATTCTGCAAATATATCAGTCATTGTTTTTTCAAATATTGCCTGTCTTAAATGGAACTCTGATTGAACATATATTAGACCTCTAGCTCTATCCTCTCTGGCTCTTAACCTTTTATTCATTATTTTCATCTTTTTTTTCTTGAGTTCATTTTCGATAATTTTTAATATCTATATTGTAGACCACCAATTCTCTTTATAGCTGCATCTTGTCTGCTATTTTATTCCTCCATTGAGGTTTCGAGTTCATTTAACATTCACCTCTATTTGTTTCAACTCAGTGTGCTAAATTTCTTATGCTCTCTTGTTTCTTTCTCACATTTTCAAGTTCCCCTGTTATCTTTAAAACTTAGTCAATGTAATTATTTTATTTTCAGTGCCTGACAATTACATTACCTGTGGTCTTCGCAGACCTTTTCTGGGATCTGTTTTATGTTTCTTGGTCATAGTGCCTTTTTTTCCCTTGTGTGTTTTGTAATATTTTTATTGTGGACTCTTCATTTTCTTTGGTTGAGTTCCTCTAGATAGGATTAGCACTGGCTTTTGCCAGTTGCTTAGTGGAACTACCAAACTTGAGCAACTTCGAATTGAATTTTGATTGAGGACTCACACAGGTGGTGTGAATTGGGGCTGCACACTTATGTGAGAACTAGCTTGTTACTAACTCTCAGGGATATTTTTCTCTCCACCTAGTGCCAAGGTAAAGACAGGCAAGATTTTGCTGTTTCTTTTTGTTCAGTGGGATTCATTTCTCATCTGGGACCAAGGAGTCCTAGCTTTTATATGTAGTTAAAAAGAATTGGTTAACTCATTTTGAGGAAATCATAGGCTTTATTTCCTTTGTGTTGGGATCTTCACAGCCTCAAAGTGTAAGCTTAAAGTCCTTAGGGCTCACCAGAAACCTTAGGATAAAAGCTAACTTTGGTGTTTGATTACTCTTGGGGTTCCTGCTTTCACTTTATTTTTGGACTTTATGTATACTTTACTTTCTTTCCTGTTCAGTTTTGCATTGAATTGAATTTGTTCATTTCATAATTTTATCAATATGTTATTATTTCAAGCTTGAGGGCTATTCATTGACTCTTATCCACCATATTGCTGTAAGTAGAAATCTTGGTAATTTATTTTCTCCTTAATCTTTTCTTCCTACATTTTTGGTATTTACTTTGGGAATAAGAAAATTCAATGCAACTATACAGTGAGACATGATAATTTTTAAATGGGAATATTTGACTCTTATAGAAATGACTTTCTATATAAACTACAGTATTTTTTTCTTGAGCTAAATGCTTTCCAGTTTCCCTAGCACTCTTGGTACACTTGGCACAACATTGACATTTACATATTTATTTATTTCCAGGTTAACTTTCTATTTCTTTTTTGTAATATTAACAAATGCTTTTTAATTGAAGACGGAAAGCCACCCATTCTGTACTAGCTCAGTCCTTGATCACGTTCTCTTTCCCTTGCCACACAGTCATACTTAAGACATTAGTGCTAGCTGTTAGTCTGTTTGGACTCCTATAACAAAATGCCATAAACTGGGTGTCTTATAAACAAGAGAAATTTATTTCTCACAGTTTTGGAGGCCATAGGCATAGGTAGATTCTGTGTGTTGAGAACCCGTTATTGGTTCATAGACTGCCATCTTTTTGATGTGTCCTTATACGGTGGATGAGACAAAGGATCTCTCCTGGGCCTCTTCTGTAAGAGCACTAATTGCATTCATGGGGTCTCTGTTCCCATGACCTAATCACCTCCCAAGGGCTCTACCTCCTAATACCTTGGGGGATAGGATTTCAATGTATGAATTTTAGGGGAACATAAATATTCAGTCTATAGCACTAGTAATATTTATTATTTAACCAGAAGCACTAAAGTCACCAGCTTCTTTAAAGGGATCACATTTTATCAACTCCATTAGTAACCTACTTAATGCAATCTTATTTATTGCTTAACTAGAAACATTAAAATCACCGGTTCCTTTGAAAGGATATTATTTTATCAGCTGCAGTGGGAATCTACTATGTGCCATCATAGACTAATTGAATAGAAAAAGGAAAACTAGTACATTATTCCAGGTTAAACTATTGGAATCTGTAGCATTTGATGGGAAAACACAAGTAATGAAATATTTGTTATTTACCCTACATTTCAGCTCTTTCTTCTTCAGTGGGAAGAAATCTGTATCATGACATTATTATGTAAAATACTTGATGATGCCCATGAAGAAACAAGTGTGCAAAACTGCATTTACAGTATTTTTATTCATGCCATACTCTGGCATGAAGAATATCTGCATTTAAAAACATATTAAAGGTAGTTTTATATAGAGATTTAGAAAGAAAATAAGTTGATGAGGCTTTATCTCAATAAATTTTTTTGGATTGCACTGAGGGAATGTATAGATGATCTTGTTTCCTGAAATCATCAGGTTATTTTAGGCCTTGGTTGGCTAAGTTTTCATGGGGGAACATCTTTCCTAGGTAGTCAAAAGCATCATAATATCATTGAGTACACTAGCACAAACACAGGACAGTTTTCAAAACCTGCCTTTGCTTTTCACCCACAGATTTCCAGCGTTGGTTTTGGCATTGCCTGAGAAGATATTTCAACTGCCACCCTTGCTCTAAAGAGCATACTGAAATGTTTATTTGCAGAGTGACCCTTTTGCTCTGCGTGTAATCTAGTCTAGGTACAGTATCTAGCTGAGGTAGGTGACCTTCCTGTGTTTTGCAGCTTCCTGTTAAGAAACAGGGACCACACAGTCCTGATTGCTATGTGTCTCTCCCACCAGATTGCAAGGTCCTAGTTATCACTACGTAGCCAGTGCCCTGCAAAGTGTCATGCATGTAATAGATTTGCAATAAATACCTATTAAATGAATAAATGTGTGAATATTGGACTTTTTCAAGAATAGGTTTTCTGTAACTATCCCTTTCACTTTCTCCTTCATCTCAGAATGATACCTAAAGAAAGCTAAATCTTTCACACTGAGAAACAGCCTTGAAAAAATTTAAAGAAGGGAAGTTAAATGTAGAGAAATCCTTTTATCATTTTTTCAGTGGGAATCTTCCGGCCAAAAGAAGGTTTCAAACTCAGATTAGTGTTTATAGTTCTTGGAAACTGGAGTTTGACTCTGCACTCACACTCATATTTGGCTTTTGCAAGTTGCTTTCATGTGTTGAATCTTCTGTGTTGCTTAAAAAAGATCTCCCTTCTGATTCAACATATATTAATATTTATCAGGCAAGGGATGTTGAATATTCTAGTCTGAGACATAAAGAGGGTAAGACTTAGACTCTTCTAATTCATATTTTAGACATGATGTACAGGAAGTGGTTGAAGTTAAGAAAGCCAAGTTAGAGATACTGTCATGAAAAGTGGGCCTGTGTTTGTCATTACACGTGCTGTTAATTAAGGCACCAGGGAGGGCAGATTCTTTCTCTTGCTGTGAATGCTTTTTTCCTTAGGAAGGGCAGGGCTAGGAATTTCTTGGGTTTTTAAGGTTTACTTGCTCACCTATTCAACAAACATTTATTAAGCATCTACCCTATGCTGGGTACTGTGCTTAGGACCTTAAATAAATACATTAACAAATGTTTTCTCACTGCCGGGGGGGTGGGGGGGCAGACGTTGTTAGTGTAGTGTCTGACACATGGTATAAAATGCTATAAATACTAGTTGTGATTGTTGTTATTAAAGTGGTCTCACAGTATGGGGGTGCACAGATCAATAATGTCAACAATATAGTGATTACATCTCAGAAAGATTGAATACAGGATAACCAGATTTCAAGATGAAAATGTAGGAACTATATGCCAACTTATTTATTTCAAAGAGAACACTTTCACCAAGATAGCAACCCTCATAGCTGGATCAAAGCAGCAACTTCAGGGGAAACTCAGTAATAGAAGCTCCTTAGGGGCCAGTCCATGGCAGGAAGTGTAGTAAGGATCTTAATGGACACTATCATCGAGACCTATTCATCTCTTCTCAAGTGACCAGGGCCCTTCGTCTAATCAATGAGGGAGACGCTGGTACGAGCCCCGGTTTCCTGACTGTACTTTTCCCTGCTCTATGCTACCTACTCTTTATGGTAGCCTGTTCTTTATCCAGGTCACTTAATATGTTTTATATTAGTATGTTCATTACATCCTGTCCTTACCAGTTTTTTTTTTTTTCAGAAGGTGCCCTTGCTTTCTTGTTCTGCAAGATCTTCTCTTTTCTTCCTGACTACACGTGGGAATTCTAAGATCTCATTCAGGTTGGGATACTGGTATTACTACCTGGAATCTTAATTTATGAGTCTTCCATTTTAATAGGAACATTTTGATTCAATTTATGGGCTTGCCATTTTAACAAATACTTTAGTTCTGAGATTCTGCCATGAAAATCATACTAGTGTGCTAAACCGTTAGTGATATTTTAGGCATGCTAATCTCAATTTATGAATCGATGTCACAGAAAAGAAGTGAGATAGAGTCTTGTCACCACTCCTTCATGTCTATGGTACTGCCTGGGTAGTGTTTCCCCAAAATGTGACTTTTGAATTTTCAGTGTGAACTTTTAGAATAACGTCATGGTCTGCTTTTTTGGAGGATTTGAAATAAACCGAAAAACCAATTCAACATTAGAGAAAAAACTTTGTTAATCAAATGACATTTTTTCAGCAGGCTCAAATTAATCCAAACTCTACAGAATATATACCAATTACAGTGATGTTCTATCAAAAAGCAGAATGAATTATAATTATAATATTTTTAGCATATTATCAGATACACCATCTGCAGGAATTCCCATGTGTAGTGGTGATATTGTTTAAGAAAATGTGTCCCTTTAATATGTTTTTGTATTATTTTAAGTAAAAACCCATTTAAAAGAAAACATGCATATAATGCAGGGAAACATGCAATTTTCCTGCACATTTTCTGATTATCAAGTTTCATGTCACTCCGCCTGTCTTTATTTTCAATATTAAGTGCTCTGATTCAATTTAATTCAATCAAACATTGACTGCACATTTACTGTGTCAGTATATCTTTCTCCCACTTCTAAGCTCCTATAAAACTTGCTGTCTGAACCACTTATATGGCACTGATTGATGTATTATGGTTATTTGTATTTAAGTCTTATCTACTCAATTACATTTCAAGGTCTTGAAGTTTAGGGAATTATATTTTTCTGTTCCTTTAATAGTGTCTAATACCTAAGTACATAATAAGTGGTCAATCTATATTAGCTGTTTGGATTAAATGAGTTAATCTCTGTAGCAGCACTTAGAACAGTTCCAGGGACATAATAAGCAATATATGTGATGGTGACATAAAAAAGTAAAATTAGTAAGTTAAAAAATTCCTAATGTTGGTATATTTTGGCAAGTGTAGTTAGGACTTGATGTGGTGTTGGGTACACAGATGGGGACAATGAGTTGTGGGTAAATTATTCAACTGATGATTCCTGTGAATTTATATGATGAGATTTTGCCAAGATTAGATCTGTTTAGAGACAACCAGAAAAGGCTATAGTCATTTGATAGAAATATTTGTGGGGAGGGAAAAGTATAGTGGGCATTAATCAGAAGGTGATAGGATAAAGGATAATTTATCCTTGACTGAGCATGTGTTGATAAGAACGGGGGATATTGGAATGAACTAGACACAAGAACTGGATTTCCCGCCTGCTTAGGACACATGGGTGAGGGGGTGGGAGGAGAATCTAGTGTTGGGAGGAGGTCCAGTGCCACCTACTCACATTTAATCTTAGACTCTATCAGGTAAGTGACTCTCAGCTGACGTCTTAGAGATGGGAGTAAGGAATGTTATGCAGAGGCCAGCTAGAGTCAGATGGCCAAGAAGATTCTGTCACATAGTTTCAGTAGTGAAGGTAGAGTCAAGTCTGGGCTGGTGTCATTCTAATTGGCATCTGTTGGGGAGGTTGGTCACTTGTGTTCACACCATTATCTTTTTGGAAGAGGTCAGTTCTGCTGTTTATCATAAGTTAATGTGCCCTGAAGTCTGATGGCATCAACTGATGAACACTATAGTTCTCCAAATAGAACCAAACCATCATATTCAGAGCATTTGGCCACCAGCAAAATCAGGGGTCTGATACAAAATTTAATATCTAACAAAATCCTTTTCCATTTCTTTGACATTAAGAGATGTGGATCTAGTAAAGGTTGATGCAATTCTGTATCAGTTAGTCACATAGACACACACACAAACACACACCTGTGTGCATACATAAATCTAACAAAGTTAATTTCGGGTTCATTTTCTTCCTGAGCTTTTTTTGGTCAGAGCTTCAGCTGCAGCATGTTTTTCTTTGCAATTGAATGCACTGCTTTTTAATTTTTTAAAATCCAAACTAAAATTAAATTTTCCCTTTATAATTTTAACTAGTATGTGCCACATTAGTATGTGAGAACACATTTGCATTAATACTCTACATCACAGAGTCTTCATGCTTTCATTCCGGCTTCCAGAAATAAGTAAGGTCTTCACCAGGTTCTTTGGAAATCTGGATGCTTACCTGTTTTAAAAACTCTATGCTGGTGTTGAGCCATTTAGCTTTGAAGTTTTCCTTTTATTTTCATTTTTTTTTTTGAGACAGACTCTTGCTCTGTTGCCCAGGCTGGAGGTACAATCTTGGCTCATTACAACCTCTGCTTCCCGGTTCAAGTGATTGTCATGCCTCAGCCTCCAGAGTAGCTGGGATTACCGGCATGCACCACCTCGCCCAGCTAATTTTTTTTTTTGGAGATAGAGTCTTGCTCTATCTCTGGGCTAGAGCACAGTGGCACTATCTTGGCTGCAACCACTGCAACCTCTGCCTCCTGGGTTCAAGCGATTCTCATGCCTCAGCTTCCCGAATAGGTGGCATTATAGGCGCTTGCCACCATGCCTAGCTAATTTTTGTTTTTTTAGTAGAGTTGGGATTTCGCCATGTTGGCCAGGCTGGTCTTGAACTCCTACCCTCAGGTGATCCCCACCCACCCGATTTTGTAGTTTTAGTAGAGACAGAGTTTCATCATGTTGACAAGGCTGGTCTTCAACTCCTGACCTCAAGTGGTCCGCCTACCTTGGCCTCCCCAAGTGCTGGGATTACAGGCATGAGCCACCAGGCCTGGCCCTGGATTTCTGCTTTGATATGTACCTGAGTCTGCTGCTCACTCTGGTTTCTGAATGGTAACTTTGTGTGTATGGTGTTTTTTTTTTTTTCTTCTTTGCATGAATATGAGCACAAGCCCTTTCTTGAGTGTCCCAGTGAAATGGCCAAAACCTGGTCACAACACTGACAAAACTCTAATGAAGATTCAAGGACATTGGAAGGGACATATAGGACATGTAACTTAAAACCATTTCTACATGAGGACCCTCTTAGCTCCATATGCCTGGATCCATGAGGATGAGTCACAGATGATGTCCTGAGGGCTGGTGACACTTGGAGGCCAGATTCAGTTTTCAGAGAGAGAAAGGAATTTATCTGTTTCTCTAGACTCTGTCTTTTTAGATCCCATTTTGGCCCCAGGATCTACTCTTTCTTGGAACAGCTGACAGTGAACACATTTACTCCTTTCAAAGAAATCCCACAGACAAGTGGTCTTGACCAATGGCTCCCACCAGGGTAGTTATGCCAAGTTACAATCATCCAGCATCTGCACATTGAGGGGTTTTTAGTTTGAGTAACATGGCATATCACAGAAAGGTGGCAGTATTCCTGTCTAGGTTGAACTGTGCTGAGCCCATTAATTTGCTTTTAAAGCACTTGGAGATCATGCCTACTTACATTTCTGCCATCCTAGGGGTCTCATATTCTTATCCACATAATTAACTCTCAGTATACCTGCCCTTTCCCTGTCCCTGAACCTACCCGTTTCCATTGGAAAAACAACAGTATTATTTAAATCTATGTATAGAGAAAAAATTACTGTGAAAATAAACAATAAAGGCTTAGAGACATCACTCTGGAAAATATATTTTTACAATAATCTGCATCAACAATATATATAGTTTATCTTTTCAAACTCAATATCTACGTTCACATAATTTCCTAATTTCTCACTAAGAATGATGAGTGACGGCCGGGCGCGGTGGCTCAAGCCTGTAATCCCAGCACTTTGGGAGGCCGAGACGGGCGGATCACGAGGTCAGGAGGTCGAGACCATTCTGGCTAACACGGTGAAACCCCGTCTCTACTAAAACATACAAAAAATTAGCCGGGCGAGGTGGCGGGCGCCTGTAGTCTCAGCTACTCGGGAGGCTGAGGCAGGAGAATGGCGTAAACCCGGGAGGCAGAGCTTGCAGTGAGCTGAGATCTGGCCACTGCACTCCAGCCTGGGCGACAGAGCGAGACTCCGTCTCAAAAAAAAAAAAAAAAAAAAAGAATGATGAGTGAGAACATGTGATTAGCCCAAGGGCTGATGTGAGATTATTTTTCCTTAAAAAAGGCAGAATCAGTCGTAATGGTGAATTCATATCTTCTCCTTTAGAAAGACCAAAATGACCTGCAGCTACTTTTCTCAGCTCTCGTACTTTTCTTCCTCTTGTTTGCTTCTCTCTCCTCTCATTCTGTCCACTTTCCTGCCTGCAAACTTTTTGTCTGTCCATGGGTTCTTTTAGTGGGGGACTAAACTAAGGGAACAACCTTCCATAGCAATTCTTCCTCTCTCTTTTTAGTCTTTTTATTATGCAATATTTCAAATACACACAATAGTAGCATAGCAAAATGTACCCTCATGTACCCATTAACCAGCTTCAAAAGTTATCAAATTTTGCCAATCTTATTTCATTTATCCCCTCCCCCCATATCTTCATAGTCTGGTGGCATATTTAAAACAAATCCATGAAATATTTTACTCATAAATGCTTTATGGTTGACACTTGAACAATATGAGTTTGAACTGCATGGATCCATTTATATATATATATATATTTTTTCATTAAAATTACACTGCCTGTGCCTGCCTGTCCTGCCTTCCTTTCCATCTCTTCCACCTCTGCCACCCCTGAAGCAGTAAGACCAACCTCTCAATTTCCTCCTCCTCCCCAGCTTACTCAACATGAGTATGATGAGGATGAAGACCTTTATGGTAATCCATTTCCACTTAGTGAATGGTGAATATATTTCTTCTTTCTTATGGTTTTCTTAATAACATTTTCTTTAGCTTGCTTTATGGTAAGAACACAGTATATAACACATGTAACATACAAAATATGTGCTAATTGACTGTAAATGTTATTGATGAGGCCTCTGTTCAAAAGTAGGCTATTAGCAGTTAAGTTTTTGGGGAGTTAAAAGTTATATGCAAATTTTCAACTGCATGGAACTTGGCACCCCTAACCTTTGTGCTGTTCAAGGGTCAATTGTAGTATGTTTAAAAGCTAAAGATTTAAAAATACCACTATAAATTAGAAAAGATTCCACAATACCATCTGATTAAATGATTTTTTTTAAGATTCCCACATTTGTCTCAAAAATGCCTTTTTACAATTGTTTTGTTTGATCTGGTATCCAAATAAGGTTCAGATGTTGAATTTGACTGCTATTTTTCTGAGGTTCTGAAGTCTTTTTTGATCTCTAGCAGCACCCCCCACCCCACTTTTGCATGTCATTTATTTCTTAAACTGGGACATTTTTCCCGTAACAGTTTTCTCATTTTGAAGTTGGCTGATTACATCCTTATTTAATATCATCCTCAATTTTATGTATTTCTTGCAGACTTAGTGTCTTAATCTAGAGGCTCAACTAGATTTAAATTCAATTACTCCAGCAAGAATAATTCACAGATGGTAAGCACAGAGTGACTGATTGTTCCACTTTAATGGTGTTTTAAGGTTGATTAGTGGGTTCAGGTGGCATTAACTGACTGTCTTTTGTAAAATTCACCATCAATTGTCGCTTACTAGTCTTAGCTCCCATTGAGATTCATGTCCTTTATTCATTAGAGTTTACAAAATGGGTGATTTTCCAATGCCCTTATTTCTTCTGCATTGTTAGTAGAATTTCTTCTATGAAAAAGAACATTCCTTCATCAGCTATTTGATTGATAAAAACATTTAATAATCTGGGTGAAACATATGTGTTTGCTTCTGGCAGGCTGCTACTCCCAAAATTGGTTCTGAGGGAACTTCGCAGCTCATAAGCCTAATGGAACACACTGACTGCTTTATTATATCTCACCATTGACCACATTCTATTCCCTGGAAGCCTATTTTTTATAACCAACTGGTGCTGAAAGGGAAGTGTAGGGTCCTGCGACAACAGAGGCTTTCCCAGCTCAAATTATGGGGTAGGACTTAGCAAAATACTCTCACATTTGTGAAGATGGTCTGCATTCTTTAGTTGCCCCCAAATTTTTGACATATGAGTATCACAGTCCCCAGCATTGGGTATGTTTGTGAATTTCAGGGTCTTACTAGATTAGATAGGTATGCCATGAACTTTGCATAGTTGCTTTAATTCTGTCAGGAAAGCTCTCTGCCCAGGAACATTGGAGCTGAGCCTGGCAGCCTTCTGCTTAGTGATTTCTCTAAGTGGGAGGACTCCTTTTGCTGTAGGATTTTAAAAGTGCCTTGATCTGTAGTTAAAGAGAAAATTCATTGCTTTATTAATGAGTAAATGTGACTCATAAACTCATATTCTGTATTATTGCAAGTAAAAAAGAGAACAAAATCTGTAGCCAGAAATTCAGCTGCTAATTTCATAAATTCATTGGTTAAAAATCCATTTTCTTGCTCCAGAATGGAGCAATTAACAAGGTATTCTCTTCAAAATTATAACAGATATTCTTATCCAAATTCCTTTTCCCTAGTATGCTGAAAAGCCCCAGCATATTTCATTATGATCCCGGATATGCTAATATTAAACTCCTTTCTTGGAATTCTCCATTTAAATGGTAGTAAGTTGAAAGAGTGGTTGAAATACCCATTCTCCAGAGACAAAATACTCTCTCCTACCACTGAGTCATATAGAACTTGCTATTCAGTCAATTGAGTTCCACTTCTACTTGCTCTAAGACAGCTTTTAAAAGCTGAGCCGTAAGGTTTTAAGTGCCTCTGCCTATTGCTGTATTTGGATTAAATCAAAAAAAGTTCCAAGAAATTTGATTTCTATGTCTGTTTTTATATATATATATTTTTTGTGAATTTCTTTAGGTTAAAATTTAATATGGGGTTGAGAAGGGTTGATGTCTCTGCCATTGCTTGACCAATAATTCTACATGTACATTGAAAGCCTGTGAGCAAGATAAATATATTTTCCAGTTGCTTTTTCTAGAGTCTCTTCATCTGAGGCAGTAGGAAAAGTCATGAAAAATGAATGTGACAGGAAGTGGCTTTAGCATCCCCAAATGCCAATATTTTGGAACTACTTGGGATTTATTGAAGCAGAATCATTGGCAAGAAGTGCTCCATGCTGCCAACATATCCAATGGGCCAAGGCCCTATAAATCAATGAAATAAATAGCTGTCTGGTGGTATTTTTCACCTATTTATTAACTGTTGAATAAGTCTGTTTATTGCCATGGCAATATGAAAGTGGAAAAAAGAAAACTGTTGCCAGGTGGTTACAAAGTATAAAACTTCTGTTAGTCCTTCCTACCTTTAAAATTTTTCTATTAGGTTGGTTTGTGGCTGTACTGGTATTAACATGTATTTGAAAAAGGCATTTGTCTTTAAGAATTCTTGATGGCATCTGCCCCTGAGGACAGCAAGCTCCTACCTTAGAGGAGCTCATGTTGAAAACTGCTGAGACCTGACACCTCACAAGCCAGAGGGACATGAAAAGATTATTTAGGGATAAAAGTAATTTTTCTTTGAAAATTGTACTTTGATTAAGAAAAGAAAAATGAATTTTCTAGAGCAATGTCTTAATACCTAATTGGATTTTCCTAAATACGTTGGTATTAGGACTATAATATGTAGTAAGACTATTTATGTATCCTTTTCAAAGAACTTTCCCTCTTCCAAACTAAGCTTTCCTAATTCCGCTATGACAAAGGTAAGCCTTATCTCTGTTTCCCAGACAAAAATGCTGAAGCTGTAAGTGTAGATGACTTAAGCAGATACAGATAGAATTACAACCACAATTAGTGTTTACTATATCTTAAACCTGGGGCCATACTGTTAAGAATTTTTTTTGGTCTCCATTCTTTCCGACCAGTATACACTACTATAAATATTAATTGATTATAATGAGTAAATGTTGAATGGTTTATACAGGGCTCAAATTTCAGTTCTCTTTGAATATCCAGTCATACTTTAAATTCAGTTCCCTTTGAATCATAAAATATTATACTGACTGCACTTGTAACCTCATGGTGGTTTTTTTTTGTTGTTGTTTGTTTTTGTTTTGGTTTAAATCAAAGTTCAACAACTCAAATGTTTATAGGACTGAGGCAGTGTAATTGAGTATAACACACTTTGTGTAACACCACAGGGAGGTAGTGTGGCTTGTGGCTAATTAGAATGTTTCCTTAGTATTTAAACACAAAAATGTAGGGCAATGTTCAAATAAGACTTTTTTTCTGGGTTGAATTCAGTCAATGGGTTCAGATTAGAATCTCCAGAAATATGTGAATGCTTAAAAAGTCATTTGCTTAATAAAAATATGACTCAACAAACACACTTTCAGTTAGAAGATGAGTATGTTCTAGAGATCTAATATACAGCTTGGATGGTGATAGATGTGTTAATTTGGTTGTGGTAATCATTACACAATGTATACATCTATCAAAACCTTGAATATATTCAATCTTTATTTGTCAATTAAATATTTTTAAAAACTAGGGATGGACCGGGCACGGTGGCTCATACCTGTAATCCCAGCACTTTGGTAGGCCGAAGCGGGTGAATCACCTGAGGTCAGGAGTTCGAGACCAGCCTGGGCAATATGGCAAAACCCCATCTCTACTAAAAATACAAAAAATTAGCCGGATGTAGTGGCGGGCGTCTGTAATCTCAGCTATTCAGGAGGCTGAGGCAGGAGAATTGCTTGAACCTGGGAGGCGGAGGTTGCAGTGAGCTGAGATCACGCCATTGTACTCCAGCCTGGGCAACAAGAGCGAAACTCCATCTCAAAACAAAAAAACAAACACAAAAAAACTAGGGATAATACCTCATGGGATGAACATGAGAATTACATTAAAGAAAATGTAGCATCATGAAGCATTTAGCACAGTGCCTGGCACACATAATAGTTGGTTAGTAAATGATAGCTATTATAATTGTAAACATTCTTAAAATATATTTTCCTAAATCTAATCTTTCTTAGTAGAAAATTTTATTGTCTTTTTTTTTTTTTAATACTTTGCAAATTGTGGAGGTAATTTTGTAAGCTAGTGGCATGTCTCTTAGTAAACATATTGTCAAATCGAAAACAGGACAACTATGTATATTAGTTTCTTCAATCTTGAAAATTACATCAAATGAAATAATTGAAATATTTGAAAATATATCATTTTCTTAAATATTAAAGGAACATAGATGATTATGCATTTAAAACTCACACATTTCATTAAGATAAAATAAATGGAAAAATATTCTGTATTCATGGATTAGAAGAATTAATATTGCTAAAATGTTTACACTACCCAAAGTAATATACAGAGTCAATGCAATTCCTATCGAAATTCCAATGGAATTCTTCACCGAAATAGAAAAAACAATTCAAAAATATATATGGAACCACAAGAGCCCTGACTAGCCAAAGCAATATTGAGGAAGAAAAGCAAAGTTGGAGGCATCATACCTCCTGATTTAAAATTATATTACAAAACTATAGTAATCAAAACAGTATGGTAGTGGCATAAAAAAACACCAGTGAAATAGAATAGAGACCCCAGAAATAAATCCATATATATATGGTAACTAATTTTCGACAAGAGCACCAAAAGGACACAATGGGGAAATGATAGTCTCTTTAATAAATGGTGCTGGTAAAATTGGATTTCCATATGTATAAGAATGAATTTGTACCCTTATTTTACACCATACATAAAAATCAACTCAAAGTGGATAAAAAACATAAATGTAAGCCCTGAAACCATAAAACCCTAGAAGACAATATAAAGGGAAAGCTCTTTGACATTGACCTTGGCTCAACGCCACCAAAAGCTCAGGCTACAAAAGCAATAAATAAATAAACGACACTACGTCAAACTAAAAAGCATCTGCACAGCAAAGGAGACAGTCAAGAAAATGAAAAGGTAATCTATGGATTGGGAAAAATTATTTGCAAAATACAGATCTGATAAGGGCTGAGTAGCCAAAATTTATAAAGAACTCTTATAACTCAATAGAAGAAAAACAAATAACTGAATTTAAAAAAATGGCTAAAGGACCTGAAAAAACTTTTCACCAAAAAAGACATACAAATGACCAACAGGTATATAAAAAGGTACCCAACATCAGTAACCATCGGGGGAAAATGCAAGTTAAAACCACTATAAGATATCACTTTATATCCGTTAGAATGGCTATTATAAAAAAGACAAGAAGTGGCCGGGCGTGGTGACTCACGCTTGTAATCCCAGCACTTTGGGAGGTCGAGGCAGGCAGATCACGAAGTCAGGAGATCGAGACCATCCTGGCTAACACGGTGAAATCCCATCTCTACTAATAATACAAAAAAAAAAAAAAAAAAAAAAAAAAAAAAAAAATTAGCCGGGCATGGTGGCAGGCACCTGTAGTCCCAGCTACTTGGGAGACTGAGGCAGGAGAGTGGCATGAACCCAGGAGGTGGAGCTTGCAGTGAGCCGGGGGCGTTCCACTGCACTCCAGCCTGGGCGACAGAGCAAGACCCCGTCTTAACAAAACAAAACAAAACAAAAACAAACAAACAAAAAACAGGAAGTAACAAATGTTGGCGAGGGTCTGGAGAAAAGGAAGGCCTAGTACACTGTTGGTGGGAAGGTAGCTTGGTGCAGCCATTTATGGAAAACAATATGGAAGTTCCTAAAGAAATTAAAAACAGAGCTACCATATGACCCAGCAACCCCTCTTCTGAGTATATACCCAAAGGAGAGGAAATCACCACCTTATAAAGATATCTCCACCCCCATGTTTATTGTAGTATTATTCACAATAGCTAAGACATGGAAATAACCTGTGTTTGTAGATGGATGAATAGATAAAGAATATGTAGTATATATATACACAATAAAATATTGTATATTCAGCTTTAAATAAGAAGGAGATTTTGCCATTTGCCATGACATGGATAGATCTGGAGGACATTATGCTAAGTGAAACAAGCCAGGCACAGAAAGAAAAATATTGCAAGGTTTTACTTTTATGTGGACTCTTAAAAACGAAAAGGTCAAACATACAGAGACAGAGAATCAAACAGTGGTTATCAGGGGTGTGGGTGGGGATAGGTGGGTGGGAGAAAATGGGGAGATGTAGGTCAAAGGATAGAAAGAAGAAGATATGTAGGATCAACAAGTCTAGAGATCTAATGTACAGCATGAGGACAATAGTTAATAAAATTATATTGTAGTTAGGATTATTGTAGAATAAGTAGATTTTAGTTGCTCTTGTCACAAATAAGTAACTGTGAGATAAGAGACATGTTAATCTGTTTCACTACAGTAACCATTTTACTATATATATATATCCTATAACATCATGTTGTGAAACTCGAGTATACATGATAAAATTTACATATGTTAGAAAACCACAACACAAAGTCACACATTTCAGAGGAGTATCTATTACATACCCAGTACTGGATGTGATAAGGCCAAGCTGTGACTCAGCCTTTAAAATTAATTTAAAATAATTTTAATTCTCCATTTTCCACCTTCCAAAAGTTTGTTGACACCTTGAATCTATCTGTGTTGTCTCTTTTCTTGTTATCTTTATTAGTATGGTTTTCTCTATTTTTCTTTCAGTCCTTATGGAGTTTTACCTTTTAAATTTCTTTATTCTCATTAGCAGAGTTTCAGGAATAAACGAGAGATAAGTACATTGCTCAATACACCGTGACTAACCAGATGTCCTTCATGGAAAGTCTTTTGTGTCGAGGAACAACTCATACACTTGATGACGGATACTCATGAAAAGTGTTAGAACTCAAGTAAAAGATATTCAGACTGAGGCTCAACCCAGAAGTAAGACTGGGAGTCTGCAGGTCCAAAACAGCCTCGAGATGTACTTTGTTTGGATATACAAAGTCTTTATTTAATATGTACTGTTTTAAAAATGGGGGAGATTTCGAATTATAGCCAATAATTCAGACATCTTTAAAACAAATCAGAAAATCTTGTCGCAGGTTATTGCATGGTAACAATTGGCTAGATATAAGTGGTGACTGTGCATTTGCTACCTGGCTTGCCAATTGCCCTCAAGTTCGCTCCACTTAAAGCTATGAGGCATTTGATTTTACCCTCCCTTTCATCCCCAGAAGAGTGTTTCCTGAATTTAGGAAATTCGTGACAGGTTATACACTTGTGTGATATCCTCTGCCTACCTAAAGATGTCACCACTAATCCTTTTTAGTAAAATATATCATTCTCTTCCTCATTTATTTTATGTAGATGTGTTTCCATTCTGTCCTTTATCTCCTTTTGAAATAATTGACTATAAATGTTTTCTTGTGATAATGAGATATTGATAATACCATTACATAGGACAAAATATAGAAAATAAATACATGGGAAATGCTTAACTTTGTTAATAATAATGTATCATTTTGTGCCTTACTGGACACTTCTATTCTACACTCCTCACCCTAAAAAAATCCAAAAAGAAACAAACCAAAAAAAAAAATCAGCGCAAAACTGACAAGATTATAATAAAACCAATACATTCATATATTACTGAGGGAAATATAAACTGTTGCCTCTGTTTGGGAAAACAGTTGGGTAACATATACTTGTATTTTAAAAGAATATGTAAGTCATGTGCATGAAAGTGGTTTTGAAAGTTAAGGATAACAGGCCGGGTGTGGTGGCTCACACCTGTAATCCCAGCACTTTGGGAGGCCGAGGTGGGTGGATTGCCTGAGGTCAGGAGTTCGAGACCAGCCTGGCCAACATGGCGAAACCCTGTCTCTACTAAAAATACAAAAATTAGCCGGTGTGGTGGCCCATGTCTGTAATCCAAGCTTCTTGGAAGGCTGAGGCAGGAAGAATCACTTGAACCTGGGAGGTGAAGGTTGCAGTGAACCAAGACTGTGCCAGCCTGGGCAACAGAGTGAGACTCTGTCTCAAATAAATAAATAAATAAATAAATAAATAAAATAGAAAGTTAAAGATAACAGCATGAGGGGGAAATTTAAACATTCAATGAAAGAAAATGATTAGATAAATTGTGGTCCAGTTATACAGTGGAATATTATGGATTTATTAAAAAATATTACCAAAAGTCTGTTATATGTCAGATAGATGATAACAACATGGTGAAAAAAATCATGTTATTTAATTGTATACTTAAACTTTTACAATTTATACAAAAAAGCATACAAAGACCAGAATGTTATTTGTCTGATTTTAAATGTAATATCAAGTAAAATGTAATGTATTTATTTTAGAAGTTATAAAATAAAGTGAAGCATATAGAATAAAATAAAAGCCAGTCTTAGCTTTATAACCCTAAAATAACACTTTGATATATGTATGTCTATGCATATTTTTCTATTACAGCTTTATTGAGGTATAATTAAACATGATAAACTGTATATAAAGTGTATAATTTGATAAAATTTGATACATATACGCACAAATGATATGTATATCACTGCAAGTAAACATATCTGTCACTTCCAAAACTTCCCTTTTGTCCCTTTATAATTCCTTCCTCCCATCCTAACACTGAGAAGCAGCCACTGATTTCTGTCATGATAGATTGGCTTGAATTTTCTAGAATTTTATACAAATGAAATTATACATGTACTCTTTTTTGTCTGGCTTATTTCAATAAGCATAATTATTTTGAAATTCACCCATGTTGTGGCCTGTATCAATTTCATTGTATAGATTTATCTCTTGTTTATCCATCTACTTGTTAATGGACATTTCGACTATTTGAGGTCTTTGGATATTACAGATAAAGTTGCTATTGACATTTGTGTACATGTACTTTCATTTTCTTGGGTAAATAGGAATGTAGTGGCTGGATCATATAGTAGGTGTATGTTTAACTTTTTAAAAAATTGACAAAATATCTTCTAAAGTGGTTATACCATTTTATATTCCTACCAGTGGTTTATCAGAGTTCCAATTCCTCCACATGCTTGCCAAAAGTTGATATGGTCAGTCTTTTAAATTTTAGTCACTCTAAAAGGTATGTAGTATCTATATTGTCATGGTTTTAATTTGCATTTCTCTAATGACTGCTGATGTTGAACATCTTTTAATGTATTTATTTACCATCAGTCTATCTTTTTTGGAGATGTGTTTGCTCAAATCTTTTGACCATTTATTGTTATCAATTTCTTATTATTGAGTTTTGACAGTCCTTTGTATATTCTGGAAACAAGTTCTTTATCAGATGTGTTATTTGCAAATATTTTTTCCCAGTCTGCAGGATATCTTTGCATTCTCTTAACAATGCCTTTCGAAGCCAAGGCCTTAATTTTGAGAAAGTCCAATTTATTAATTCTTTCTTAAGTGGACCATGCTTATGATGTTATATCACAGTTATTTTCACCCAACCCAAAGATTTTCTCATACAAATTTTACAGTTTTAGGTTTTACATTTATATCCATTTCAAGTTATTTTTTGCATGTGATTTGAATTTTGAATTGACGTTGATTTTTTTTTTCTTTTTATTTTTTATGAAATAGGGTCTTGCAAAGTCACCCAGGCTGAGTGCAGTGGCAAAATGACGGCTCTCTGCAGCCTTAAACTCCCAGGCTCAAGCAATCCTCAGCTTCAGCCTTCCAAGTAGCTGGGACTACAGGCACGTCCCACCAAGCCTGGCTATTTTGTTTAAATTTTTGTAGGGGTAGGGTATCGCTTGCTTTGTTGCCCAGGTTAGTCTCAAACTCCTGGGCTCAAGCGATCCTCCCACCTCAGCCTTTCAAAATGCTGGGATTACAGGCATAAGTGACTACAGTCAGTTGAAGTTGATTTTTTAAATATGGATTTCAAATTGTTCCAGCACCATTTGTTGAAAAGTCTGTGCTTTCTTTACTGCATTGCCTTTGTAACTTTGTCAAAAACCAACTGATCATGTACATGTGGATTTATTACTGGGCTCTCTATTCCATTTCACCTATTTGTTGATCCTGATGCCCCACCACAGTGTCTGGACTACTGTAGCTTTGTACTAAGTTTTAAAGTCAGGTGATGTAAGTCCTTTAACTTTGTTCTTCTTAAAAGCTTGTTTTGGTTATTCTAGGCCATTTGCACTTCCTCGTGAATTACATAATTGGCTTGTCAAATTCTATAAGAATGTCTCCTGGAATTTTGATTGGGATTGCATTGAATCTATACATCCATTTGAAAAGAATTAACATCTTAATATTAAGTCTTCGGATCCATGAACACAGTATATCTCTCTATTGATTTACATCTCTTTTTTAGTTTCTGTTAGCAATGTTTTGTAGCTTTTACCATGCAAGTCTTGCATATTTTTTATCAGATGTTTTAAGTGTTTCACACATTTTGCTGCTGTCATAATGGAAATTTACAAATTTCCATTTCTAATTATTTCTTGCTAGTATATACAAATGCAGTTGGGTTTTGAATATTGAACTTGATAAATTTACTTAGTAGTAGTCCCCTTCCCTTTCCCTCCTCTCCCCTCCCCTCCTCCTCTCCTCTCTTCTCCTTTTTTCTCCTCTCCTCTTCACATATTGGGATTTTCTATGTAAACAATCATGTTGTCTTGGGATAAAGACAGTTTTACTTCTTCAGTTAGAACGTCTTGTACCATGTTATAGACATGGTAAGAGTAGACGTCCTAATTTTATTCCTGATTTTAGGGGAAAAACTGTTATGTTTTTCTTCATTATAATTTACAAAAGTTGCTTATTCTTGGAAGTAACAATTAGGTCATGTTTTCAGTAATCAATATATGTGTTTAATATAAATTATATTTGAAACCAATTTTACTGTAATTAATAACAGAGATGCTGGAATTTGTTCTCTTTCAGGATGTAGCAGAATGCATGTAAATATTTAAGGATGGGAGGCAAGATAGTAACTACTTTCTGATAATAAACATGTCTTTTTTATTTAAAATGTAAATTATGTTTGAAGGGGCTAGCAGTAATATATTAACAAAATAGTATTTGTAGTAGCTGAGGATCAGTTGAAATTGGACAGAAGTACTGGTTCTCAGGGGATTAGCAAAATATTTTGCTCTATAACATTCACATTCTACTGGACAAAAGACAATAAGATTGTCCGAATCTACAAAGCTGCTCTTTTCTAGGCTGCATACTTCAAATGCTGACCATGGTAGCAGACCCTGATTTGAGCCTAGGAAATCTTTGTCATGAGCCTTGGTGGGGAAAGCCTACATCATAACATTTCTCTGTCCTTGGCGTTTTGCTGTCAGACCCAGCAGAGTTCAAACATTTACTGAAGAGTAAAACGATATTTTCTTCGTATGGTTTTCTCATCCTTGGTAACCATGGGATTTGTCATCTAGCAACGAGGATTGCTCGTTCTGTCCTTGAAAGGCACTTTGGCCCCAGAGGATAAAGAAGCTCTTAAAAACACTGTCTAGAATTCATCATATCTACTTGAAACTTCTGTTAGTTCTGAAAGGATTATTTAGAGCGCTGTCAGAGATCTCCAAGGAGCTAAAAAGCACTGCATGTGACACAGTGTCTGCACTAGCTAAAAAGGCTCAACTATTAGAAGGTCTCCCTGTTGAGTCTGAGAATGTTAACTGAGGGTGTGGCTATCTTGTATGCAAGAAATGAGTAAAATGAGTCAAGCTCTCCTCTCCCTATCTCACCTTATACTTTGTCTTTCAACTCTTAGTCATCCTTCAGGTCTATCTGCACCTCCTTCCTCAACAAGGGTTGGAAGAGCCTCCTTTCAACTATATTAGCAACTAGTGCTTCCCTTAGCACACATTTGCTCTCTGTATTAAAATTGCCTCTCTGCTTGTTTGAATATCCCACTAAGCTAAAAAGTATCTGAGGTTCCTTACTCTATCCAACTGATTTATCATTCTGCCACTAGCAACGAGCAACAGTGCCTAGCCTGTAGTTGGCACGGAATAGACATGTGTTGGATGAATGAACCAGCAACAGTGCCTAGCCTATAATTGGCACAGAACAGACACTTGTTGGATAACATATGAATGGATAAGTGCATAGAGCAGTCCCTGAGTGGGTAGCAGTATTTTAATTCTCAAGTAAAAGAAATCTGACAAAGTTCTCCTTGCTCATGGATTGATTTCGTTGATGAAGGACCAGTGTTTGAAAAGTAAGTAAAGGAATAACTCCAGAGGTTTAGAAAGAGAGGAAGACAACCGTTGCTAAAGATCAGAAGGGCCTATCCTAGGAATTCTGAAGATTGGAAGTGAGGTAACCTATTAGCAGGCTGATGCATGGATGTGGGACACTATGCTAAAGATACCATCTGTTGTGAAACTTTAGAATGTTCTGACAGAAAAGGGAAGGGAATGCTGCTTGTTCCCATTTGTAAGTAACCATTTATTCATACAATTGTAGTCACCTTGAACTGTTTCTTACCTTTCTCAACCCTGCCATTATAGTTTGGGGCATTATAAGTTAAAGAACTGGTGCTCTTTTGGTGTCTTTAAGTTTCCTGAAATGTTCTGTTCATGTGTCCAAATTACTTTTACCCTCATTTTTCTTTGGATTTTCTCAATGTGGGTGGGCCCCGACATTAGACCTCAGCTAGAACTCAGCAACATGTACCCAAGGGTTGGGAAGAAAATGGTTATAACTGGCATACAGCAAATCTATCATTTGAAGTATCTATTTATTTATTTATTTTAAATAGCTGTATTACTCAACTCTCCTATTTCAGTATTTCAGTTGATTGTCCTAGATTTTTTCAGATTGATATTTTTATTATATGCAAGTAAGGATAAAGTCTCTCCTGTTTCTGAATATTATGTTTCTTTTTACTTCTAGTGGTCTCATTTAACTGTCTAAAATTACCAGAAGGGCATTAAAATATTAGTTGTGATGCTGGCCATTTTTGTCTCCTTCTTTGTATTAATAAATATATTCATAGTGTTTTATATTTAAGTATTGTGTTTTTGATTAATTTGGTTATAGATATTCCATATCAAATTAAAGAATATCTTTCTATTTCTAGGTCATATACTTAAAATTTTATCAACTGCTTTTAAAGAAACATCTATTGAAGCAATCAGATGGCTTTCTCCTTTGACCTGTTAATGTGATGAATTATAGATTTCCTAATATTGAGCCATAATTGCATTTATTCCTGGAATGAATCCTATTTTGTCATGGTGTATTATTCCTTTAATATCCTGACAGATTTGATTTTCTTATGTTTTATTAATGATGTATTTATAGTTATAATTGTGATTGCCTAGGAGACTGAGAGTTGACCTCACAGCTACTATGCTATGGCCATCTCTTTCTTCTGACCACTGAAGCTCAGGGCTGGGCTGGGGAGGCTGTTTGTCAATTTTTCCTTGGATTTTGGCCACTTTCTTCTGACAGATTGTGTTCCATTTTTGCTTTATTTTATTCTCATCTACTGTCAATGTAGCAGAATTTTCTTGAAACTTCACTGCCAGTTGCTTCTAATACAGATTGCTCTTTTGTTTCCTTTCTTTTCTATTTTACTTTAGATTTTACTCATCAGAAATTGGGAAGGTGGGGTAGGTAAGACCTATTTTATTAATCTAAAAGCCCCTGATCTTATTCATCAAGTCTAGGAGCAACAAACCAAACAAAATAACATAGTATTTTCATTAAATTCACATTTAAGACTGTAACATTTCCAAAATCAGGTATTAGCTTTCAAAATTTTCATGATGGTATCCTCTGTTATGGAGAAACAAGTATCACTGAACTTTTTCCCTAGGAGGTGAGAATAGCTCAATGGTTGGCCTAACGTTGCAGCTGAGGAAACTGGCATGGCTTTTGAGTGCTAAGTCTTGTGCCTGGAGTAGTATTTTCTTTGGAGATGGGGTGTTGCTGTGTTGTTTAGGCTGGTCTTGAATTCGTGGGCTCTAGCAATTCTCCTGCCATAGCCTCCCAAGTAGCTGGGATTATAGGTACATGCCATCATGCCCAGCTTTGGAGTAGTATTTTTAATTTTAAGACTTGTTTGTGGGCTGGACGCAGTGGCTTACACCTGTGCTCCCAACACTTTGGGAGGCGGAGGTGGGTGAATCACCTGAGGTCAGGAGTTCGAGACCAGCCTAGCCCAACATGGTGAAACCTTGTCTCTAGTAAAAAATACAAAAAAATTATCCAAGTGTGGTGGTGGGTGCCTGTAATCCTGGCTACTCACAAGGCTGAGGCAGAAGAATCGTTTGAACCCAGGAGGCAGAGGTTGCAGTGAGCCGAGATCGTGCCAGTGCACTCCACCTGGGCCAAAAGAGTGAGACTCTGTCTCAAAAAAAAAAAAAAAAAAAAAAAAAAACTTTTATGTAAGGGAAAAAANTGTTTGTGGGCTGGACGCAGTGGCTTACACCTGTGCTCCCAACACTTTGGGAGGCGGAGGTGGGTGAATCACCTGAGGTCAGGAGTTCGAGACCAGCCTAGCCCAACATGGTGAAACCTTGTCTCTAGTAAAAAATACAAAAAAATTATCCAAGTGTGGTGGTGGGTGCCTGTAATCCTGGCTACTCACAAGGCTGAGGCAGAAGAATCGTTTGAACCCAGGAGGCAGAGGTTGCAGTGAGCCGAGATCGTGCCAGTGCACTCCACCTGGGCCAAAAGAGTGAGACTCTGTCTCAAAAAAAAAAAAAAAAAAAAAACTTGTATGGAAGGGCAATAGAGACCTTTTTTAACTCTGGTAGTTGGAATAAGACTTATGGTTTTCTTTAAGACCAATAGAGTTCTACCTGGTTTTATATGCTGTAGTATTGTGCTTTACACAATACTTTCCGACCCCTGTGTAAACTTGCTATTAAGCCTTGAAATATCTGGAAGAGCATAAAAATATAATACTCATCAAGAACACAATTATACCAGTAGTCAGCTATAATCACCAAAGGTGTACAAAGCTGTTGCTAGATAACACTTTACCATCTGTATGGTTCACCTGGGAAATGGCCCATAGAGTCCACTTTGGACATCCCACGTGTGGGGTCTGCACACTTCTGGGCAGGATTTCCCTTCCTTTTCCTTTTCTCTCTCCTAGCCTTCTGGCTCCTGCTTTCTTCTGTTGCTTCTTTTCTGACTAAAAGAAACTGTTGCTTCTTTTAGTCAAGGTCAGAGAGGCAAATCCTAGCATCCCTCCTG
Source organism: Rhinopithecus bieti (assembly GCF_001698545.2). Taxonomy (NCBI): domain Eukaryota; kingdom Metazoa; phylum Chordata; class Mammalia; order Primates; family Cercopithecidae; genus Rhinopithecus; species Rhinopithecus bieti. The sequence goes on along the minus strand of NW_016807975.1, from coordinate 4,033,244 downwards.
GGAATGGTATTGAGGACCTTTCTGGTCATGGCTCTGAGGTTCTTTAGGATAGATCATTGATTTGACAAATAAACCTTTCTCTGCATTCAATAATGCAAATGTACTGTTTATCAAAAGAAAGGTCTCTATACCAGGAGTGAGCATCTGGAGGGATGAAGGATACACAGACCCTTCCTGTCACATATTTCTGGATATGTGGGTCATTTTGACAGAATTTTACAGAGCATAACAGGGCTGAATGGATAGATGTTTCACCCATGGGTCTCTGGAACCGGGGTGTTGAATTTGTTTTCCCATAGCCATTGGGTAACAGTCTAGACAGTAGTTTGAGGGCTTTTGTTTTTGTTGGTCCCTGTGTCCCTGGATGACCTTGGGCAAATGCATTTGCTTCTCTATCTGTAAAAGGAAGGTAGTTGTGCTGTCTGCTCCATTCCAGAGCTGTTGGGAAGATGGATGTGAATGTGTCCATTAAGAGCTCTGAGCATCTTTGAGAAGGGTGCTTTGTAATTACAAGGTGTTACTATCACTGCTGCTGTTAGGTGCACGGAGATTTTGATAGCTGGAACTAAATCAGTTGCAGCTGCTTGTCTCTTACCTTCAACCTTAATGCTTCCTGTCTCTCACACAGCCTATAATCAAATAAATATATATTTTTCCCAAGTCACCCTGCCTTCAAATGAATCAGGGTTGACTCCTGCCTTACACCCTTGAGCCTGGTCTCTTTGGTTGGGTGTGTAGTGCAGTGGATTGTTTTCATGGCCAGACAACCCCAGGCTTCACTGCTTTCCAGCAGGGTGACCTTGGACCTGTTACTTAACCTCTCTAAGGCTCAGTGTCTTCACCAGTAATTTGGGGTTACTTAAAAATATTATGAATTAAATGAGATTAGCTGTCCAAAACACTTGGCAAATAGAAGGTGCTCAATAAATGTTAGCATTTTGAAATTTCATTTTCTTCTATTCTCTCACTTTTTGGTCCTGGCATTAATGTGACATGTGCATTTCTGTCTCAGCAACTTTCAGAGAGAAGATGGCATTGATGTTTTGCATGCTTGGCATATATGGTGTTATTTTGGAAAATTTTATTTTCAATTATGTGTCTTCATTCTCAGTGTCCTCAAAGTAATTTAAACAAAGCAAATGTATGGAAGTGTATTAGACAGGGTTCTCTAGAGGCACAGAACTAATAGGATAGATGTATATATGAAAGGGAGTTTATTAAGGAGAATTGACTCACACAATCACAAGGGAAAGTCTCATGATAGGCCATCTGCAAGTTGAGGAGCAGGAAAGCCAGTAGTGGATCGGTCCGAGTCCCAAAACCTAAAAAGTAGGGAGGCTGATAGTGCAGCCTTCGGTCTGTGGCCAAAGGCCTGAGAGCCCTGGCAAACCACTGGTGTAAGTCCATGAGTTCAAAAGCTGAAGAATTTGGAGTCTGATATTTGAAGGCAGGAAGCATCCAGTGCGGGAGAAAGATGAAGGCTGGAAGACCCAGCAAGTCTAGTCCTTCCACGTTCTTCCTCTCTGCTTCATCCTAGCCACGCTGGCAGCTGATTAGATGGTGCCCACCCAGATTGAGGGTGTCTGCCTCCACTGACTCGAATGTTAACCTCCCTTGGCAACACCCTCACAGATATGCCCAGGAACAATACTTTGCATCCTTCAATCCAATCAAGTTGACACTCAATGTTAACCATCACAGCAAACACTCTATGGCATTTATTTTCAATAGCTTGAGAGCCCTCACGTGCTCTTAATAGAAAGCAAAAGCTGCAGAAGCTGGTCTGGCTGTTAGGAGGTGCTATTTAAAGCCTCAGTGCGACAAAAATGACAATTTTAAAATTGATTGTGGAGTGTGATGATGCCAAGTAGTAGCAGATGCCCAGGAAACCTGTCACATGGCAAATGTGTTACCAAAAGCCTCGAGTCTACAGAGGTTTTAGAAGAGTTTTCTTCATAGGGAGCTTTTGCCATCTTCATCTCCAGATTGCACTTGTGCTGTGCATGGAACGTGCCACCGCAGAGGAATCTCAGGCTGCAAGCCAGGAATCTGGATATGCAGGGTTTCCCCTGTGCAGAAATCTTTGCCAGGTTTCCAGCTGAGCTTAGCTACATGGCAGCTTTATGCCTGAGAATAAATGATTTCCTTGAGAAGTGGCTGTTTTTGCTGCACACAGTTGTTTTACAGCAGTTCTGACTTAGCTTGTAGAGTAACTTAGCCCCTGAATCTCAGTTTCACTGTAAAATGGGGATAGTGATACTGATCATGTGGTACTTTTAAAAAAATGTGTGGTAAGGTATGTAAAGTTCATACATTGGTGTTTGGCCTATGGAAGGTATATGGATACATTTCAGCTATTATCATTTTTGGTAAGATTAATAAAAAAAAATAGTCATTGTGGTAGACAGAATAATGGCCCTCCAAATACGTCAACATCCTAATCCCTGGAACCTGTGAATATGTTACATTTCATGTCAAGAGGAACTAGGCAAATACCATTAAATTAAGAACATTGAGAATGGGAGATTATCCTGGATTATCTGGGTGGCCATAATCTTATCACAGGCCCCCTTAAAAGTGGAGAATCTTTTCCTGTTGTGCCCTGGGGAAAAGATGTGAGGACAGAGTAGAGTCAGAGACATGCTATATTGCTGGATTTGAAGATGAAAGGAGGGGACCCAGGAGCTGAGGAATGTGAGTGGTCTCTAAAGGCTAGAAAAGGCAAGGAGATGATTCTCTCCTAGAGACTGCAGAAGGAACCAACTCTGCCAACCCCTTGATTTTAGTCCAGGGAGATCCATGTCAGACTTCTGAGCCATATAACTGTAAAAGAATATATTTTTGTTGTTTTAAGCCACCGAGTTTGTGGTGATTTGTTACAGCGGCAATTGAAAACAGAATTAGAGACTATCAAGAGTTTGTGCCATTGTAGAAAGGATGAGGCTCACAGCGCTCTGTATCTGGACAAACTAGTAGGGTCTGTGCTGAATTCTAGTCCCTTTGAGCTCAGTAAGGGTCTTTGAGACCCTACTAGTTTCTCTTCTGGGAAAGAGATGTGGTTTGCTTCTTAAGAGCTGAAATGCTTTATTAGATTCAAAAGAATTTAAGTCTAGTCTGAAAAAGTCACATTACTGATATTTGAAAGTTGAGAATGATCATAATCACACAAATCTCTTGTTTCCACTGTGAATAAATAGCAATAGAGTTTTGCCTCATTTTATCATTCTGTGGATTGAAAAAAAAAACCAGCCTAAAATTTGGAGTCAGTAGATAGGGTTCAGAGTCTCACTGTTCTGGAAAAATAAATCATATAATCTCAAATCTCGATTGCAGCATGGGGATGACAGCACCTGATTTATCTACCTGTTGTGTGAGTCAAAGATAATGTGAGTAAAGATGCACTGAGAACTGGCCCTCTACACAAATGTCAGGTGTAATAATTATTATATTTATTCTTAGTAGTATTATGTTGTCATAGAACCATGGAACGTTAGATCAAGGAAGGTCAGTAGATATCATTTACCCCACAAGCCTTGGTGAGGTTAAATAACTTAAAAATATTCTCTTGGCTCTGTAGTGTCCACTTTGAGACATGACCTGAATAATCTTTGTGGATGGGCCAGACTGGGAGCTTGATCTCACTTAAATGGTACAGGCTGGGAGTGGGAAGGGATACAGTTGTAAGAATCAAGAGGCCAAAGGATCTGGTCATAGAATTGGTAATGAGTTGGGGGGGATTGGCAATGGGAAAGGATAGCCAGGTGGGGTTCAGTCATTTGGGGAAGTAAAGAGTAGAGTAGAATGAAGTGGTACCAGTTATGGGGAGGAGTCATTTGCTGAGCGGATAGTCAGAAATGGCTTTCTAGTTAATGAAACTAGGAACATAACTTCGTGCTTCTGACTCAAGACTTGTGTTCTGCTCAGTATACACATCTGAATATTATCTCAAATTCAGTGCAAATTCATTATATATCTGAATATTAGTGCAAAGTTATTTAATTATCACTGGAAACTGCTTTATATGTGGGTCTTCTAATGATTTTTCACCTGGCTTTCCGAAGGAATAAAAGATGGACCCATTCTGAATTTTGTTCAAAGATTAAAGTATTGTGATCAGATTCCAATGAATGGCTTCATCAGGTCATTTATGTGATAATTTCAAGTCCCCAGAACTTGAATCTGTAACCCATGATCCTGAACGTTTCTGTTTTAATGTCCAGATATGCCATGGATAGTAAGGCCAAAAAAAAAAAAAAAAAAAACCCATAAAACCAAAAATTCTTTACAGGGCAATAAGAATTCTAAATTCATTTCTGGCTCTCAAGGTCTCCTCAATGTACACATACTCACATAAACACGTACACACCTTACAAACCACACATGCAGAGACACACCATGTGTGTACACACTCACATTTGCACACATATCACACATGCACACACTGTTGAAGAGAATTATGATATCACTGGTTTGGGGACCCTTCGTGTATTTTTTTTTCAGGATGATACACTGAAGTTCAATATAGTTCTCTGAATTTTATCCCAATGTATGCATTTTATCACAATGTATGCTATATAGAAATGTGACCCATATGCAAAATATATTTTCCTAGATTGTATGAAGTGGCCATTTGCAAAATAATATAGTGCAAGATGGAAGAATGAAGTGACCACCTCTAGATTCTAATCTAACAGTAACAGTTCTTTGTAATTTTATAAGGATGTAGAATCCAGAGAGCTTTAATTTCACTAACTCATTGTATCCCCAACAGTCCTGTATAAATGGCACTCAAAAAGGTGAAGGGAATTGATCAAGGTGTCAGAGTTCAGTCTAAAAGAAAGGACAGCTGGTTTCTTTTTTATAATCATGAAGCTGCTTTCCTCAGTTAGTTGCTGAAGAATCCAGCAATAAAGACAATTTAAGTGAGGCTTAACATTAATGTTTAAATATAGATTATGTTAGAGTTTCCTAATCCTAGGTATTAAACATGTTTGCTATATAAAAATGTAAAAAAATGGGAAAATAGGAGAAAATTACCATGAGAGATGATGATTATTAACATTTTAATGTATTTATTTGAAAGGTTTTTGGTTTTATTATTATTATACTTTAAGTTCTAGGGTACATGTGCACAATGTGCAGGTTTGTTACATATGCATACATGTGCCATGTTGGTGTGCTACACGCATTAACTCGTCATTTACATTAGGTATATCTCCTAATGCTATCCCTGCCCCCTCTCCCCACCCCATGACAGGCCCCGGTGTGTGATGTTCCCCTTCCTGTGTCCAAGTGTTCTCATCGTTCGATTCCCACCTATAAGTGAGAACATGCAGTGTTTGATTTTCTGTCCTTGGGATAGTTTGCTGAGAATGATGGTTTCTAGCTTCATCCATGTCCCTACAAAGGACATGAACTCATCCTTTTTTATGGCTGTATAGTATTCCATGGTGTATATGTGCTTCATTTTCTTAATCCGGTTTATCATTGATGGACATTTGGGTTGGTTCCAAGTCTTTGCTATTGTGAATAGTGCCACAGTAAACATACATGTGCCTGTGTCTTTATAGCAGCATGATTTATATATATATAAACCTTTATATATATATATATATATA
>NW_016807975.1:4015039-4026585 GCF_001698545.2 Rhinopithecus bieti | reverse complement strand
CATCCTTGTCTTGTGCCAGTTTTCAGAGGGAATGCTTCCAGTTTTTGCCCATTCAGTATGCTATTGGCTGTGGGTTTGTCATAAATAGCTCTTATTATTTTGAGACACGTCCCATCGATACCTAATTTATTGAGAGTTTTTAGCATGAAGGGCTGTTGAATTTTGTCAAAGGCTTTTTCTGCATCTATTAAGATAATCATGTGGTTTTTGTCTTTGGTTCTGTTTATATGATGGATTACTTTTATTGATTTGCGTATATTAAACCAGCCTTGCATCCCCAGGATGAAGCCCACTTGATGATGGTGGATAAGCTTTTTGATGTGCCGCTGAATCCGGTTTGCCAGTATTTTCTTGAGGATTTTTGAATCGACGTTCATCAGGGATATTGGTCTAAAATTCTTTTCTTTGTTGTGTCTCTGCCAGGCTTGGTATCAGGAAGATGCTGGCCTCATAAAATGAATTAGGGAGGATTCCCTCTTTTTTTGTCGATTGGAATAGTTTCAGAAGGAGTGGTACCAACTCCTCCTTGTACCTCTGGTAGAATTCGGCTGTGAATCTGTCTGGTCCTGGACTTTTTCTGGTTGGTAGGCTATTAATTATTGCCTCAATTTCAGAGCCTGTTATTGGTCTATTCAGGGATTGAAATTCTTCCCGGTTTAGTCTTTGGAGGGTGTGTGTATTCAGGAATGTATCAATTTCTTCTAGATTTTCTAGTTTATTTGCATAGAGGTATTTATAGTATTCTCTGATGGTAGTTTGTATTTCTGTGGGATTGGTGGTAATAACCCCTTTATTATTTTTTATTGCGTCTATTTACTTCTTCTCTCTTTTCTTCTTTATTAGTCTTGCTAGCAGTCTATCTATTTTGTTGATCTTTTCAAAACACCAGCTCCTGGATTCACTGATTTTTTGGAGGGTTTTTTGTGTCTCTATCTCCTTCAGTTCTGCTCTGATCTTAATTATTTCTTGCCTTCTGCTGGCTTTTGAATGTGTTTCTCTTGCTTCTCTAGTTCTTTTAATTGTGATGTTAGGGTGTTGATTTTAGATCTTTCCTGCTTTCTCTTGTGGGCATTTAGTGCTATAAATTTCCCTCTACACACTGCTTTAAATGTGTCCCAGAGATTCTGGTATATTGTGTCTTTATTCTCATTGGTTTCAAAGAACATCTTTATTTCTGCCTTCATTTTGTTATGTACCCAGTAGTCATTCAGGAGCAGGTTGTTCTGTTTCCATGAAGTTGAGTGGTTTTGAGTGAGTTTCTTAATGCTGAGTTCTAATTTGATTGCACTGTGAACTGAGAGACAGTTTGTTATAATTTCTGTTCTTTTACATTTGCTGAAGAAGGCTTTACTTCCATTGAAAATGTTTTCTATGCATAGAATTTGTCATTTTGTTTACTTATTAGGTAACACTGAATAATAATTTTCTTATGTTTTCAAAACATTTTGTCATACATTTCCCATGTTAAATTATCTTTAACATCATATTTAATAGCTGTAAAATATTCCACTAAGGGGCTGTACCATAATTCACTTAGCAATCATTGGTTTATTATTTAGATTGCTCCCAGATTTTTGCATGTACACATTTTGATTCAGTTTTCCAGGATAGATGTCAAGAATTAGGATTATTCTTGGCTAATTGCAAATTGGGTATTTTTAACCAAATTGCTTGTTAAAGTGTTATATCAATCTATTTTCCATTTTGTAGAAATAAAATAAATTTAAAATGTAATATTGTTCTTAAAAGACCTGTGGCACAGGGAATTTCTAACTGGCCACCTTTTCCCTGCGGGACCCAATGTCTTGTTCAGCCCCCTTCTGCCGACTATAAATTCCATCTCTGACCTTAGACTGCTCATCCCACCGTCAAATTTCCATTAATTTCTAGGGCAGAAGAGTTTGGTTTTACTTTACTCGAAGCCCTTAGGACCTTATCTTTGTCAATCAAAATGGGTTATGAAGTATTTTTCTAAACAAAGTTAGTTCCCTACTTAAGAGGGAGTCAGCTATTAAGATTACTTTTTTTCAACACCCTGTATCACTCAACAATGCCTTGAAATCATTTATTTATTTGTTTGTTTCAGTTGGTGGATTTCAGGATCTTAATAAGGATAAAATTTCTAGTTACAAAAGGTATTCTAAGACCAGGCATGGTGGTACATGTCTGTAATCCCAGAACTTTGTGAGGCTGAGGCAGGCAGATCACTTGAATCCAGGAGTTCAAGACCGGCCTGAGCAACATGGCAAAACCTCACGTTTCTATGGGGGTTGTAGAAACCTCATTCTACAAAAACTACAAAAATTAGACAGGTGTGGTGGTGTGCACCTGCAGTCCTAGCTACTCAGGAGGCTGAGGTGGGAAGATTGCTTAAGCTTGGGAGGTCAAGGCTGTAGTGAGCCCTGATCTTGCCACTGCATTCCTGCGTGGGCATCAGAACAAGACCCTGCATCAAAACAAATAAAAAACAGCAACAAAAATTAGGCATCTAAGGAGAGAATCACCTGCAGGAAGTGGCAAGTTCTGTGCTACTACTGGAAATATCCGAGCACAGGCTGGAGATCACTTGTCAGGACAATTGTAAATAGAATTCAAGCAGCAACTGACCATTGGCTAGAACAGATGAACTTGCAGATCCCTATGATATTGAGTGTCCATGAATTCATGATTTTATATCTTCTCTAAATATTAAAGCACTTATTTATTGGTGTCCCTTTAATTACAGGCAGGTATAAAGTGTTGGACTAATGGGTTGGATCTCATGTCATTGTTGTTGCCTCACCTGCAGTTCCATGTGATCAGCTCTCTCTGGCAAGGTTCCTCTCGATGGAGTCCTTTCAGGACATTTTTATGCCTCTGAGACATTTCAGCCCTTTCACTATTTTAGGAACACTTTTCTGAATTATACAAGTCTTTCCTGACACAAGGGCTGTAACACCTTGCCAAGAGGAATTCTCCATGAATGGAATAAATGAAGAGAGATAGCCTGAGAAATGCGTATCAATGCAGTTGTTCTGAGTTCCCTGATTTTATCACAGTTTGAAGCTAAGGATTCCTGACACTCAGGGCCAGATGATGCTTTTTGTTTTTAGAGTTAGTTATATCGCAATAACACTGGTACCTCAAACAGCATGGGGTTGGAGAGGACCTGGCCTGATAGCCAGCCCACATCCATCACCAAATCACCTTCATGGGATGTTCACATCATCCACAACTTGCAATTGAGCATCATATTTCTGTTGAGAGTAGCTGAGGAACACAGCACCCTGATTTGATTATGTTATCAGGTTGATGCAAAAGTAATTGCAGTTCTGCCATTAGTTTTTTTCTCTTTTCTTCTTTTCTTTTTTTAAATTATTATTTTTTAAGTTCTGGGGTACATGTGCAGCATGTGCAGGTTTTTTAAACATAGGTAAACGTGTCATGGTGGTTTGCTGCACCTATCAACCCATTACCTAGGTATTAAGCCCCGCATGCATTAACTCTTTTCCCTAATTCTCTCCCTGCTCCCCTGCCCTCCCCAGACAGGCCCCAGTGAGTGTTGCTCCCCTCCCTGTGTCCATGGGTTCTCATTGTTCAGCTCCCACTTATAAGTGAGAACATGTGGTGTTTGGTTTTCTGTTCCTGCATTAGTTTGCTGAGGATAATGGCTTCCAGCTTCATCCAGGTCCCTGCATAGGATGTTACATTTGAATGGCAAAAACTGCAGATTTTTTTTTTATTATACTTTAAGTTCTTGGATACATGTGCACAACGTGCAGGTTTGTTACATATGTATACATGTGCCATGTTGGTGTGCTGCACCCATCAACTCGTCAGCACCCATCAACTCGTCATTTACATCAGTTATAACTCCCAATGCCGTCCCTCTCTCCTCCCCCTTCCCCATAATAGGCCCCAGTGTGTGATGTTCCCCTTCCCATGTCCAAGTGATCTCATTGAAAAACTGCAGATACTTTTGCACCAACTTAATACTTTTCTCAAAGGCAGTCACCTATGGCCTCTTTCATAATAAGCCAAGAATAAAATATCACAAAGAACTCCAGGTGACAGAAATCCTGGGACCTAAATTGTATCAAAATACTTCAAAATAAATATACCTTTTATCCTGACAATTTTTCTTCTAGGACTGTATCCTAAGGAAATAATGAGAGAGATGTTCAAGCATGCCCAATTGTAATATTTCTCAGTATCTCAAATCTGCAACTTTCTTCAATGTCCTCAAATAAACTGTTTATGCTAAATGAGGTACATCCATCCCATTAGGTATCATGTTGTAGAAAAAGATTTAGAGGCATGGAGGTGTTTATGATACATTACTCAGTAAAACAACCAGGCTGCCAAGTAATTAATAATTTTTTTTTGTTAAAAACACATATGTATTTTTAAACAGTGTATTTGATATAGAAATAATAGTAATAGTTAATGTACATTGAGTGAATACTGTGTGTCAGGCGCTACCCAAGTTGCTTTACATGTATTAAATAATGTAATTCTTTTTTTTTTTTTTTTTAAATAATGTAATTCTTTACAAAACTTGTGAGGTACTATTATTGCATGTATTTTACAGATGAGGAAACAGGCACAGAAACTCTTGCTCAGGGTCACTAGGCAAAACAGTGATTCAATTGGGAAAAACTTGACTGCAAAGTCTGAGCTGTTAACCACAACTACCACTGCTTAGATAGACTAAAAAGACAACCTCTGAAGCTGAATGTGATTTTATATATGTGTTGTTTACTATAAATTATATATACATATGTACACACATATTACCCATTTATATGTTACCTATATGTAAATATTGATTATATAAATGTGATTATATATATGTGTTGTTAAGATTACAGGTAATATTTTTTTCTTTGAGCATTTATAAATAGGATAACCATACTTACAAAATGACATTACACAAAATAGAGAATCCTGGAACCACAAGTAGTGGCCCTCAAATTTGGCTAATTTGTCTGTGCAACCAACATTAATTTGAGTAGAAAAATAAATACAACATAGTTTTGCTGTGTCGATCCATCACTATTTGATATTCGTGACTTAGCTTTGAGCCAATTAGCCCACTGCCCCACAGAGAGACCAGGAGAGCAGAACCAAAGCTTCTCATTTTCACTGTAGGTTTGGCTCTTAATTGGTCTCAGACCAATGTTGACCTAGGCTGTTTATATTGAGAAGTTGTCCTCCTTTCTTGTGTTGAAGGTCTCAGAATTGCAGAATGTTGGGCCTGGAGCAGTGTTTCTCAACTGAGGGGTACTGTTCCCCAGTGAACATTTGGTAATGTCTGGAGACATTTTTAGTTGTAACAAATGGGGCAGAGGTGCTCCTACTGGCATCGCGTGAAAGGCGAAGGATGCTGATCAACAACCTACAAGGCTCAGAACACAGGGTTTTCTGGCCCCAATGTCTTAGTGTTGAGATTGAGAAGCCCTGCCCTATAGGGATATCAGAAGCCATCTACTCCCATCACCTGTTTGGGAGGTGCTAAGATGACTCCCAGATGTTTTGACTTCCCCAAACTCACAGCTCTCTTCTTTCTGGCGGAATTCAGGAAGATGTATCTCTACATAAACATTCTGAGTTTTATGAGTCGTGTGTAATGAAAAGACAATGGGCACTGGGGTCAGACAGACCCAGATAGCCCTATGCTGGGAACCTGGCCTGACCAATTGCTACTCTGTGTGATGGTGGCAAATTATTTAACCTTTCCAAACTTCAATTCTCTCATCTGGAAGCTAAGAACAAGAATACTGACTTCCCAGGAGTATTGTGAAGATTTTATGAAATGCCATTTGTGAATATTCGGCAGAGTACCATTATGTAATTGGTGCTCCAAAATGTGTATTTCCTTTCCGCTTTATCCTCAGGAAGAACATTTGTTATCAAGTTAAATAGTCACAATATAAAGAAAACATGAAGTGAGCCACTGGGCACAAATAAGGCTCTTAAAAGTTGATATTGTATAACATCAACTTTTACAGGTCTGGCTAATGAGGAATCAGTGCCTGGAAAATGACTAGCTTCCTGTGCGACTCATTGCTGGAGTGGGCATGGCAGTTGACCTCATCTGCTTTTTCTAAGAGCAAATTCAGCACTGATTGTAGCAACTTATTTTGGAATTACATTTGCCTCCTGCTTCTGCTCCTTCCACATCTCTATTAGCTAACTGGCTTAGACAAAACAGAATTGTGTGATTATTATAGTTATAATATTCACTAATATTTATGTGATTTTTTTATGTGGCAAGCACTGTTCTAAATACTTGCCAACTTTTAAAAATGTTTTAAAAAAGTGCCAGCTTTATTGAAGTATAATTGATATACACAAAACTGTACACATTTAAAGTGTACAATTTGATGAGGACATTACACTAAGTGAAATAAACCAGTCATAAACGACAAATGTTAGGTGATTCCACTTACATGAGGTATCTAAAATTGTCAACTCATGGAAGCAGAGAGTAGAATAGTGGTATCCAGGGGTTGAGCAAAGGGGGAAATGGAAATGGGGAATTGATATTCATTGGCTGTAAAGTTACAGTTATACAAGATGAATACGTTCTAGAGGTCTGCTGTATAACATTGTGCTCATAATTGTCTCATCTTTATATTAATCCTATGAAAGAGGGGGTGGTAGGCTGAATAATGGCCCCCAATGATGTGCACATCTTAATCCCTGTAACTTTTTAAGAATATACGATTTCATATGGCAAAAGGGACTTTGCAGAGATGATCAGATGGAGGACCTTGAGATGGAGAGATCATCCTAGATTACCTGGGTGAGCTCAATGTAAGCACATGGGTCCTTCCAAGCATAGGGCCTTTCCCTGCTGTGGTCACGGATTTGCAAAGATAGAAGAGAGTTAGAAATGTGCTCTGCTACTGGCTTCAAAGATGAAGGGAGCGGGGGCCATGAGTCAAAGAGTGGAAGCAGCCTCTAGAAGCTGAAAAAGGCAAGGGAACAGATTCACCTTTGGAGTCTTTAGAAGGATCTAACTCCAACTACATCTTGATTTTAGCCCAGCAAGACCGATTTTGGACTTGTGACCTCCAAAACTGTAATATAATAAATTTTAATAATAGAAAATGGAGGCTTGGTGAGATGAAGAAACTTGCCAAGGTTTGCATGGTTAGAGCAGGAACCCAACCCTGGCCATCTGATTCCAGAGTTCATGCTCCTAACTACTCTGCTGTACCACTTAAAAGAAAAAGATGCCTAGCAATGACTGCCCCTGTCTTCCTGTGCCTTTGTAAAAGAAATGGAACATGGGGAGCTACTGGTAGACAGTGGCTCAAAAGGGAAATGAACACTCTTGTAAGCTCCCAGAACTTTGTCATACCACTTGTTAAACCTGATAACTGTGAACCTGCATTGAAAGATGACCATCCTGCTACTTTTGAGCCTAAATTCCTATTTAACGTTGTCAGTGGAGATTTTTTGTTCTTTCTTTACATGTTGTGATCATTTTATGGTTTACAAAAACACATTAATATTTACTACTTATTTGAATCTCATGATAATCTGGTGTGGTAATTATCTGGTAGATAAAGAAGATGGCACAGAAGCTCAGAAAGTTTGTTTTGCAGCCAAAACCACACAACTAATAACGGGCAAAGCAGGACTTCCTGGAGTTTCATTCCAAATCTAGAACTATCTCCAATACAGCTTTTTTTTTTTATATATATTGGTAGATTTTGTCTAAAGTTAGTAAATCTATGGTTGCATTTTCATTTATATTGAGTTCAAGCACCAGTGTCTCCATTTAGAAAATTGTTACTCAGAGAGACTAATAAGGATGCATGAGTGACTGTAAGACCATATCTTTCACTTCCAGTTATAAACCGTATGCAATTAATCTCATCAGAAACAAATCAAACTCAGAGTCTCTTTTGGTTTTTATTTGTCATTTTCCAGTGAGGTAATTGTCTTCATTAGTCTCTGGCTATTGCATAAAATCATGGTAGTCAGAATAACACTCAAGTTAACATACACAATTGGGTCAAAATTGGTTTTGTGTATGTATGAAAGGTAAATCCAGAGTATTGAGAGAAGAAAGTTCTGTGTAAAATATAATTTTTCTTCTTGAAGATCTACCCATGTATATTAAGTCTTTAATGATGAGAAATTTTAGTAGTATCATAGCTCACTCACACTCTGAAAAGTCACAGTAACGTTGTGCCTTCATCAGCTAATTAATTAATATATTTAAAATTTTCTACAAAGGGCTCACAATGTGCCAGCAACTGTGATAGATATGAGAGAGAATCCAAAAGTAAGTTTAGACACAGTTCTGAGTCTCACAAAGCTCACAGAATTCCAGTGGAATGTGGACAAATAAAACATAATGCTCAAGTCAATTGAGTTGGAAAGGTACGTAAGCTTTTTGCAGGTGGAAAGTAGTCTAAGGACCATGGAGGTATAGAACAAGCAAAGGTATAGAAGAATAAGAATTTTCAAGAATTGCAAATGAAGGCTAAAAAGTTGTGTGTGTGTGTATGTCATATGTTGTATGGTCATGCCAGTGTGTGTGTTCAAGTAGGCAATAGGTGTTATTGAAATGTTTTGAGCAGAAACAGATAAAGTAATCAAAAAAATTTAAATGCATCACTTGAATTGCTATGTAGAGGTCTACCTAAGTATTTATTAAATCTGCTGCTATTGTTAAGCAGAGAGAGGCTAAAGGCCTGAACTCACAGTGTGGAAGTGAGAATGAAGAGAAAGGGGTGGAATTGAGGAATCTCTTAGAAATAAAAACAAAGAAAAGGGCATTTGTGAATGATTTGAGACAGTGTTGAAGGAATTATTTTTCATTTCATGTCATTAATTCATGTGAAAGAATGTTCTAAATATAGCCTATTTAATGTACACATGGTTTTGATTTTTGTTCAGTCATTCATTCAACAAGCATTTATTGAGTAGCTGCCTTAAAAAAACCACTGTCATAAGCATGGCAGGACTGTGGATATTACACATACATTATATATTACTTGGTCTTGACTTTTAAGGAGGTTACAGTTTAGTGGAATTTATTCAAGGATTTTGGAAATATTGTTTCAAGCTCGGACAATTGAATGCCCTCTCCTAGAACTTTGAAACTTGAGCAAGTGGGACAGGACCAATGAGTGGCAGTTCTTTGAAGTTCTTCAAATCCTAGAGCCTCTTCTATCCACAGGATGGACTAAAGTTCCTGCCTCTTTGCTTACTGGAGCTTGGATGGTTTCCGTCTATTTCCAAACCTGGTTTTCCAGGCTTTTACTGATTCTGTGTGTCATTGAAATCCTTTGAAATCATTCTCCTTTCTTATATTAGTCAGAGTTGTTTTCTTTGGCTTGCCTTCCTTAATTGCTCATATTTTAGCTTTCTTATCTTTGGTTTTTCCACATCCCAGGAGGGTGAGACTCCTGCCTGTTCCATGAAGCAGGAGGCTGGGTCTACAGCACGTTTTGGGTAGCTGCAGTGGTACCTGGGGAGCTCCCACTCCAACTCAGAAGAGGCAGGGCTCCCGCTTGTACCCGGCTCCTTCCTGCTAGGTGGAGCAGGAGGCCTGGGTCTGCAGCTGGGGATCAGGTGGCTGCAGCTGCACCCAGGAGAGCAGAGATCCTGCCTGCTCCTGGCACCCCCAAGAGCACAGGGAGGCTCAGATCTGCTGCCACAACTTGGGCAGTTGCAGCTCTACCAAGGAGGGTGGGGCTACTGTCTGCTCCATGAAGTAGGAAGGCTCCCCATCATCTCCATGGGAGTGCTGCTCCTACTGCCTGGCCTCTCTCTGCTCCCAGCACCTGCCACAGTCTTGGAGCAGGGTTGGGGTCAACCCCAGGTGCTGTCACAGCTTGGCTGGGTGTACACATGGCTCAGGGCAGTGCTTGCATGCCCGCCCCCTGCTGCCTTGGCTCCCTCTGGAATTTGGGCACCAACCAGCATGAGAGGGGAAACCGAAGGGGAGGTGAAGGTGACTGGGTGCTGGCCTGCAGGTGCCCCTTGATGAAAGCAGCCTGGGCACCATGGAAGGCTGACAGGTTCCTGAGTGGAAGGGGGAGGGTCCTCAGTAAGGCCCCACCTTCAGGCCAGGGAAGGCCAGAAGGCTGGGGGTGGGCTGCCAGACCTGCTCACCGGAGTGGGGAATTGTGGTGCCTTTTCCAGGCCTCCCATGGCTGCCCATGGACCAATCGACATGCACTAACCTCCCCTCTGATGTCCACAAAAGGCCTGGATTCAGTCAGAGCAGGGTAGAGGACAGAGAGGATGGGAAGACCAGCTGTAGAGAGGAGCTACCCTCTCTGCTGAGAGCTTCAGAGACCTGCAGGGACGTCGGGACTACCAGCTGCAGAGAGGAGCTTTGCACTCCAGGACCTCCCCTCTGCTAGGAGCTGGGCAAACGTCAGGCTGACCAGCTGCAGAGAGGACCTAGCCTCTCCAGGGCCTCCTCTCTGCGGAGAGCTGAACACTTGATGGGACGGACTGCCTACAGAGAGGAGACCCACTGCCAGTCTCCTTTGAATTGTTCTTATACTCAGTAAAGCTCCTATCCATCTTATTCACCCTCCACTTGTCTGTATACCTCATTCTTCCTGGATGCAGGACAAGAACTTAGTCAAAGGTGCCACTGGCCACAGAGGTTTCCAGCCGGAATATCGACACCCCAATGATCCTGAAACAGTAGTATAATAATGGATCAAAAAGACCCCTTCCCATTGTTACTAGCTGAAACTCTTCTCTTTTTCGAATCACCAATGTACTGCAGTTCTCAGGGATTTCCCCTTCCAGGGCCCCTCCTTCCCCTGAAGATGTTATGGTTCACACCCAAATCCCACTTTCCTTAGCATTTCTATAATTTTTATAAAGAATGGGAAATACTATTCTTTGCCTGTTTTGTTAAACAAAGATTATATTGACCTGTCTTTTTCTGATCACTCATCTGTCATTTCAGAGGCTGAGAACAGGCTAACTTTAAGAGATTGTACGGACTTGCTCTTTCACATCCGAAGTGAGAAAGAAGTAGCTGGTTATGTAGTACTATTTTATTACCCCCCCTTAGGTGCTTGCATTTCTACTGCCTATACTATTTCTACCTGGCTATATCAGAGGGTCCTCAGGCTCTAAAACTATGATCGTCTTCTCTAACTCCCTTCCCCAAAACTAATCTGAAGCAGCTCCTTCTTCATCATCCCCTGAACCTGGCAATCATCCTTGTCATCTCTTTCTCTTTAAAACCCATCATCAAGGGGCGGAGCAAGATGGCCGAATAGGAACAGCTCCAGTCTCCAATTCCCAGCGCGAGCGACACAGAAGACCGGTGATTTCTGCATTTTCAACTGAGGTACTGGGGTCATCTCACTAGGGAGTGCCGGACAATCGGTGCTGGTCAGCTGCTGCAGCCTGACCAGCGAGAGCTGAAGCAGGGCGAGGCATCGCCTCACCTGGAAGCGCAAGGGGGAAGGGGATCCGTTTTCCTAGCCAGGGGAACTGAGACACACAACACCTGGAAAATCGGGTAACTCCCACCCCAATACTGCGCTGTAAGCATACAGGCACACCAG
>NW_016807975.1:3974792-4008305 GCF_001698545.2 Rhinopithecus bieti | reverse complement strand
TTGGGGAGTTATACAAGATATAAATGATGAATTGATGGGTGCTGACGAGTTGATGGGTGCAGCACACCAACATGGCATAAGTATACATATGTAACAAACCTGCACGTTATGCACATGTACCCTAGAACTTAAAGTATAATAAAAAAATAAAAAATAAAAAAAAAAAGAAAGTTTAAAAATGTTAAATTTTGTATAAATCATACTCTGTATACAGAAAAGTTCACATATAAATACTTTACAGCTCAACGAACTTTTGGGGCTAAAACATGAACACCACAGTTCAACACCTGAATAAAACTCTTCTATTTTACATTGTAAAACAAAACAAAACAAAACAAAACAAAACAAAACAAAAAAACCAAAAAAAAAAACCCATCATCACCAATTCTGTTAAGTATAGCTCTTAAATAAACATGAAATGTATCACATTTATCCATGTTTATTGTTACAATCCTAGCCCATGCTAATGGTATGTTTATCCTGGAATATAGCCTTCTAAGAGATGTCTCTATAGGAATCTTTTGGTAGCAAATAACAGAAAACAGCTTAAGCAATAAAAAACTTTCATTGGTTTATATAATTGAAAAGCCCGGAGTTGGGGTAGGATTCAGGCAAGACTTGATTTAGCATATCAACATGTCAACGAAATTCTGGTTTATTCTATTTCTCCTCTCAACCTTCTACTGTTTTATCGTGCTGCTGAAGCTGGCTCACCTTGTCAAACAAGGGGGTGGTCAGGAGGTCTTAGAGCCTCATGCTTCTTTGTTCATGATCTTAGGGAGGAGAGAACATCTCTCTCAGCAGTTTTTATAGAATGATGACAAAGCTTCTTTCCCAGTGATCTTTCTTAGAAAACACCCTCTCTTATCCCATTTACTCAATTTGGGTGATGTGTTCTTCTCTGTAGTCAGAGGCATGAACTTTGCTGATTGAAGTAACTAATTAAGGCTCATTCTTTGAGTTAAGGTAGGATAAATCTTATTTCAACTACATGGCTAGGAATGTCAAAGGAGAAATAACCTGAAGGATTTTGAGAAAGTGTTAACCTAGAAGGAAGGTAAAGGGCAGCACGCATGAGATACTCACCACACAATATTTATTTTTGCCTTCATTCATCTTTTCTCCACAGTCTAGTTAGTGTAGTCTTTTAAAAAAGAAAATTGTGTTGTGCCACTTCTTTATTTAAAACTGCTCTTTGGCTCCAGTTTCCTCTTTGGATAAAGTTAAAATTTAAAAAGTCCTTATCATGCCTTACAAGTTCCATTGTGATCGGGCCCTGCCTATCCCTCCAGCCTCATCTGTTGTCA
This sequence comes from Rhinopithecus bieti, assembly GCF_001698545.2. Classification (NCBI taxonomy): domain Eukaryota; kingdom Metazoa; phylum Chordata; class Mammalia; order Primates; family Cercopithecidae; genus Rhinopithecus; species Rhinopithecus bieti. The sequence goes on along the minus strand of NW_016807975.1, from coordinate 4,006,998 downwards.
CTATCTGCCCTTGGTCACCATCCACTCACACCAGCTGGCTCTTGTTCATTGTTTTGGATTTTCACAGCTTTTACCTGTCTCAGTGCCTTCAGATATACTGTGTCAGCTACCTGGAATGGTCTTATCTATACTCTTTACCTGGACAACTTCTGTTTACCCAAGCTTCTCTGTTATAGTCCTTTTTACTATTTAAAATAAGTTCTAATGAGGTTGTCTACTTAATGTTTGTCTTTCCAACTAGACTGTAAGCACCATGAATGAAAAGGCAGGGCTTACACTTTTTAAAAACCACAGTGTCCTTGGCATCTAGCATAGTCCTCTGGCCTTGTTTAATGAGGAGACCCACCACTTTCACTCTAACATCAAATAAAACCTCTTATCTGGTTTCAATAGCAGTTCCTCCATCTGCTTCTATTTGTTCATTTGTCACATGGGACAGCATTACCCACCTTGCTCTTCATTTTGAGAAAGACCCATTACTTTAAAGAGCCGAGGTGTCCTCATATCTATTCTGGGAAAAAGACATTTATCTCTTCAAGACATTATGAAATTAAATTAGCCAAAGTGTGTATAAATGCCTAGAGCACTTGGTATAGTCTGACAAATATTTGCTAACTTAAAATTGGAATCTGTATTTGGAGAACTTTGCACCAGGTATCTGTTCTAGTATTCACCAGTTTCTTGGAAAATAGCTGCGTGACCCTTGGAAAGTTATTTTGCCATTTATCTTTACAAATATTTTTTGAATCTCAAGATGTGTGGCATTTTCCCAGGCTATTCGGGAATAGGCAAGAAAGGGAATATAGAATAGAGAAGAGAGAACTTCAGAACTGTGAGTCTTATTTGCACTTCATCTCAACTTGACATTAATGTACACATTTTACACTGAGATTGTTTTCTATTATTAAACTCTGAATCTCATTATATACCAACCTGCAAGATCTTTGTGAAGGATTTTAGTCCTTTGCTCTTGTTTTCATTTTTCAGGTTATACCTATGCTTGGCTGGATTTCTTTTTCAGATTTCCTTCGTTAAAGGCACTATCAATAAAAAAAAATCTTTTTATATGAATTATTATTTCAAGAAGGGTTTTCTTAATGTATTTCTAAATATTCACCAAGGTTAGTGAATAGGAAAGGAGCTGGTAATATAGGTGGGCATGTTAACATTCATTGTCATTTTATTATTTTAAAACACCTTTTTATTATAAAAACAATGTATGTTCACTGTAGAGAATTTGGAAAATACAGACAAGGGGAAAAGACATTTGTAATCTTATCACTTATATATACTGTTGACATTTTGATATTTTTGTCTTACAGATACATTGACACACACACATACACACCATTTCAAATAATCAAAAGAGGGTGAAAATATTCAACAAGTTTTTTAATGTGTTCCACCCAACAATAAGTTATCACCATGAATTCCCTTATCAGTTTCTATAGTTTCATCATGAATTTTCTTGTATTTAGGCCTATCACACAATATTTTTTACCATATTTTTGCCAATATTTATAACACAGATTTTGTTTTCATGCCTAATTGCATTGGCTTTCCAGGATAATGACAATTAATTGTGGTCATATTAGCTCATCATGTTCCTGGCTTTAATGGAAATGTGTTTAACTCTTTATGACTGAATTCATTGACGTTGTGCATATGAATTATTTAGCTATAATCAATTGTTCCTGGCTTTATGGAAATCGTGTTTAACTCTGTGTATGCTGTAAGAATTCACAGCAGAAATGTGTTTAACTCTGTGTATGCTATAAGAATTCACAGCATACACAGAGTTAAACACATTTCCATTAAAGCCAGGAACATGATAGGCTAATAATTCATATGCACACACGCATATGAATTCATAGCATAACAGAGTTAAACACATTTCCATTAAAGCCAGGAACACTCTGAATTGATATGCATGTGTGTGCATCTGTATTTTTGTCTTACATGAGAGTCCAAGATTGGTTGGAGGAGTGAAATAAGTTACCATCAGTAAAGATTAGGAGACTGAATACACTTAGAACAAACAATTGTTCCAGCTTTTTGGAGTTAAGAGAAGTTTAAAGACAACGGAAAACTAAAGGCTGACTCATTGCTGTCCTTTCTGAGACAGCAACAACTGGCAGAAACTCATCTCAATGCCATTTTTGGGAGAGGCAATTGTGAGTTGGGATGTAGTAGGGGAATAAGTGACTCAGAATCCCTTTTGCCATGTTGGAGCAAGAACACTTGAAGGCAACTCCAGGATCTGCAAGTTGCTAAATCAAGCAAAAGGTTGGCAGCACAGCAGGGCCTTTGTATCTAACAGAAGGCCCAAGGGGGAGGCTTAGGAGGTCCAAACCATGTTACTGTCCCAGAGGCTGGGTTAAGCATAAAGCTCTCAAGAGAAAGCTGGCCTCTGTCACAACCATGTAATGGAACATGAGGAGAAAATGACACATGAAGTTTCCTTGCTACAGCTGCCACTGGTTCACTGAACTGTGATATAAAGGCACATAAGAAGCATTCATGTTTACAACTGAAGAAATTCCAACAACAACCAGGTGGGCAGCAAGGGAAAACTTAGGCCTCTTCTAGTTACAGAGTGAGAAGTAAAGAAAAATCAATATGGGATTCTTCAAAAATGGGATGGCAAAACAAAGACATTAAAAATGCGGGAGAAGGACAAATATTTTGATACAAATTTGCTGTAGGACTTACAAAGCATTTTTATAACATCTGTTTCTGGAATTAAGTAAATGCTTGGTGTTTCAGTGACTCTATGATAAAAGGTAAAAGACAAGATAATGAGGCATTATATTGAGAATGAACAAAAGAGTTTCTTGAAAGGCATGCAGAAATGAAGACCTGGATTAGAGTTTAATTAAATTAAAAATATAATTTCAGATTTAAAATCAGAATTAGAAGGACATAAAGCAGAAAAGATTTTAGGAAATGATATAATATATGCAGAAGACAGTTTTGAGATGCTTTCTTGGAATATAGAAAAAAGGCCATGAAATGTAAAGATGATAGGAAAATGTCAGGTATGGCAGATATTAAAAATATAAATACATGCCATATAAAGAAATCAGGACAAAAGGAAAATAAGTTGCATTAAATAATTTTTACTCAATGGAAAACCCCCTGAATCTGCAGGTCAAAAGTGCTCAGTGTACCTACAGTGAAAATCCTAGTAAGAAGAATAAATTTCACGGACAAAGGAAGAATCAATAGCAAGGGCCATGCCACCTGGAGCTTCTTTCTTCACCACAGATCAATAGCATTTGGACATGGCTCTGATGGGGCTAAGAGGGTAACATGGTGAAACCAAATAGGAAACCAGCAGGTGTCAGGCTTTTTCTTGACATGACTTCCCACTAATGAGATGGGGTCACCCCAAAAATGATGGGCAGTAATATCAGCAAGAAGGATTCCCTCAGTCATACTGAGTACAAGGAGTGGAGAATCAAATACAGAAAGGTGGTTGTGGCTTCTCAACAAAGAAGTGGTTACAGAAAGACAATTGCTGAGATTTCCCCCAATCCCAGATCCTCTCTCAGGCTGCAAGACTGTGAAACCTTTTTTCATTTTAGAATTTAAGAGGACTTTAATGGTGTTCAGGGCATCAGGGAAAGGATCTAGGAAGAAATTAACCAGATCATTTTGAGGGTAAATGAAAGTCCAGGTTAAAGTTATTTTCATTCAAAGATGAAAAATAAAGTCAAACAAAATAGAATGGTATCTGACATAGAAATTATGAAATGATTCTGAAAGATAAAATAAAAGTAGAAAGAGGCAGAACAAAAGCATGTTTTTTGAGAATAATTTTCAGCAAGAAACAGAAATGCTCCTACACAGTGCTGTCAGTTAAAGAAAACATGAACTTTTGAAGAAATAGTTGATTGATGACATATTAGAACAAGGAACTGAATTAAAAATAGAGCCAGCCCCATCAAACAAAGTAGAGAAGAAAATGCCACAGCACATCTTAAAATGTTGTTAAAGATGTGCAAATTAAAACCACAGTGAGATACCACTACACACTCGCTAGAATGGTTGTAATCCTAAAGACTAACAATATCAAGTGTTGGCAAAGATGTGGAGAAACTGAAACCTTTTACATTACTGGTTGGAATGAAGAATGGAGCAGCCACTGTGGGAAACAGTTTCAGTTTCATAGAATTTAAAAACCTATACTTTCCAAATGTCGTAACAATTCTTCTCGTAGGTACCTACCCAAGAAAAGACTTGTTTGCAAATAGTAGCATTATTTATAAGAGCCCCCAAACCTCCAAAATCCACTATCTGTTAACTGGTGAATGAGTAAACAAACTATGCTACTTAAAATACTACTCAACAATTGGGAGAAATAAGCTACAGACACATGCCACAACATGGATGAACCTGAAACACATTATGCTGTCCTGTCCTTTATTTGTATAATGTATCTGTTTTGAAAAACCCCAAAGCTGGATTAACTCAACTATCTGCCTTTGCCTTGCCTGCATGCAGCTACGTCCTTCTGTGAGCAAAAATTCACAATCTGATCAAATTTTTGCCACTATAAGTTTATGATTACCAGTTTCGTCAGCAACTCAAACTCTGGCCCTACACAATTGTTTCGTATTTTCTTCTCCTTAGACATCTGACACCTCCTTTTCCCAATTATTCCTATAGTACTCTAAACAGATTAAGATACAATACTTCTTACTTGACAGATAAAATAGATGCTTTCAGATAAGACTTCTGTGAACTTCCCTTCACCAAATTTGTCAACCTGCAATCTTGTTTTTCCTTTTATTTTTCATCTTTCTCACCTATTTGAAGAATTGTCTCTCTTCTTATCTATTTTCCCACCTATTTTATCTACTAGTAATTTATACTTTCTTGCTTCTGAATCTTCAGCACATCCCTTTCTTATATAAACTTCCATAAATATTTAAATTGATAATGTCTTTCCCATCTTAAAAAAATCTCAATCTGACTTGCTTTTTTTTCTGTACAGACACCTCTCTCTTCCCATTCACAGCAAAGCTTCTTAAATCTTAGTGATTATCTCCATTTCTTCTCTTCCTTTTCTTTCCTCAGTCAATTCTAAAATATCTTTTATCATGCTACTGTAACTGTACGCGTTAAGCTCACCAATGGTCTTCTCATAACTTATTCCCACAGTCATTTTTCCATCCTTATTTGCCCTGTCAATAGTATTCAAAGTTATTGACCATTCTCTGTTTCTTGAAAGTTTTCTCCCTTGGTTTCCATGACAGCACACTCTCTTGGGCAGCTTTACTCCTCTCTGTTGATCCTTCCCAGTGTCTATGGTAGTTCTACCTCTTTTAATCCAATCTAAATATTGTAATAAGTCAGTATGTTAAGCTTGCTTCTTTCCTGTATATACTCTTTCTGAGTTATGTGACTCATTCTCACTGCTTAACTTAGCATCTATATTTTAACAATCCTTAAAAGTCTATTTCTAGCCTGCACCTTCTTCCAGGGTTCTTGACCGCTGCCTATTGAATATCTCCAGCTGAAAGTCTCACTAGTGCCTCAAACTCAACATATTTATAGTGTAATCCATCATATCCAATCCCCACTAACAAGTCTGCACCAACATTAGTTGCCCGCTTCTCATCAAATGCTATTACCATCTCCCTAGTTTAAAAAGCCAGAAACTTTAGAGTGATCTTTGATTTTTCCTCTCTCTTTCCTCCTCTCATCCAGCCAGTGAACAAGAACCCTATATTTTATGCTCAAATTATCTCTTAAGTCCATTCACTTCTCTTTAATCCTACTGCCATTCACTAGTCTCTGTCATCATCATCTTTCATGTAGATTACTTAGCATCTGAATTGGCTCACTATTGCCCCTTTCTATACCATTCTCCCTTTATTGTTACAGAAATATTTTTAAAAATATAAATATGATTATGTTACATATCTGCTTAAGATTTTTCTATGGTTTCCTACTACTTTGAAGTGCCAAGTCCTTAACATAGATCCCTATATTTTCTTTGGACTTTGCTTACTTCCCTTCTAGCTATAGTCATTCATATAATACATATATATTAAGTGTCTATACATACTTATCAGTGCTGGGAACTACAGTGAACAGATTTCTGCCTATGTGGAGCTTACATTCTAGTGGAAGGAGAGAGTATCAGTTATTCAAGGAACCTCTTTCTTAATCATACACTAGGTGAACCTTTGACTGAATGCACCTAAAATATCCAGAACTACTGTCTCAGAACTACCAATCAAATTATGATTACTTGCTCAGTGTCTTCATTTCTTATCAGGCTGTTAACTCTATGGGGGAAAGAATTTGTTCTTGCTCACTACTGTGTTTTATAGCACTTAGCACAGTATATGGTAAAGTTACAGTAAATATTTATAGAATGACTAGCTGAGATATATATCTATTTTAACCACAATTATTTATTAATTTACTTTATTGTATTTTAAGTTATGGGGTACATGTGCAGAACGTGCAGGTTTGTTACATAGGTATACATGTGCCATGGTGGTTTGCTGCACCCATCAACCCGTCATTGACATTAGATATTTCTCCTAATGCTATCCCTCCCCTACCCATGCCCCCATTTCCCGACAGGCCATGGTGTGTGATGTTCCCCTCCCTGTATCCATGTGTTCTTATTGTTCAGCTTCCATTTATGAGTGAGAACACGTGATGTGTGGTTTTCTGTTTTTGCATTAGTTTGCTGAAAATGATGGTTTCCAACTTCATCCAGGTCCCTGCAAAGGACATGAACTCATCCTTTTTTATGGCTTCATAGTATTCCATGGTGTATATGTGCCACATTTTCTTTATCCAGTCTATCATTGATGGGCATTTGGATTGGTTCCAAGTCTTTGCTATTGTGAATAGTGCTGCAATAAACATACGTGTGCATGTGTCTTTATAGTAGAATGATTTATAATCCTTTCGGTATATACCCAATAATGGGATGGCTGGGTCATATGGTATTTCTAGTTCTAGATCCTTGAGGAACTGCCACACTGTTTTCCACAATGGTTGAACTGATTTACACTCCCAAGAACAGTGTAAAAACTTTCCTGTTTCTCCACATCCTCTCTAGCATCTGTTGTTTCCTGACTTTTTAATAATCGCCATTCTAATTGGCGTGAGATAGTATCTCATTGTGGTTTTGATTTGCATTCCTCTAATGACCAGTGATGATGAGCGTTTTTTCATATGTTTGTTGGCTGCATAAATGTCTTCTTTTGAGAAGTGTCTGTTCATATCCTTTGCCCACTTTTTGATGTGGTTGTTTTTTTCTTATAAATCTGTTTAAGTTCTTTGTAGATTCTGGATATTAGCCCTTTGTCAGATGGATAGATTGCAAAAATTTTTCCCATTCTGTAGGTTGCTTGTTCAGTTTGATGATAGTTTCTTTTGCTGTGTAGAAGGTCTTTATTTTAATTAGATCCCATTTGTCTATTTTGGCTTTTGTTGGTATTGCTTTTGGTAATTTAGTCATGAAGCCTTTGCCCATGCCTATGTCTTGAATGGTATTGCCTAGGTTTTCTACTAGGGTTTATATGGTTTTAGGTCTTACGTTTAAGTCTTTAATCCATCTTAAGTTAATTTTTGTATAAGGTGTAAGGAAGGGATCCAGTTTCAGCTTTCTGCATATGGGTAGCCAGTTTTCCCAACACCATTTATTAAATAGGGAATCCTTTCCCCATTTCTTGTTTTTGTCAGGTTTGTCAAAGATCAGATGGTTGTAGGTGTGTGGTGTTATTTCTGAGGCCTCTGTTCTGTTTCATTAGTCTATATATGTGTTTTGGTACTAGTACCCTGCTGGTTTGGTTACTGTAGCCTTGTAGTATAGTTTGAAGTCAGGTAGCGTGATGCCTCCAGCTTTGTTCCTTTTGCTTAGGATTGTCTTGGCTATGCAGGTTCTTTTTGGTTCCATATGAAATTTAGCTTTTTCCAATTCTGTGAAGAAAGTCAATGATAGGTTGATGGGAATAGCATTGAGCCTATAAATTACTTTGGGCATTATGGTCGTTTTCACGATATTGCTTGTTTCTATCCATGAGTGTGGAACGTTTTTTCATTTGTTTGTGTCCTCTCTCATTTCCTTGAATTGTGGTTTGTAGTTCTCCTTGAAGAGATCCTTCACATTCCTTGTAAGTTGGATTCCTAGGTATTTTATTCCCTTTGTAGTAATTGTGAATGGGAGTTCACTCATGATTTGGCTCTCAGTTTGTCTATTATTGGTTTATGCAAATGCTTGTGATTTTTGCACATTGATTTTGTATCCTGGGGCTTTGTTGAAGTTGCTTATCAGTTTAATGAGATTTTGGACTGAGACAATGGGGTTTTCTAAATATACAATCATGTAATCAGCAAACAGGGATAATTTGACTTCCTCTAATCCTATTTGAAGACCCTTTATTTCTTTCTCTTGCCTGATTGCCCTGGCCAGAACTTCCAATACTATGTTGAATAGGAGTGATAAGAGAAGGCATCCTCGTCTCGTGCCAGTTTTCAAAGGGAATGCTTCCAGTTTTTTTCCCCATTCAATATGATATTGGTTGTGGGTTTGTCATAAATAGCTCTTATTATTTTGAGATTCGTTCCATCAATACCTATTTTAATGAGAGTTTTTCACATGAAGAGCTGTTGAATTTTGTCAAATTCTTTTTCTGCATCTCTTGAGATAATCATGTGGTTTTGGTCATTGGGTCTGCTTATGTGATGGGTTATGTTTATTGATTTGCATATGTTGAACCAGCCTTGCATCCCAAGGATGAAGCAGACTTGATTGTGGTAGATAAGCTTTTTGATGTGCTGCTGGATTTGGTTTGCCAGTATTTTATTGAGGATTTTTGCATCAATGTTCATCAGAAATATTGGCCTGAAATTTTCTTTTTTTGTTGTGTCTTTGCCAGGTTTTAGTATCAGGATGATGCTGATCTCATAAAATGAGTTAGGGAGGAGAGGTCCTCTTTTCTCTTTTTCTTTTATTTTCTCTTCTTCTTCTTCTTTTTTTTTTTTTTTTTTTGATGGAGACTCACTCTGTCACCCAGGCTGGAGTGCAGTGGTGCCATCTCAGCTCACTACAAGCTCCGCCTCCTGGGTTCACATGATTCTCCTGCCTCAGCCTCCCGAGTAGCTGGGACTATAGGCACTCACCACCACGCCCAGCTAATTTTTTGTATTTTTAGTAAAGACAGGGTTTCACTGTGTTAGCCAGGATGGTGTCAGTCTCCTGACCTCGTGATCCACCTGCCTCGGCCTCCCAAAGTGCTAGGATTATAGGCATGAACCACAGCGCCCAGCCAAGGCCCTCTTTTTCTATTATTTGGAATAGTTTCAGAAGGAATGGTACCAGCTCCTCTTTGTACAGCTGATAGAATTCTGCTGTGAATCCGTCTGGTCCTGGACTTTTTTTGGTTGGTAGGCTATTAATTACTGCCTCAATTTCAGACTTTGTCATTGGTCTGTTCAGGGATTCAACTTCTTCCTGGTTTATTCTAGGTAAGGTGTATGTGTCTAGGAATTTTTCCGTTTCTTCTAGATTTTCTAGTTTATTTGCATAGAGATTTTTATAGTATTCTCTGATGGTAGTTTGTGATGGAATCGGTGGTGCTATCCACTTTATCATTTTTTATTGCATCTATTTGCTTCTTCTGTATTTTCTTCTTTATTAGTCTTGCTAGCAGTTTATCTATTTTGTTGATCTTTTCAAAACACCAGTTCTTGAATTCATTGATTTTTTGAAGGGCTTTTCATGTCTCTATCTCCTTCAGTTCTGCTCTGATCTTAGTTACTTCCTGTCTTCTGCTAGCTCTTCAATTTGTTTGCTCTTGCTTCTGTAGTTATTTTAATTGTGATGTTAGGGTGTTGATTTTAGATCTTTCCTGCTTTCTTTTGTGGGCATTTAGTGCTATAAATTTCCCTCTATACACTGCTTTAAATGTGTCCCAGAGATTCTGGTACATTGTGTCTTTGTTCTCATTGGTTTCAAAGAACATCTTTATTTCTGCTTTCATTTTGTTATTTACCCAGTGGTCATCCAGGAGCAGGTTATTTAGTTTCCATGTAGTTGTGTGGTTTTGAGGGAGTTTCTTAATCCTGAGTTCTAATTTGATAGCACTGTGGTCTGAGAGACTATTGATTATGATTTCTGTTCTTTTGCATTTTCTGAGGAGTGTTTTACTTCCAATTATGGGTCAATTTTGGAATAAGTGTGACATGGTGCCGAGAAGAATGTATATTCTGTTGATTTGGGGTAGAGAGTTCTGTAGATGTCTGTTAGGTCTTGGTCCAGAGCTGAGTTCAAGTCCTCAATATCCTTGTTAATTTTTTGTCTCGTTGATCTGTCTAGTGTTGACAGTGGGGTGCCAAAGTCTCCACTATTATTGTGTGGGAGTCTAAGTCTCTTTGTAGTTCTCTAAGAATTTGCTTTATGAATCTGGGTGCTCATGTATTGGGTGCATATATATTTAGGATAGTTAGCTCTTTTTGTCACATTGATCCTTTTACCATTATGTAATGCCCTTCTTTGTCTCTCTTGATCTTTGTTGTTTTAAAGTCTGTTTTATCAAACACCAGGATTGCAACTCCTGCTTTTTTTTGCTTTCCATTTTCTTGGCAAATATTCCTCCATCCCTTTATTTTGAGCCTATATGTGTCTTTCTATGCGAGATGGGTCTCCTGAATACAGCACACCAATGAGTCTTGACTGTTTATCCAATTCGCCAGTCTGTGTCTTTTAATTGAAGCATTTAACCCATTTACATTTAAGGTTAATGTTGTTATGTGTGAATTTGATCCTGTCATTATGATGCTAGCTGGTTATTTTGCCTGTTAGTTGATGCGGGGGTCATAGTTTTGATGAGCTTTACAATTTGGTATGTTTTTGCAGTGGCTAGTACTGGTCATTCCTTTCCATGTTTAGTGCTTCCTCCAGGAGCTCTTGTAAGGCAGGCCTGGTGGTGACAAAATCTCTCAGCATTTGCTTTTCTGTAAAGGATTTTATTTCTCCTTCACTTATAAAGCTTAGTTTGGCTGGATGTGAAATTCTGAATTAAAAATTCTTCTCTTTAAGAATGTTGAATATGGGCCCCCACTCTCTTCTGGCTTGTAGGGTTTCTGCCGAGGGATCTGCTGTTAGTCTAATGAGTTTCCTTTTGTGGGTAACCCGACCTTTCTCTCTGGCTGCCCTTAACATTTTTTCCTTTATTTCAACCTTGGTGAATCTGATGATTATGTGTCTTGGGGTTGCTCTTCTCGAGGAATATCTTTGTAGTGTTCTCTATGTTTCCTGAATTTGAATGTTGGCCTGCCTTGCTAGGTTGGGGAAGTTCTCCTGGATAATATCCTGAAGAGTGTTTTCCAACTTGGTTCCATTCTCCCTGTCACTTTCAGGTACACCATTCAAATGTACATTTGATCTTCTCACATAGTCCCATATTTCTTGGATGCTTTGTTCATTTCTTTTCACTCTTTTTTTTCTCTATTCTTGCCTTCTTGTTTTATTTCATTGAGTTGACTTTCCAGCTCTGATATCCTTTCTTCCACTTGATCGATTTCGCTATTGATACTTGTCTATGCTTCACGAAGGTCTTGTGCTGTGTTTTTCAGCTCCATCAGGTCATTTCTGTTCTTTTCGAAACTAGTTATTCTAATTAGCAATTCATCTAACCTTTTTTCAAGGTTCTTAGCTTCCTCGCATTGGGTTAGAACATGCTCCTTTAGTTGTTATTACCCATCTTCTGAAGCCTACTTCTGCTAATTTGTCAAACTCATTCTCTGTCCAGTCTTATTCCCTTGCTGGTAAGGAGCTGTGATCCTTTGGAGGAGAAAAGGCATTCTGGTTTTTGGAGTTTTCAGCTTTTTTTTTTCCGGTTTCTCCCCATCTTTGTGGATTTATCTACCTTTGGTCTTTGATGTTGGTGACCTACAGATCTCTGAGCAGACATCCTTTTTGTTGATGTTGCTCCTATTCCTTTCTGTTTGGTAGTTTTCCTTCTAACAGTCAGGTCCTTCTTCTGCAGGTCTGCTGGAGTTTGATGGAGGTCTACTCCAGAACCTGTTTGCCTGGGTATCACCAGTAGAGGCTGCAGAACAGCAAAGATTGCTGCCTGTTCCTTCCTCTGGAAGCTTCATCCCAGAGGGGAATCTGCCAGATGCCCATTAGAATTCTCCTGTATGAGGTGTCTGTCGGCCAGTACTGGGAGGTTTCTCCCAGTTAAGATACACAGGGGTCAGGGAACCACTTTAAGAGGCAGCCTGTCCCTTATCAGAGCTCCATCTATGCTGGCAGGTTTGCTGCTCTCTTAAGAGCTGCCAGGCAGGGACGTTTAAGTCTGCTGAAGCTGCACCCACAGCCGCCCCTTCCCCCAGGTGCTCTGTCCCAGGGAGATGGGGGTTTTATCTCTAAGTCCCTGACTTTTTTTCAGAGATGCCCTACCCACAGAGGAGGAAATCTAGAGATACAGTCTGGCCCAGCGGCCTTGCTGAGCTGAGGTGGGCTCCCTCCAGTCCAAACTTCCTGGCGGCTTTGTTTACACTGTGAGGGTAAAAATGCCTACTCAAGCCTCAGCAATGGCAGATGCTCCTCCCCTTACCAAGTTTGAGCATCCCAGGTCGACCCCAGACTGCTGCGCTTGCAGCAAGAATTTCAAGCCAGTGAATCTTAGCTTGCTGCACTCCGTGGGGGTGGGACCCACTGAGCCAAGCACTGGAGGGAATCTCCTGGTCTGTTGGTTGTGAAGACCATGGGAAAAGCATAGTATCTGGGCTGGAGTGCACTGTTCCTCCTGATATAATCTCACGGCTTCCCTTGGCTAGGAAAGGAAAATCCCCCAAACCCTTGCACTTCCCAGGTAAGATGACGCCCCACCCTACTTTGGCTCATCCTCCATGGGCTGCACCCATTGTCCAACCAGTCCCAATGAGATGAACCAGGTACCTCAGTTGGAAATGCAGAAATCACCCACCTTCTGCATCAGTCTCGCTTGGGAGCTGCAGACTGGAGCTGTTCCTATCTGGCCATCTTGCCAGCAAGTCCCTACCACAATTATTTTTAATGATGGAAGTACTGCTGATGCTCTTCATTTTTTTATTTGAAAAAGTTTTAAATTAATATAAACTATTTTATATCAAGAAAAAATTAACAATATGTAATTCAAAAGTCAGTGGATCTGAATCCAAGTGATTTTAGACTATATAGTCTTGAGGGAGTGGAAGGAAATTTGTTTGAATTACTTTGTTTTTATTCAAACTAGCAAAGCATAAGCTAAATAATCTGCTTAGAATTGAGAAGCAAAATTTTGATGGGTTATTAGGTGACTGAATCAGATACAAAATTTAGTTATATTTTACAATTAAGTGGTGGAAACTTGCATTTAAACTTTTAAAGAGACTGTAAGGTCATGTTAATTTGGCTTCTTAACAATTTGGTGCTTATTAAATACTCAGCAAGGCTAGTGAACAGGTTAATGTTATTGTAGGAGTGGTTTTCAGACTTTTCTACAAAATTGAGTTCAAGGTGATCCTGTATGACGATGATCCCCCAAAGAATCAAGATTATAAATATGCATAACATAAAGGACTTGCCACTTAAAGACCATAGAAGGCATACCAGAAATGCACTGCAGGGCAAGTTTTGTGTATTGCTAATATCGACATTATTTAAAGGTAAATTAGTTTTTAATTTAAATATGAAACTCCATTATCAAGTTTCTGTAAGTCTTAAAAAACTATTTATTCATTTACCTCCTCCGTAAGTTTTATACAGTATTTAATCTCTGACTTTTCTTAAATATTGCTAACATTGTTGAAAACTGGATCACTTAATCAGTGGATGGCATAAAATGAAAAAAAAATCACTTTTCGTGCTGCATGTCATTTTGCAATTACATAACTCTCTAGTCTCTTTTAGGGCAAATGTGAAAACCAAAGGGAGGAGGATTATCTAGTATATATTATGAATTTGAAAGAAGTCCTTTGATTTACTTCAATGAATAGTACTCTTTGGATTACTCTTTGCATAAGCTATACTGAGGCTCTGCTCACATCATGTTGGTAACAATATTTTGCAATATCATCTTTGGCTTTAGTGTTACTTTTTCTTCTTGGTTTTAGTGTTATTTTGAATCCTCTTCTGTTATAGAAGAGTATTTATAGGACAGATGGCCATTAAATATTATATATATTTACATATGCACTCATACATTTGTAAAATTAGCATCACGGCTTTATCACAATGCCATACCTGGCTACATTAGATTCTTCTTATAGTGTAGCATCAAGAAAAACTATGGAGTCAAAAGAGCTGTTTTCCTATCCTAATCTGCCACTTATCAGCCACGATTGGGTACATCAACCTGTCCTTCATTTTTAGATCCCAGAAAGGGGATTTCATTATTGTCTAAATGTACGTAGAACAAAGTCAAGGAAATAAAAAAAAACTGTTTGTTGAAAAGCATATCTAGGCAGACTGCTTCTCATTTATGATGAAAACAACAACAGCAACAGCAACAACCACAGCAACATCTGCCACAACAACATGAGGCGAACAGAAAAATTGCATCAGAACCAGGAAAAGGAAATAGCCTGGCTCAGAGGCTGAGGCTAAAAATTACGTGCATATATATATAATATATATATGGAGAGGGCATATATTTATAAAAATATTTATATTTTATTTATTATAGTATATATTTATAAACATATTTAAACATAAAAAGTTTAGTAAAACATGTAAATATTTAGAAAACCTATTTGTTGGTAAGAGGGTCTTTTGAAAAGGAAAGAATAGTATAAGGAAAGAACAGATAGAGAAAAGGAAACAGAAGTCATAGAGACAAAAGCAGAAATGTTTCCTGAAAGGAGTTTATAAAAAATGAAAAGAGAATTAAAATTAAAAGAAAACCACACCTGGACAGTTACTGTTAAAATTTACTCAGATGAAAGGGAAACAATCTCATTACATATGATGTTTACCTGCAAAGGATTAAAAATCCTCCTGACTCAGAATTCTCCTTAGAAAGGATAAATGCTGAAGAACAATGAGACACTGATTTCAAATCTCTAAGGAAACTTTTGAGACCTTACCAATGTAATGCCTATTTAAATTAGAGTTTATGTGTAAAGGCAAGGGAAATACATGTCAGGTATGTAAGGTATGAACAAAAGTTATCTGAAAATAAATTAGAGGAAAGATACTTTATTTCAGTGAAGAGTTTGCAAATGAGGGCAATAGGAGCCTTTGGTGAAAACCAGCAGACTTTGTTGAAAAATAAAACTGTATTCCAGAGAATAAAGGGAGGGTTTGTCTTTTATTCAGAAAGTTTCTGTTCAGGTTCACTTAATGTAAATGAAGTGTTCAAATTTGTTTACTCTGATTAGTTGGTGTTTGCTGAACTGCGGTCGATGCTTGCTGGGTTATGATTGGCCAGTGTAGGTCACGACCTATTGGTTAGCTCAGGTAGCATAAACCCAGGTAGCTATGAAAGTTCCAAAGTTAAGATGTGCAGGTTCTTTTGGAACTCAGAGTACGTGTGTGACCTCTAGTAAGCAAATGGCTGTTTGGGTCTAACTTGAATTTAGGCCCAGTTAGTCACTTAGGATTAATCTTGAGGGACTGGCTCTTTCAAAGTTCAGAAAGGCATGGAGAAATACGTACATATATTGGATGTTTTACTCCAATATTCCAAAAATAAATAAAACATGGTAGAAATGAATTTGTGGGGTTTTTTTAAACCAGTGAAACAGAATTAAGTCAAACATTTATAGTAAAATGAGTTTTTAAATTAAATGAGGGTTTCAAAATGTTTTCTCCATGAGAAAATATGTAATCTTAAAATTTTATTAGCAATAATTTTGACATAACGTGTTATGTAAGGTGGGGATGTATGTGGTAAAAAGTGTTCCGTGTAGTTTTACACATACACACACACACACACACACACACACACACACTGCTGTTACGTGCTCAACTGCTGAATGCAGACATGATAGTTTGCACATGTGCACCAGGTGCCCCACACCATTATGCCATTAGTTTAAAGCTGGTATCTCTTTTGGAGCTTATATTCTGATTTGCTATATTATACCCATTCATAAATATTTTGAATATCATCCAGATTGAATGCATGAATGAATAAATACATTATTAGAGTTGATCTTTTCTTTATCCGTACCCATGTATTCTTCCAGGTATCACCCTCACATTTAAGAATCTTTGAGTAGGTGTATATCTTATCAACACCCAATAAAATTATTCCTCTCCTTCCTTCACATAAGTCACAATATGCCATTTCCATGCAGCTGTCTATCAAGTCTGAGGACTACAATGATGTTGCATTTTTTTTTTCCCACAATATCGAGATTCCTTTGTTCTCTACTTATACTCTACATAATGGTGTATAATCATCTAAGGCCATGACTATTATTTCTGAATCTTTTTAAGCTTGCTGTTTTGTGGACACCACTGTGTACCAGGTCATTTCTACTGGGTCTCCATAATAAGTGGATACACACTTCAGTTTCTTATTTTCTCCCTCCCTCTTTAGAGACACATTGAATATTAAGATTAGAAGAGCTCTGAGACGTTGTCTTGTCATTTAAAAAGTGGCTAGTATAAAATTAGTGCAATGATTTGGCTTAATTAAGCTTAATTGAGGCAAAACTTCAACTTGTGTCCAGATCCCCTGCTCCATTCTCAGGACCTTTTAACCAGGTTAGCTCATTTTTGGACAAACATATGCTTCTATGAATTACTAACATACACTGCATTTTTAGCCAAAAGCTTATCATTTTGCTCTTTCAGATTGTGGTCCAGAAATATAAATTACATTCTTTGACACCATCTGCATAGCCAGCCTTTCACCTCCCGTAGCCTCCCTTCTCTTTGAAACTCCCAACTGTTAGTTGGAAGAAGCAATGACAACACCACCTGTGCCCTCACAGCTTCCTAATCAAGAATCTCCAGTCCCAAATGATGTTTCCTGGAAACTACTTTATTGTCTAATTAATTAATAATTAATATTTATTGAGCAGCTATTGTGTGCCAAAAACTGAGTCAGTTAGTTCTTGTCCAATTGAATAGTAATGAGTCTGGTAATAAACATAGTGAATATGTCTATTGCAATATGCAAACAAATGTTGCCTCTGTCCCCACTAAGGGTATCTCTGTCTTCCTTTGCCCATGCAGTTCCAGAGATACACCTAAGATAGCCAGAAATAAAATTTCCATTTTATTTTTTCAAAGCTTCTATTTTTTTCTTTTAAAGGTGAGCACTAAGTGTTCATTTATGCACACTGGGAAATTTAGATAAACAAAAAGAGAAGCATTTTATATTTACATGCTTTAATAAGATCTGGAAGGATGTATTCTGAATCACACCTCTCTGTAACACGAGACTTGTGGTGGGTAGAGGTGGCGACTGGAAAAGACGTTTTCTTTTGCTCCCATGAGGGGTTTGAGTGCACACTGTGGCTGAACAGACGAGCCACACCCCTGTTGGACGTCCTGAGAGGGGGTGCAAAGGAACTCTCCTGTTTCAAAATTATGGAACTGCTGCTGGTATGGAAGTTATTTTCTCTGTTTTACTGATGGAGAAATGGAAGTTTAGAGCATAGGTTCTTGTGCAAATTTACATCACTAGCAAATTCAAGCGCATGGTTGAATCCAGGTCTTCTGTATAACTTGCTTAGTGCTCATTATCTGCCCCAAGTTGCTCATCTTCATGGAAAATCTAGAGTTACCTTTTTTTTTTCACTTCAGTGATATGTGAGAGGAAAAATGATAAAATATATTTTATTGTTAGGATTTTACCAGCTTGAGAATATGCCTTGCAGTCTATCAGTGTTTTCTCTGTATTGCTTTGACCCTGCTGAGAGACAGTTTTGAAGGATGTTGTTACGTGTTGAATTGTGTCTCCCCACCAAGATATGTTGGAACCCTAACTTTCAGGACCTGAGAATGTGAAAAATTTGGAGATAGGGTCATTGCAGATTTAATTAGTTAAGTTAAAATAAAGTCATTGGGATGGATCCTGATGAAATATGACTAATGTCCTTATAAAAAGGAGAAATTTGGACACAGAGACATACACACATACAAGGAAAACCAAGCTGATGCATCTGTAAGCTAAGGAACACGAAAGATTGCCAGCAAACTCTTGGAATAGATCTTTCCCTAGCGCCTTCAGAGAACTGTGCTGACATGTTGATCTTAGACTTCCTCATCTAACCTCCAGAACTGGGACAATAACTGTTTGTTGTTTAAAGTCATTCAGTTTGTGGTACTTTATTGTGACAGCCTCTCAAAACTAATACAGATGCTAAATTGGAAGACATAGTTCTGATGTTCAGTAAATTGGCCTTTAGTAGAAATATACCTTTAAAGTTTAATGAATTTAATTCTCCAAATTAGATGTTAAAATACATAATTCTTAAAAAAGGTCATCTTGCTCAGTACGTGTACATAGAAATTTATGAATCATGAAAATTTCATGGTCACAGTAAGAATGAAATAAAATATAAATTCTTACTTTTTTTCTTCTTCTGTATTTTAAAGGATCTATTTCATCATTTCACTTAAAGGTTAGATTTTCTGAGGTTTCAGGTCTCCAGTTTGGGAATGGGGGAAGGAGTCATCCGTGTTTTGAAGCTTATCAATCAAATTAATTCTGATTTGGGAATTTAGAAATCAAGAAAGAAAGAAAACGAAATGGAATGGTATGGTGTATTATCCAAGGTTTAGTCTAGAAAACAGAAACCACTGTAGGTATTTCAAGCAAAAACGAATTTAATATAGGTAATTGGGTGCTTTCTAAACCATTGAAAAAGATAGGGGTATACAAGTTCAAGGATGGCCATTGCTAGCTCTCAGGTTCACTTTCAGGAAATCAGAAAGTTGCAGGAACCTCACAGAGTTCCTGTAGCACCAAGTTAGGAGGTTCATGTAGAGGTCCTTTCAAATCCTGCATATACAGGAGCATATGTATATGTTCCCCACTGCTGCTGGGGAACAATGACATGGCAGTTCCTTCTCTCTTACCTTCTAATCATGCACAAGATTAAAAGTTTCTCATTGGCATTCTCTAACCAGAACTCTGCTGTAAGGATTCTGGGAAATGTAGTTCCCAGGCCATCATCCCTTGAGACATAAGTGAGAACATAAAGGGATTTTGGAGCTAAATTGCAAATGAATGATCTGCACAGTAAGCATATTAAATATGGGATCTTTTTTCTGTCTTGGTTCAATCTTTGAATTTTCCTAAAGCGCAGTTTCCATAATTATCAATTTTCAGTATTTCTATTTTAAGTTCAAACTGTAAGGTCTAAATTTGCCTTTAAATCAGTACTGATTTTGTCAAATAAGAAAAAATGTTTATTTCTTGAAGAAAGCAAGGGCCTTAGATTTTAGAGTAGCTGCATTAATACTTAGCGTATATATTAATCTGATCAGATATTTAAACATTAATCAAGATGACAGGCTTCTGCTAAGTTGACAGAAATATTTATTGAGGTTACTTGCTCTATATGTGAGAAGAGGTGAGAATTTACAAGAGTTTACTAGCACCTTGCTCATTGCCCTATGCTAACAGCTCTCCCTAAAATGAAATCCTCAAGGCTAAAACATATGTCATAGTTGCAATTTTCTGGCAATGTCTGTGAAGACATCCTTGCCATAGTGTTACAGTCAGTGTAAAAGACCTGAGTCAGAAAAACTGGGAGTCCCAGAGTAGAGAAATAAAGGGAGGGAGACAAATGGGAAGATGGCATACAATGAAATATTATTTTATTTTATTTTAAATTTTATTTTATTTTATTTTACTTTACTTTATTATTTTATTTTGGCAGAGCCCAGGCTGGAGTGCTATGGTGCAATCTCGGCTCGCTGCAACCTCCACTTCCCAGTTCAAGCAATTTTCCTGCCTCAGCCTCCCGAGTAGCTGGGACTACAGGCATGTGCCACCATGCTTCACTGATGTTTGTATTTTTAGTAGAGAAGGGGTTTCACCATGTTGGCCAGGCTGGTCTTGAACTCCTGGCCTCCAGTAATCTGCCTATCTCGGCTTCCCAGAGTGCTGGTATTACAGGCATGAGCTACCATGCCCAGACTGAATTCTATTTATTTGTTGTTTCTTTCTGCCCATACATGTAAGTCACATAATCTTGAGGTGCTTTGTCTATTTTGTTTACTTTGGTGTTCTCAGGTTTAGAACCTGGCATTTAAAAGCTACTTAAATATCTGCTGGAAAAATAAAATGGAACCTGGGAATTAGCATTTTAAAAATATTTAGGTATTCTGATGCAGGTGGTCCTAGGAATATACTTTGGCAAATAAATACTGGCTGAAATTATAGAATAGTTTAAAAGAAAGATAGTTATACTTTTGTAACGACAAGTAATTAATTTATAAGAACAGTGATTTTTTTACCTGTATGGCCTCAGAGGTGGACATGATTTCTTAAGACATAAAAAAAGATCATAAGAGACTGATAAATTAAATTAAATTAAAATAAGTTTTTTTATTCACTACAAAACACCATAAGCAGGATGAAAAGACAAGTCATAAACTAAGAAAAGTAATTTGCAGCACATGTAACTGACAAAGGACCAGTATCTTTAATATATAAATTACACCAACGAATCAGTAAAATCAGTAAGAGAAAGAGGAAATCTGATATAAAAATTTCTAAGACTTGGACAAGCATTTCACAAAAGAAATCCAAATGGCTAGTAAACGTATGATAATGTGCTCAATTTTATTGATAATCATTGAAATGTAAATTAAAGTTGCAATGATATAACAGTCCCATTCACTAAATTCACAAAATTTAAAAGACAAATCTACCAATATTAACTGTTGAAGTGATATAGATCAATGGAAAACTATACCTTGCTGAAGGAACTGTAAATTGATACAGCCATTTTGGAAATGGTTTTAGTACGTGTAAACTTGAATATGCTCCAGGTCCCAGCATTTCTCTTTCTAGGTATATTCTAGAGAAACTCTTGTTTATGAACACCATACATGTGCAAAAATGTTTCTAGCAGTGTTATTTGTAATAGAAAAATACTGATAACAGCCCAGATGTCCGTTATCATGAGACTCAATAAATAAAATGGAATAATATACAGTAGTGAAGATGAACAAATCACAGCTATACAGCTATAGCATGAATAAATCTTAAAACTTAATACTGAATGAAGAAAGCAGATTACAAAATCTGCTTTTCATACAGTACAATACCATTTTTTAAAAAGGTTTGAAAAAACAAAGCTTAATTTAGTGTTTAAGAATACATACATATGGAATAACACTATAAGAAAAGCAAAGGAATGATAAACACAAAATTTCAGGATAGTGGTTATTTCTGGTGGGGATGGGGAAAGAGGCAGATGAGGGGATAAGAAAGGGGCATGCAGGTGAATACAAGGATGCTGGGAATATTCTAGTTCTTAGGCTAGGTGGTTGTGTCATAGGATAATTATTTCATTGTTATACTTTATAATGTATATACATAAGGCTTTCTTTTGTCCATGTGCAATATTATATAATTAAAAATCCAATAACCAGGATGATTTATAACTAAGGAAATTTGTAGTTTGTGGCTACTAGATGGTAAGTTCTTTGAGGGCAGCTATTTGGCAAAAACAAAATATTCAACAATAATTGGAGTCAACAATGAATGAAGAATGTTGTGGTATGTGTATACTGATACTTCTAGGAGTGCTTTAAAAATGTACTTAGAAGAGATTGAAGATTGATATTATATATAGTCCCCCTGTCATTTTGTCTTAATATGCTTGAGATGGCATTTTTTTTTCTCACATAATATGGGGAAATTATCTGACTTCATGAGAAATCTCAAATTAACGGGATTTGAATGAATATGCTTTTATTAATCTGTACAAAATTGATGACCATCTTGTGTAGAAACTCAGCATTTGGTCTATGCAGATGTAATTGTTTTCCTGGAAGGAGCCAATAGGAAGAATTAGAAGATTTAATTTTCTGAAAATTTTCTTTTGGAGCCCCCCCTACTTGCTCTTAATATGAAGTCAAAACTTTATGTACTAAATATGGTAAAAAGATATGTTGAAATGTAGAAACAGGATAAATCTATGGAAGGAAGTATCATTTTCTCAAGAATGATCTTTCTAGAGATTATTTGGGCCCTTTATCCCAAAGAGATTCTTCTGTACCTCAAACAATAGGATTGGGATAAAATAGCCTCAAACTGCATGCATACAGATTTGAATTCTGCCTGCCACGCTTAGAAGAATCTGACAGGGAAACACATTCATATCGTATTGTAGGAGTTTTTGAGGTCACAAATATTTAACAGTTAGTCTGAGGCCACTATTGGTCCTGAGGATAGACTGGTCGGTGGATTTCACAGTGAGACCAGGTTGGACATCCAAACCAGAAGAACCTAGAACAAGTGAATGTGGCCAGTATGTTAAGGATGGGCATTTAGAGGACCCAAATTGTTGTCAGTGAGGTTTTTACCCTGGGACAGTATTGCCAAATGGGAGGTCATGTAGACCCTGAGTGAATCATGATGTGGTTTTGCTGCTGCAGTTGAGAAGGTAAGTAACAAATGAGATAAGGTATTATCAGGTTAATACCTTATACACAAAAGCAAACAGCTGCCTTTTTAGGGGGTGGAGAGAGCATGGCATTCACAGAGGGGACAGGGAGACTGAGCTCAGGTTGGGGTAACACAGCGTGCACATGTGCAGAGGCCACTAAAGCCATGCTGCTGCAGTATCGGGGTAGCAAATCTGTATTACACAAAGAGATTTTTGAAAGAATATTGTTATAATTATCTGAGCCTTGGGACAGGGTATAAGGGAAAGAGGTCATAAAAAGCTAAAGATGTTTAGGACTGGAATGAGATTAAGGTTTAGGGAAAGAAAATAGAGAAAATATTATACTCTTCAGCAAATGCATCTTTTTGTTTTTGTGTTCTGGATTTTGCCTTCACAATAGTAAATAGTTGAATTAATATGAAGAAAGCCCCTGCTTTAGCTGGCTCTCTCTTAGGAGGGAATATGGTATTGAGAAAAGGGATCTTACCTATGCTTGCTGGGTTGATGCTGAAACTTGATATCTTTACCTTGGACCAGCTCTTGAAGTTGATAAACCAATGCCAACCAACCTTTGTTCAAGAAGGAGCACCAACATTGGATGCACCACCAGTGACATCTGTTCCCATGGAGGATTCTTGGATATAGAGAGTGTGGAACTGTGAGACTAGTAGAGGGGATGAGTGGAGATGGGTCCTTGACGGCACTATTGCTTCTATTGACTGTTGTCTTCCAATACTTAGGCTTTTGCTTCAAGATCTGGGTATTTTAGGTATTCAATAAGTGTAATGATTAATACTGAGTGTGAATTTGATTGGATTGAAGGATGCAAAGTATTGATCCTGGGTGTGTCTGTGTCTGTGAGGGTGTTGCCAAAGGACATTAACATTGGGGTAGCACCCTCTGTGGGCTGGGAAAGGCAGACATACCCTTAATCTGGGTGGGCATCATCTAATCAGCTGCCAGCGAGGCTAGAATATAAAGCATGCAGAAACATGTGAAAATATGAGACTGGCCTAGCCTCCCAGACTACATCTTTCTCCTGTGCTGGATGCTTTCTGCCCCCCAACGTTGGATTCCAGGTTCTTCAGTTTTGGAAGTCGGACTGGCTCTCCTTTCTCCTCAGCTTGCAGATGGCCTATTGTGGGACCTTTTGATCATGTGAGTTAATACTTAATAAAATCCCCTTTATATATGTATATATCTATCCTATTAGTTCTATCCCTCTAGAGAACTGAACCCTGACTAATACAATAGGCTCATGTGGGTGGATTTCAGGGGCTTGTTAGAAAATACTCCCTATGCTCTAGGTAGCTCAGTAGTCAGCAGAATGATTCTTTAAGTATCAAACACTAGGAAGGATAATGTGATGGCCTGTGAGGCACTAAGGTCTCTAAATTAGTTTGGGAGCAGGAGGTGAAGATAAAGAAAAATAATTAGATCTATAAGCAAATTTAAGACTCTCATTATAAAGTATTAACTTGATAATAGCTTATAATGAGAGGTTATAAGGTATTATCTTATTTGTACTCTCTTTAAACAGAAAGTGATTGAAGATTGATCCCAGATTTGGTATAAGATTTTATCTTAAATCCAAGATTTGTAATTGCTAGACTGTAAGTTATCATGTCAGGAAATTTCAATATTCCAGTCCTGGGGAAAATGATTGTTTTTTTCCTAGAGTTAATCTTTTTTACTTGAAAACTGCAATTTTTCGCACAGTTCTTGGTCCTTAGGATACAATGATGGTTTGATAATCTCATCCGACTTGGTTACAGTATCTCTACAGTGGCCCCAACAATACGCTGAATAGACTTAGTTGTGCTGACTGCACAGTAGAGAAATGATTAATAGTAAAACAGCCAGATCTGCCCAAAGTGATTGCACCACACCTCATCTCAGTTTCTCACATTTTTCATTAAAACGGTAGATTGATTTTTCTGCTTTCACAGCTTCTTCAGTGTAAGGTCGTGCATTTCTTGCCTGGCAGTTGTAAAGCTGAGCTCTTGTTATTTCTGTGTGTGTGCGCACATGTGAGTGTGGTTGCATATGTGCTGTAGTGCAAAAGTTCTGGACTGGGTGGTAGGAAACCTACGTTTATTTTTACTTCGTGTACTCATGGTCTAGGTGACTTAGTGAAAACCACTGCCTCTTTGAACTTTTAAATTTTTCTTTTATTTGTTATTATTATTTTTTATTCTCGCCTTCCTTAAAATGTGTATGAGAGCAACACTCACTCAGCACTGCTGGCTGAGCCAGCGAGTTGCCATGGTGTAATGGTGAGGATCAGCAGTGCTCTCTGCTTTTCAGGTAGTGTTTCCACAGTTGCCTGAATATGGCTATTGTGAGCTTCAAGGAGAATGTATCTGTACCAGAAAATCAACATCCTCCAATGAAATAACAACTTGTCTTCTAACAATGATAAATCTTGATGCCTTTTTAACATAAGATAAAAACATGCTAAGCCAGCTGGGCAGGGTGGCTCACGCCTGTAATCCCAGCACTTTGGGAAGCTGAGGTGGGCGGATTACTTGAAGTCAGGAGTTCGAGACCAGCCTGGCCAGCATGGTGAAACCCTGTCTCTACTAAAAATACAAAAATTAGCTGGGGTGGTGGTGTCCGCCTGTAATCCCAGTTACTTGGGAGGCTGAGGCATGAGAATCGCTTGAAACCGGGAGGCAGAGGTTGCGGTGAGCTGAAATCATGCCACTGCACTCCAGCCTGGGTGATAGAACGAGACTTTATCTCAAAAAACAAAACAAAACAAAACAAAACATGGTAACACATCTGACATTCATCTTTAGTCACTACTTTTCTCATTTGAGAGAGAATTAGGAAGAGATCAGTTAAACATCTTAAAGGTAAGGTTGAAAGTATATATATGGCTTTGGTCCTTTCTTTACACTTTGTCTTCTCCACGAAATAATTGGCGTCCACAGTGAGCCTCAGTGACTGACATTGGGAGCTTTCAGATGACTTCTGCATTAGCTGTCTGTATGACATTAGATTCAATCAGTAAATAGTAGATTTTTTATGTTGTTGGAGCTTCCAAATTTTATATTAGAATAGATGTTCTAGCTTCTAAATGAGTTGCCTTGAAGTACATGAGTTTAGAGGTCACAGAAAGCCTATCTTCATTTAAGGAACATATTACATTTCAGGTATTTTAACTAATGGTACCCATTACTAAACCCTGATGTAGTGGATTAATAGAATACCAGAACTGAAGGCCAAGATTCTTTTTTTTAATTAATTTTTTAAAGTTTCAATAGGTTTTTGGGTAACAGGTGGTATGTGGTTACATGATGAGTTTTTTAGTAGTGATTTCTAAGATTTCAGTGCACCCATCACTCGAGCAGTGTTCACTGTACTCAATGTGTAGTCTTTAATCCCTTCCCCTCTTCCATCCTTTCCCCAGAGTCCCCAAATTCCACTGTATCATTTTTATGGAAGGCCAAGATTCTTAAGGGAAATTGATAGCTTCATGAAGGAAAGTCTAATGTTTTCTATCTCATAGAGTTCCCTAATTATGCAGCCACAAATAGAAAAGAGATCCTTGTGTAATTGGTAGGAAGAGAATTCCCAGTTTTAATCATAACTAAAAAAATTGTGTGACTCGTGAGTTTAGCCAGAAAGGTGAGGTGACTTTTCTGTATCTCCATATGTCAGTGCCCAGTAAACTCTCTCCATACCTGCTGTATGAGTCATGTTCTCCAGAGGGTCAGAACTAATAGGATATATGTATATATGAAAGGGAGTTTATTAAGGGGAATTGACCCACACGATCACAAGGTGAAGTCCCACGATAGGCCGTCTGCAAGCTGAGGAGCAAGGAAGCCAGTAGTGAATCAGTCTGAGTCCCAAAACCTCAAAAGTAGGGAAGCTGACAGTGCAGCCTTCAGTCTCGGGCCCAAGAGCCCCTGGCAAACCACTGGTGTAAGTCCAAGAGTCCAAAAGCCGAAGAATATGGAGCCTGATATTCGAGGGCAGGAAGCATTCGGCATGGGAGAAAGATGAAGGTCAGAAGACTCGGCACCTCTGCTCATTCCACCTTCTTCTGCCTGCTTTTTCTAGCTGCGCTGGCAGCCGAGGGGATAGTGCCCACCCAGATTAAGGGTGGGTCTGCCTTTCCCAGCCCACTGTCTCAAAAGTTCATCTCCTTTGACAACACCCTCACAGACACACAGGAACAATACTTTGCATCCTTTAATCCAATCAAGTTGACACTCAATATTAATCATCATACCTGCTTAAACTAGTGTTTGCTGTGCTTCACTGTCTCAATTCAGTATGTGCAAAACGGTATTCTATTTTTTTTCCAGCCAAACCTAATTTTTTCTCCAGTGCACCATAACTCAATATATAGCACCAGCTACCCAAACCTTGAAAACCCAGGTGTTTCTGGTGTTTATTTCACTTCTTCTCCATCTTCAATCATTCAAATATTCTTGTATATTTTATCTGTCTCTCCAGTTTATTAACATTCCTCTATTTTCACTTTCTTTGTTCAGGCCAGTGGTCTTCAGAGTGTGGCATGTTCATTTGGGGATGTGTATAAGGCAATCTGTTGGGATGTAAGAATAAAATACTGAATTTTGGTCTCTATTTTATTTTATTTATTTATTTATTTTTCTTAATTAGTTTTATTAATGCAATAATACATATTTATAGTTTATATATATATAAATTTGCATAAAATAATAACACATTGTTCCAGATTATTTTAATGATATGAGTGCATGATTTAGGCAACAATAGGTTAGGTCTTCATTATTTCTTTTTTAATTTCTTTTTGAGATGGAGTCTCGCTCTGTCACCCAGGCTGGAGTGCAGTGGCCTTATCTCAGCTCACTGCAAGCTCTGCCCCCCGGGATCACGCCATTCTCCTGCCTCAGTCTCGTGAGTAGCTGGGACTACAGACGCCCACCACCACGCCCGGTTAATTTTTTTTTGTATTTTTAGTAGAGACGAGGTTTCACTGTGTTTGCCAGGAGGGTCTCGATCTCCTGACCTCGTGATCCGCCTGCCTCGGCCTCCCAAAGTGCTGGGATTACAGGCGTGAGCCACCACGCCCGGCCCATCATTTTTTTTACCTATACTGCTGCAATGGTTTGCTCTCTGCAAATGTTGATATGTTTTACTCTCCTCCAATTCCATCCACTGATGCTAGGTGTTTATTATTAAAATGTAAATCTGATCATGTTCCTCTCTTGCTTTAAAACCTCAGTGGTTCCCAGTTTTCTCAGAATAAACCCTAGATATTAATGACCCTCAAATTCCTTCAAATGTCCTTTGCTTTCCTCCTCCAGCTTTGTTTCTAGCTGTTCACTCCTTTGCCTTCTAAGTTCCAGCCATACTGAGCTACTTACTCTTCAAATGTACCATTCTCTCCTCTCCTCGGTTTTGGGGTTTTGGATGTGCTCATCCCTTTGTTTGGAAAGAGCTCTTGGGTTCCAGTTCAGTCCCACCTCTCCTAAGATTGACTTCAGATCTCAATGTAGATGTCACTTTCTCTAGGAGCTTTCCCTAACCACCTATATTGTGCTTCCTAGCACAATATGATGTGTTTATGACACCTGTATGTTTATTTATCTCTCTCCTTGACTAAAGAGTCAACATATTTTCCCACTGTTTTATCCTTGGGGCATAGTACAGTACTCAGTACATATAGCTCAAATATTTGTTAAACAAATGGAAAGTAATTAATATTGTCACCATATTAGTCAGAACTACAGTCTTGATGACCCATCTGATCTCCAAGACATATTCTAAGTGTCCATATATTCAATATTTGTTTTAGACCAAACATGGAGATATTTATTTAAGAATATTATCTGCCACTGTAACCAGCCTCTGTTTTATGGGGAATCTCTCCCATCCTCCAAGGACAAAAGCTTGCATTGCTGCTATGAGGAATTATTTTTATGTTTCCAATTTGCCATAAAAAGAAGAATGCACATTATAGTTGTCTATTACTTCTTTTCTAAAAGTTGGCAAATTTTACACTTTCAGGACAAAAGGCATTGCTATGCCTTTTGCTTGTAAGCATGGAAAGCAGTAAAACCTGGCAGACAGGAAGTGTGATTCAGTTTCCTAGTAGTGGTTATTACTCAGAGTTAAGGACATTTCATCATTATCACTGCATTTATAATACAGTGTTTGACGGTTGGTGCTCCACTAACAAAGGAAAATACCAGGTGCAAATAAAGTCAGTAAAAAGAATATGTTCACTATGAGTAAGTTGATTATCAAATAACAATTTGTCTAATAGAATTTCTTGGAGATCTCAATGCAAGGACTATTTTGAAGCTCACACCAGGAAAGGAGACCACATTATGAGAGATGAAATAAGCAAACACTATATCTGGTCATATTTTGATTTTAGGTTATTTATGTTCTGTCAGGTCATTAAAATGATTTAAGGATCTTACAAAAATCCACATATAGTAGTAGTAAGATAAAATAAATTAAAATAGACATGAAAAATGAGAGAAAAGAAAAGTTAGGAAACTATGATGGAGTCTGGAATTAGCTTAGTACCAAAAAGGCAAAACTGTACAAATCCTGGAAGACAACCTAGGCAGTACCATCCTGGACATAGGAATTGGCAAAGATTTCATGACAAAGACACCAAAAGCAATTGCAACAAAAGCAAACATTGATAAAAGGTACCTAACAAAACTAAAGAGCTTCTGCACGGCAAAAGAAACTATCAACAGAGTAAAGAGACAACCTGCAGAATGGGAGAAAATGTTTGCAAACTGTGCATCTGACAAAGGTCTAATATCCAGTATGTACAAGGAACTTAAATTTACAATAGAAAAACAATCCCATTAAAAAGTGGGCAAAGGACATAAACAGACACTTTTCAAAAGAAGGCATACATGCAGCCAACATGCATATAAAAAAAAGCTCAGCATCACTGATCACAAGAGAAATGGAAATCAAAACCATAATGAGATACCATATCACATCAGTCATAATGGCTATTAGTAAAAAGTCAGAAAAAACAGATGCTGAAGACATTGCAGAGAAAAGAGAACACTTATACACTGTTGATGGGAGTGTAAAGTTGTTCAGCTGTGTGGAACGCAGTATGGCAACTCCTGAAGAGCTGAAAACAGAACTACTATTCAACCCAGCAATCTCATAACTGGGTGTATACCCAGAGGAGTAGAAATCATTCTGTCATAAAGACACAGGCATGTGAATGTTCACTGCAGCACTATTTAAAATAGCAAAGACATGGTATCAACCTGAATGCCCATCAATGACAGATTGGATATAGAAAATATGGTACATATACACCATAGAATACTAGGCAACCATAAAAAGAACAGGATCATGACTTTTGCAGGAACATGGATGGGGCTGGAGATTATTATCAGCAAACTAACAGAGGAAAACGAAACCAAATTCTCACTTATAAAAGTGGGAGCAAAATGATGAAAACTCATGAACACAAGAAGGGGAACAACAGACCAACAGACACTGGGAGGTGTGGAGGGTGGGAGGAGGGAGAGGAGCAGAAAACCTTCACATGTACCCCCGAACTTAAAATAAAAGTTTATTTTAAAAAGGCATGCACGGGCCCGGCGTGGTGGCTCACGCCTGTAATTCCAGCACTTTGGGAGGCCAAGGTGGGTGGATCACGAGGTCAGGAGATCGAGACCATCCTGGCTGACACTATGAAACCCCTTCTCTACTAAAAAATACAAAAAATTAGCCGGGCGTGGTGGTGGGCGCCTT
Source organism: Rhinopithecus bieti (assembly GCF_001698545.2). Lineage (NCBI taxonomy): Eukaryota > Metazoa > Chordata > Mammalia > Primates > Cercopithecidae > Rhinopithecus > Rhinopithecus bieti. The sequence goes on along the minus strand of NW_016807975.1, from coordinate 3,976,665 downwards.
TAGTCCCAGCTACTCAGGAGGCTGAGGCAGGAGAATGGCGTGAACATGGGAGGCGGAGCTTGCAGCGAGCCATGCTCGCACCACTGCCCTCCAGCCTGGGCGACAGAGCGAGACTTCGTCTCAAAAAAAAAAAAAAAAAAAAAGGCATGTACTTGTCAGGGGAGGGATGAAAGTTGAATTGAACCTTCCTGTATGCCAGTATTCCAGGGAAATATGATTCACTATGCAATTCATAATGGTAAATATAATGAGACATTCCTCTCATGGATATTTATAGTTAGATCATTTTGAAATCTAGATAATGGCATCAACAATATTCATTTAAAAATTGTGATAAAGTACACATAGCATATAACATTTAACATTTTAGCTATTTTAAAATGTACAATTCAGTAGTATTAAGTACTTTCACATTATTGTGCAACCATCAGCGCCCACGATCTATTTCCAGAACTTTTTCATCAGCTGAAAACCCCACACCCATGGAATAGTCACTCCCCTGGCAAACACCATCTTTTTTTGTCTAAGCAACATTTTTACAGTAAACACAATAAATAATTTCATAACCCTATAGATTATAATGCCACAGTTAGCATTGCATGACAGCATGCCATTTCTGTGTTTATGTTCAAGTCTTTTATAATTCTGACTGTCTAGAAAAACTGATTTGGCGGAAGAAGAGAGGGTGGATGGCCTCCTTCACCTTGGAAACCACCAGGATAAACACCTGGGGAGAACTGTTTAATCTACATTATTGTGTTGGTAGAATTTCTACAGAGAGATATTTACCAGAGAACTACGGATGTTAGTTTGGAGACTCAGAAAGACTTGGATCAAGTTAAGTGATGAGTGACTTATCGCCAAGAATTACTGAACTATCTTAAAACTTATCACAACCCTAATCATTAACTAAATTCTTACTGTTGGTGAGGCTAATCTAGGTGAGGACCAGAAGGAAGCCACATTGTTTATCCTGAAAGAAAAAGAAACAAGTGTGAAGATTTGGAGAGCTGGAGTTGAAACAAGTATCACTCAGCCTACAGAGGTGAATTCTAGATAAGCAAGGGTTTGAAGGAGTTAGTGGGGATAGATGGGATTGGGGACTTTAAATTCATCAAGGGACTCAGTTTGTAACTGGGCTCTGTGATTTTTGCTTCCAATATGCCAAGAAGAAAGATTAGTTTATTCTTCCCTGTTCCAATGTTTTATTAGAGTTCAGAATAAAGGAGTAAGAGTAGGCATTTGATTCTGAACAAGTAACATGAATCAAGATATAGAGGCTTTATATTTTGGGTTCTGCTCAGAATTATTTTTTTCTCAGCCATACTTTCCAGTCATTTGATGAGCTCTATTTATTTGCTGTCTTCAGTTTTTTTTTTTTTTGAATCTGTGGCTTCTCTTCCATTCTCAGTATTATTGTCCTAATTGAAGCCCTTATCACCTTTTGTCTGAATGACTACTGTAGCTTTTCAATTGGTCTTCCACTTTTCAAGCTCCGGACTGTCTCTGTTTAAACGGTTCAAACTTTTGCCAGAATAAATATCCTAAAAAACTGCTTAGATCACTCTGCTATTATCACTCTTCTCTTCATGGGCCTTCAATATAAGAAATAAGTATATGTTGGCCAGGCGCAGTGGCTCAAGCCTGTAATCCCAGCACTTTGGGAGGCTGAGACGGGCGGATCACGAGGTCAGGAGATCGAGACCATCCTGGCGAACACGGTGAAACCCCATCTCTACTAAAAAAATACAAAAAACTAGCCGGGCAAGGTGGTGGGCGCCTGTAGTCCCAGCTACTCGGGAGGCTGAGGCAGGAGAATGGCATAAACCCGGGAGATGGAGTTTGCAGTGAGCTGAGATTGCGCCACTGCACT
>NW_016807975.1:3964517-3973825 GCF_001698545.2 Rhinopithecus bieti | reverse complement strand
TATATATATATATATATATATATATAAGTTGTGCTTAGACATGAGTTATTTACTTAGGGTAAATTCCCATGTAAATATTTGCTATGCATTATAATAAACTGTGGATATATTAATGACATAATAAAGGTACCCAAAGAAAACATGGGTGAATGTTTTTTTCAGAATGAAATTTAGCTAAAAGATTTTCTAATGGGAAAAATAAGGAAAAAGAAAGATTGATTTGACAACACTAAAATTTAAACTCTCTAGGTCAGAAATACCATAAACAAAAAAATTCACACAAAGCTGGTTAAAATGCATAATTCATATGAGAGGTCCTGGCCTTTTTATTCTCTAGCTCCAACCACAATAACCTAGTGGCAATTACTAGAAACAACCAGACCTTTCCTTGCATCTGCTGTTCCCTTTGCCTGGAATGTTCTTCCTGCACATCCTCGCATGACTGGCCCTTCCTTGTTCTTTAGGTCTCAGGTCAAAAATTTTCTTCTTAGGAAGGTTTTCTCTGTTAACCTTCTATAAAGTAGCCAACCCTCACTGTGTCCCCATTTATGACCTTCACTCTGTCACATTACTTGTTTTGTGTTCTGTCACTGACTGAATGATCTTATTTATTTGTTTTATCTCTTCCCTAGAACGCAAGCCTCATGAATGTATATGTCTTGTTCAGCAGCACCTAGACTTGTTTTTGACAAGTGATACTAAATGAATGTTTGTCGAATAGGTGAGTGAAGGAATGAATATGTATATGTGTAAATAAAAAGACTGAAATAACATATAGCAAAATGCAATAACAGGGTTATATCTAGGAGGAATTTTGTTGATAATTCCTTTTTTCTGCCTTTTCCAAATTTTCTAAAATGAATACCTATTAACTACATTGATCATTAGAATAAAAAATAAATGATATTTGATGGAAGCCACATCTTACTAAATGATAGCATCTATAATGTCAATTTGTTAATCTCAATTAGCATTGACAAAGGATAATAAACTATGCATACTATAAAGAACAAATTTCCTAGAAGTGAGAGTGTCAGCTTGCGTCGTCTTAAAGTATTCACACATCTAACACATCCAGTTAGCTTAACTGAATAATGTAGAAATTGGGCCAAAACCCATCAACTAAATTGGATCCTCTTTTAAGATTCTAAAATAAAACTTGTCAAATAAGGAGAAAAATAATTTTAAAAAGTCAAGTACTACTTCTTAGTTTCAATAAATGGTTGCCAGGGGTTAGTCTCCTTGAATCTACCAGACATTAATAAGGACAATTGAGGAGAAGACTTGACACAAAACAGTTTGAACATATCAGTGAAACTATCTGCATAACTATCTAAAATAGAGACAGTATGATGCTGGAAAGTCTTGTACCCATTCTGAAAAGTTTTCTGTCATATATAAACCTGTTTAACTGACCAATTCAACATGGAAAAAAAAAATCAGTTTTTTTCCCCCAGGATTGCAAATTTGCTTGTTGGTCATAATTAAGATTTGGTCAGATCTTTTTCTTTTTTTCTTTTCTTTCTTTCTTTTTTTTTTTGGGACAGGATCTCACTCTGTTGCCCAGGCTGGAGTGCAGCAGTACCATCCCAGCTCACTGCAACCTCCACCTCCCAGGTTCAAGCGATTCTCCTGCCTCAGCCTCCTGAGTACCTGGGATTACAGGCATGTGCCACCACGACTGGCTAATATTTTTAGTAGAGATGGGGGTTTCATCATGTTGGCCAGGCTGGTCTTGAACTCCTGATCTCAAGTGATCCACCTGCCTTGGTTTCCCAAAGTGCTGGGATTACAGGTGTGAGCCATCATGCCTGGTCTCTGGTCAGGTCTTTTATATTAAGTGATGATACTTAAATGACTTCAAATAGTCAAGTTGTTAGGAGTGAAAGTGAAATAAGATGTAGTAGCCCAGTGTTTTATTCATTCATTTACTCATAAAATCAGCACCGAATGTGGATCAGACACTGTTGGGTACTGGGATGCAATGGTGAACAACACATATGATACCTGTCCTTAAGGAGCTTACCTTCTAGTGGAGGGAACACTTAAACAGTTGGATGAACAAACAAAAGAGATACTGATTGTGATAAGTGCTAAAGAAGAAATATTTCCAGAAATAATGATAGGGTAAGAAGCAATAAACAGAGACAGGGATAAGGGAGGGCTTCTTCAAGGAGGTGATATTTAGGCTGTGGCCTAAGAGGATGAGAAGGAACCACCTATGTGGAGAGCTAGTATTAAGGGTGTCCCAGGACCATTGCAGAGAGAGATGTCTGGGAAATGTCAGAATCCTGTGTGACAAAGCAAAACAAGCAGAGGAAATGTGAGATGATGTTGGAAAGGCACGCAGAGGCCACGTGCTACAGGACATTGTCATATTTAATTTTAAATGCCATGGAAAGACAATAAAGTGTTTTAATCAGGAGAGTGACAGGAGTTACAATACCATGGGAAGCCAATAAAGTATTTTAATGGGAAAATGGCAGAATTCAATTTTAAACAATCATTTTAGCTATTACTTGGAGATTGAATTTGAAGGGGACAGAAGTAACATCAGGAAGACTAGTTGGGAGATGACTGTGGCATCCAGATGAAAGACTAAGGTTGGACCACAGTTTTAGCAGTGCAGGTGGAAAGAAGTGAACGGATCCATGCTATATTTGGAAGTATTGCCCATATGGAATGCTGTGGGACTAGATACAGGAATTTAGAAAACAATCAGGTTGAGTCCCAGGCACTCTCCTGACCATCTGGATGCAAAATATAGGATGCGGAGACCAGCAGAGCTTCTAATTTTGGTGCTTTAAAATTGATACGGTTTTAAAAATATTCAAGCGAAGATACCAAGTAAGCATTTGGCAGTGAGGCTTAAGCTTGGAGGAGAGATCTGTAATGGAGATTCAAAATGAGGAGACTACAGTGTTAGGGTCTTTAAAGCTGTGGGAATAGATGAGATGAAGGAAGAAAATGTGGAATTAGATGAGATTATTGTATCTATGTAATAATTTCCTAATTTTGATGATTGTATTCTTTCAATGTAGGAGAATGTTTTCATTGGAGAAAATATACAATAACATAGTTAATGGTGAGGGGGCATTTTGTTGACTATTTACATTCAGATATTTCAGATAAAAAATTTTTGTACCATACTTGCAACTTTTCTGAGGGTTTGAGATTGTTTAAAAATAAAAAAAAAGTTAAATAATTTTTTTAAAAGAAAGGCCCGGGAATGAGTTTTAAGATTTATGGAAAAATACAAACAGCCAGCAAAGGAGACTGAGTAGGAGGGACCTACAAGAGTGCAGTGTTAGAGAAGCTGAGAGAGAAGAGGACTGTGTCTCAACAGGGAGGCAATGGCACAGCTACGAACAGGAGTAAGACGTGAACAAAAGATATTTATTGGATTTAGTAACAATGAAAATCATTGGGGACTTCTTTTTTTAACAGTGAGTTTGCTAGACCTGTGGATATAGAAACCCCATTGAACCATCTGAATCAATTTCTTAGTCAAAATACAAATGTTGAAAGTTTCAGTAATGTTTTATCGCAGACATTGTAAGTCCTCAGCCATGGTCCCTTTGGATTCCTTTACCTTTTCCTTGTACACAGGCTCCAGGTGTACTTTCATTCCCAGCAGCCAGTCCCTGTATTCATTTGCTGTAGGGCTATGCAAAGGCTGCTGGAATCCACTTTGCCTGCCCAGATGGGGAGAAGGATGTGCTTTCAGGGTTCATGAGGGGCAGCCTTAACCAAAATTAAGCCAGGTGGGAATATAAATATTCCAGCTTTGTTGTTTTATGCTACCACAACTACATGGTCAGTCTCCAGAATTCCCCTTCAGACTGAGCTCGCTGCAAGACTTTTCTTGATATCATATCCTTGCTCAGCCTTTTTTTTGGTTTCCTATCCCAGTTCTCCATTTTTCCACCAGTTTTCTTTGAGAAACTTCCTAATAAATTACTTCTCATGTATCCTTACCTTACGTTCTCTCTCAGGAATAGCACCTTAAACACTTAAACAACAACAACAAAACAAACATCAACCTCATTGGTGGCTTACTGATGTCCATCTTGGTTATGGAATAAAAACCATCTGCTCAAACTCTGTCTTCATTATTTACAAGACATATCCAAAGTGGTTTAGTGCCTTTACTAGGCTGTCTTCATTAAATGAAAAAAAGAAAAGAAATGTGTGTGTGAAAAATTGACCATATTTGCTATACACCTCAAAAACATTTACTTAAAATTTCCTAAAATGGAGTAACTTAAGGAAAAATGGAAATGGAAGAGTAGCAACTATAGTATTTTCATAGTAAACACTTCCGCAGTTACTCATACTGTCAATTTACTTGATTGAATTACAGCTATTTTTCATTACTTTAGATTTGACCTTTATTTAAACAAATAACTTATTTTTCACATTTTAATTTATTTAGAAGCTGAGTTTCAAACGTTTTCTAAGAGACTCTTGACTCTGTTAAAGGTGGCAGGCACAATGCCAGCAGGAAAGGCCATGTTGGCTCTCTTAATGATGGCATCATTATTGGAGTCAGTCAGTCTTAAAAACTGGCTTCCGTTCTCCTTCTAACCATCACAGAGTTGCATTCATCACATAATGACATCTCCGCCACACTTGTCTTCCTATATATCCCTACTGTCTCCACCTTATTTTAAGCCTATACCTCTTAACCCAACTTTCCTATTGGCCTTCTAACTGGTCTTCCTTCATTTAGTTGCTCATCCTTCCCATCTCACCTATAATGGAGGTGGGAGCATAGCTTTTAGTATGTTACTTCCCAGGTTAAAGACCTTCACAAACTTCACACTGTCAGCAGAGTAAAGTCACTTCCCACACTTGTCAAAGCTTTGGTTCAACTCATGCCTTGGCTGAGATGTTAGACCAGGTACCCTCTGAATTTCCTTCTGTATTAGTTTCCATTACTGCTGTAAAAAATTACCACAAGCTTGGCTTAAAACAACACACATTTATTTTCTTACACTTCTGGAGGTCAGAAGTTTGAAATGGGTCTCACTGGGCTAAAATGAAGGTGTTAGCTGGGCTGCATTTTTTTCTGGAGGCTCTAGGGGAGAATCTACTTGCTGACCTTTTCTAGTTTTTAGAGGCCAGCTGTATTCCTTGGATTTTGGTACCCTTTGTCTATCTTCAAAGCCAAAATGTCAGATTGCATCTTTTTCATGTTGCCACCTCTGGTTTTCCCTCTTCTGCTTCCCCCAAGATGACCCATATGATGATACCAAGTAATCTTTATTGCCCTTTTCTCCAGGTTAGGCCACTGAGAGACACCAGCAGGAAATCAAAGAGCATGAAGAGTTTGAGCTTTATTATTCTAGCCTCCTTCCTTCTGGGTCTCTACAGGTTAGGTGTCTACCTGTCTTCAAAATGCCACAACTCCTGAGGTGGCCATCTCTGTACAGCTTTTCTCTCTGGATCTCACCAACCACTCCTTTCTCATGTGCCTTCAGGCATAGGATGGTGATGGTTTCTGGTTGTAACTGACTGTGAATGTTGCATCTTGAGTTTGCCTGGGAATTTCTGGGTTTTAACACTGGAAGTCTTAAATTCACAAAACTTTTAGGTTTTGACCAGAAAAGTTGGCCACCCTACTGTTAACTAGGCTCTAAATCCTGCTGTTACTTTGTGAATTTTTTTTTCATTATATTCTCAATTTCTCAATTTGAGTGTATCATGTTTCCTTTTGAGACTCTAATAAACAAAGCATGCTTGTAATGCAAAGCATTTACAATTTATCCTTAACATTTGCACTTTTGAAAGATCACTCTGTTTGTAATATGGAGAGCCAAATGAAGTGGGTCAGAATGGAAATGGGGAGACGGAAAGTTGTTAGAGTACTCTAACTGAGTCATGGTCATGCCTGAACTAAAGTCACATAAGTAAAGAAGGAGAGAAGAGGCAAGAAGTAAGAAATTTAAGTAAGGCAGAGATACCGGGATATGGCAATTAATTGGATGTGGGTGAACAGAGATAAAAAGAAGCAATGATGACATAGAGAATTTTGCTGGGGCTTGTGGGTGGATTGTGGTGCCACTCGCTGAGGCAAGAAACCCTGGAGAAGGTTTGGGTGTGGTTGGGAAGGCTGGGAGTGTAATTTCTCCATCAATAGGTTTTATTTTCAAATTATTAAATAGTCCTTTGTTATGAATTATGATCAATAAAAATCTTATAAATTTGTTAATGTTCTGAGTTCATATGTGATCAAAAACTGACTATAGTTGTCATTAATAATGCTGTGAAGACCAGCAAAACCTAATCTTTCTTGGGGAAGGTTTTATTAGTCTTGTGAGTTTCTGAAGGTCTACAAAGCAGATTAGCATGTACCTTTTGATAGTAAAACTGGAAGACCAAGATTGGACTGGGTCTTCTCTTTGAGATTACAAGGTGTTAGACAGAATTTTATGAGAAAGGAAAATTCCATCAGAGTATGAATCTTCCAGCTTTCGTGATATTCTTATTCTGGCCATGCCCAGGAGGCATGGAATAGAAACTTTTGAATTGGAGTGGACCTATGAGGTAATAAATGGCTTTGTATATCTTAGGAATATTTGCAATGCGTGAGTGTCTGTGTGTGACATTTAAGTGTGAGTAACACTTGAGTAAGTTCTAGAGGTTGCTGGAGTTAATAAATACTTTAATCAATATATCATGGCATTTATAACTTGTATCACAGCTCCTCTTAAATCTATAGGTGATTATGTCCTGCAACAAACACACCATTTCCATGCTTTTGTTCACATGGTCCCAGATGCTGCAAATTTTCTCATCTGGAAGAATTTTTTCTACTCTGCATTTTCATAATATTCAACTTGCATATGCCTTGTGATGTACATCATGTCTTGCCTTTTGTGGTGGGAGGTGATTTGTACACATGCTGTCTCCTTTAGAAGATGCAAAAACTCAGACTCTGAGTTCACTCCCTGGTAAATCCCTGTGAGTTTATTTCTATGTAACTCATAAATTCCTATTGCTATTTGTCTCTGTCCATTTGGGTTGCTATAACAAACTACCATAGATTAGGAGGCTTATAAACAACAGCAATTTATCCCTCACAGAGGCTAAGAAGTCCAAGATCAAGGCCTGCCAAGGTTGGCAGTCAGTGTCTGGTGAGGGCCTGTTTCCTGATGCAGAGATGGCTGTCCTCTAGCTGAGTACTCATGTAGCAGAAGAGGCAAGAAAACTCTCTCAGGCCACTGGGAGATAAGGGCACTAATCCTATTCATAAGGCCTCTATCCTCATTACCTAGTCACCTTCCAAAGGCTTGCCTCCAAACACCATCATATTGGGGGGTTAGATTTCAACATATGAATTTTGGTGGAACATACATTCAGTCCATAGCATTATTTTTATTGTTTTATTAATTTAATTTCAACTTTTATTTTGGGTTCATGGGGTACGTGTGCAGGTTTGTTACATAGATATATTGTGTGATGCTAAAGTTTGGGGTACAAATGACATTGTCACCTAGATAGTAAGCATAGTATCCAATAGGTAGCTGGTAGTTTTTCAGCTTTTACCCTCTTCTTTCTTTTGCCCCTTTTAGTAGTCCCTAGTGTCCATTGTTTCTATCTTTGTTTCTACGAGTACCCAATGTTTAGTGCCCACCTGTAAGTAAGAATATGTGGTATTTGGTTTTATGTCCTGTATAAATTCGCTTGGGATAATGGCCTCTTGCTTCATCCATGTTGCTGCAAAGGATATGATTTTATTCTTTTATATGACTGCATCGTATTCCATGGTGTATGTGTACCACATTTTCTTTATCCAATCCACCATTGATGGGCTTCTAGATTGATTCAATGTCTTTGCTATTGTGAATAGTGCTGCAATGAATATAGTAGTGTATGTGTCTTTTTGGTCAGAAGATTTATTTTCCTTTGTGTATATATCCAGTAATGGAAGTGTTGGGTTGAGTTGTATTTCTATTTTAAGTTCTATGAGAAATCTCCAAATTGCTTTCCACAGTGGTTGAACTAATGTACATTCCCACTAACATTCCTATGTGTTCCCTTTTCTCTGCAACCTTGCCAACATTTGTTATTTTTTGACATTTTAGTAATAGCCATTCTGACTGGCATGAGATGGTATCTCATTGTGTTTTGATTTGCATTTCTCTAATGATTAGTGATGAGCATTTTTTCATATGCTTGTTGGGCATGTGTATGTCTTTTTCTGAGAACTGTCTGTTCATGTCCTTTGCTCATTTTAAAAAATAGAGTTGTTTGTTCTTTGCCAGGGCTGATGTCCAGAATATTTCCTAGGTTTTCTTCTAGAGTTTTTATAGTCTTAGGTTTTATATTTAAATCTTCAATCCATCTTGAGTTGATTTTTGTATGTGGTGAAAGGAAGGGGTCCGGTTTCAATCTTTTGCATACGGCTAGCCAGTTATCCCAGCACCATTTATTGAAGAGGGAGTCCTTTCCCAATTGTTGGGGTTTTTTGTTTGTTTGTTTGTTTGTTTTCTTGAGACAGAGTTTTGCTCTGTTGCCCAGGCTGGAGTGCAGTGGTATGATTAGGTTCACTGCAACCTCCACCTCCTGGGTTCAAGTGATTCTCGTGCCTCAGCTTTCAGAGTAGCTGGGGTTATAGGCATGAACCACCATGCTGGCTAATTTTTGTATTTTTGTAGAAATGGAGTTTCGCCATGTTGACCAGACTGGTCTCAAACTCCTGGTGTCAAGTAATCTGCCTGCCTTGGTCTCCCAGAGTGCTGGGATTATAGGTTTGAGCTACTGTGCCTGTCCTCCATTGCTTGTTTTTGTCAACTTTGTTGAAGACAGATGATTGTAGGTGTGCGGCTTTAATTTTTGGTTCTGTAACCTGTTCTGTTCATCTAGTGTCTGTTTTTGTATCAGTATCATGCTGTTTTGGTTCCTGTAGCCTTGTAGTATAGTTTGAGGTTGGGTAGTGTGTTGCCTTTGGCTTTGTTCTTTTCACTTAGGATTGCTTTGGCTATTTGGACTCTTTTTAGGTTTCATATGAATTTTGGAATAGTTCTTTCTATTTCTGCATAGCACTGTTTTTAAAGTTTTGTCTTATACCTGCTGGTGTCTGATCTCCACTCCACCAACTGGCAATCTTGATATCCCCTTTCTCTTACTCTCATATTAACCTAGCCACCTTTAGGAGGACTTTGCTGGGGCTTGTGGATGGATTGTGGTGCTTTGCTTTTAAGGAGGGCTACTGAACTGTCTCAGCCTTTTGTAGCCTGCTCTGGATACCTGGAATGTGAGACTTTTTTCCTTAGCCAGCAGTGGGAGATACTTTTTTTTTT
>NW_016807975.1:3959517-3962017 GCF_001698545.2 Rhinopithecus bieti | reverse complement strand
GTGGCATTTCTTGCTTTGAAATCAGGCATTAAGAAAACAACCTTCCTGGGGCTTTCAGCACATTCTGCTTCACATGGATGAATTCTCTTTGTGCAGATAATCTGGTCAAACCTGGGGCTTCTTTTTATATCCAGAATTGCAAAACCTCAGATCTGATTTTCTCAAATACTCTCTAGATATCCATTATTATCTTGGCAATCCTGCCTGGTACCTTTGAAATTAGTTCTGAAGGTTGTTCACAAAGTTAAAGAATGATTTTCCTCTTGCCAACTGTGGAAGGAAAAAATTTTGGAGCAATATGGCAGATGAGGGACATTATTAATGCTATTTTACAAACTTATAAATATAACCTCTATTATATGAGTCCACATTCATACCAGTGCTCAGGTCCTAGGGACTTGTTATCACTGGCAATACTGCGTGGAGGAGAAAGATGTTATTAAAATCCACAAATCCATCTCTCCTGCTGGGAACATAACTTTTAATTTGACAGTCATAAAAGTCATCAACGATAACCGTAACCACCATTTTAAAGATCGAGGAAGTGAGGTAGAGAAAGTTAATGGCATTTTACTGAACTTATATTAATACAGTGATAGGTCCTGCTGTTAAGTATAACTTGTTCATTTTCAGTCAAAAATAAGTTTATTCCATGGGAAATGATTATTACTGATTAGCAATCTGGTTTATCTTTCTTCAAAAACTTTTTTCTTTGTGGCCTCCATTATTTCTCTTTGTGGTATAAAGTCCAGTTAATCCAAATGAATTTTGAAACTCAGTGGTAAAATTGTGCTTTATGCTATTGGAACAGAAGGATCTTTGACATTTGTTGTCTGGGATTTTGAGATAGAGCTGCACAGAGTGAAGTTCAAATCAGATTTAGAGTCAACTGACTTTCATAAAGTGACTTTTATGTGACTTAATCTCTTTGAGGTACTTTCTTAAATAGTATTAAACTTAATCCATACATCAATCTTATGAGAAGGGATTACTGATCCTAATTTCACAATTGAAGGTGTCAACTGATATTGGTAACAGAACATATTATTATTTTATCATAGTATCCAGCAACATCATTCTTTTAAGTCTCATGATTGTGTGGCACTGTTCACTTAAGAACCAGGTAAGAGGCACTCATTGCTGCTGTGTCAAACTGGGGAAAAGTTATTTAGGGAAGAAAACTGATGTTGGGCTATTAAAGCAGTTTTTGAAATAAGAGGCTATCTATAAGGCTGGGGAATTTCCAAAGAAATATATATTTTGAAGACTAAGGGAAGGAAGGAATAGAGATTATGGGAAAAAATATCAGATTGCATAAGGGCATCCTATTTAGCTCTTGCTAATAAAATATCAATGAAATATAAGGACAGTGTAACATTATACTGAATAAGCACAGTTCATGGTGTGTAATAATAAAACAACTTAATTTGGAGACCCATTGTATCTTAAAGGTTAGCGTATGAGGCTAATTCTCATCCTCTTGCGGGATGAACATTCCAGCAGGATCCATTACTCTTCTAGTTACTGTTAGGTAATACATAATTCTGAGGTCAATTCAAGCCATGAAACAGTTTGATAATTAAAATATCAAGTCCACTGTCACACTTAATACTTCAGTTTCGGTTTAAAGTTGAGACTTCTCTTCCTCCCCAGCTGGGACTTTTTATTACAGCCAAATTGCAATTGAATAGGAGAGAAAAGTGCTGTACTTCTCCATCTAGCACATTTACTTTTTTCTATATTGCAGATCTTTGTTTCTGAGAACTGCAGATTGGACCAAAAGGTGAAAGATAAGTTAAGGGGAGCAATAAAGTTCGTATGTCATGGGCACTGTCTTGGTGAAATAGCATCAGAACTCTGTAGACATGGTGTGTAGGTAAAGTTGACTCTTGCTTTCCAGGGTACCTTCATGGGCTCTTTGATGAATTGCCTCCCCCAGTTGCAAGGAATTTCTCACCAGTAATTCTTATGAGGAGGGCAGATGTGTCTCTAATATGGCTGATAGTTTACTTCTTTGACACTATAAGCATCTCTGGCAATCCCTAGATCTTTCATGAGCCAGGTTTCAGTGAAGATAATCATGTTAAGAATCTGGGGAGCAGAAATGGATTTAACATAGAGATTATTGCTTTAAAAACTTTTTTTCACTTTTTTAAAAATTATTATACGTTAAGTTCTAGGGTACACGTGCACAACGTGCAGGTTTGTTACATATGTATACATGTGCCATGTGGGTGTGCTGCACCCATTAACTCGTCATTTACATTAGGTATATCTGCTAATGCTATTCCTCCCCCACTCCCCCTCCCCACAATAGGCCCTGGTGTGTGATGTTTCCCTTCCTGTGTCCAAGTGATCTCATTGTTCAGTTCCCACCTATGAGTGAGAACATGCAGTGTTTGGTTTTCTGTTCTTGCGATAGTTTGCTGAGAATGATAGTTTCCAGCTGCATCCATGTCCCTACAAAGGACACAAACTCATCCTTTTTTATGGCTGCATA
>NW_016807975.1:3951341-3956374 GCF_001698545.2 Rhinopithecus bieti | reverse complement strand
ATACTTGTGCCATGTTGGTGTGCTGCACCCATCAACTCCTCAGCACCCATCAACTCATCATTTACATCAGGTATAACTCACAATGCAATCTCTCCCCCCTTCCCCCTCCCCATAATAGGCCCCGGTGTGTGATGTTTAAGCTTACAAGTTTTGGGATTTTTTTTTTTTTGTGACTTGCACCTGAAAACATGTTACTTGATACTCTAGTACACCATTTAAAATTACTTGTTTGCTTTTTATTGTGGGTCTGTCCTCACCACTGGAATCTAAGCTCCAGAAGGGCAGGGGATTTCTAATGTCTTATTCACACTCCCTTCTCAGTACCTGGGCCAATGCTTAAAATAGAGTAGACATCAAAGATAGTTGCTGAAATACTAAAGTGAGAAATAAAACAAAAATAGAGAACAAAACATGAAAGTGTAGCTTAAAAGGGGTAGAGATAACCAAGTGGTATTTGTACTAGGAATGCAAAGTTGGTTTAACATTAAAAATCAGCATAACATTATATCAACAGATTAAAAGAGAAAATTATATGACCAGATGCAGAAAAATTATTTGACACATTTTGACATCCGCTCTTGATAAAAACTCTTACCAAACTAGAACTTGAAGCGAAATTCTTCATCCTGATAAAAGATGTCAGTGGTGATCTAATGCTGGTATCATACTTAATGATGAAAGATGGAATGCAGTTTCTTTAAGAATGAAAACTAAAAAAGGATGTTTATTCTTATATCCCTATTCAGCCTTGTATTCTGGGTTTCAGTTAGCTCAAGAAGACAAGATAAATATAAAAGACAATCAGATTAGAAAAGAGAAAATAAAATTATCTTCATTTGACAACCTGATTGTCAATGTAGACATTCTCCCCAACATCTAAATAAAAAGGCTATTAGAACTATGACCTACACGAGTTTGGCAAGGTTGCAGATTACAAGCTCAATATACTAGAAAATCAGCTGTTCTTTTACATATGAACAGTGAAAATTGGAAATTGGAGTAAAAACAGTACTACTTGCAATAGAATCATAAAATGTAAAAAACTTAAGATCAATTTTAACAAAATATCAATATTTGAATGTTGAAAATCAAAAACAGGAAACAGTGATGGGTGAAATTAAAAAGGACCTAAACAAATGGAAGGAGATCTTATGTTCAAGGATTGAATGGCTCAGCATTGAAAAAAATGTCAGTTCTTTTCAAAGTCATCTATAGATCTAATGAAATAGCTATCAGTATCCCCAAAGGCTTTGTTGAAATTAACAAGCTGATTCTAAAATGTTATAGAATTACAAAAGACTTAGAATAGCCAAACCAATTTTGTAAATAAAGAACAAAGTTGGAGGACTGTTCAGAATTTACTTTAAAACGATAGTAATCTGAACAGGGTGGTACTGGTGAAAGGATAGTAGTATAGATCAGTAGAACTGAATAGAGTGTCTAGAAATGGAACAACACAAATATGGTCAACAAAGGTGCTGAGGTAATTCAATAGAGGAAGGACAGTCTTTTCAAAGATAGTGCTGGAACAAGTGTACATCCATATGAAAAAAAGTGACCCATATCTCACACTATATTTGAAAATGAATGAAAAAATGGATCAGAGGCTTAAATATAAAACCTGAAACTTAAAGCAAATGTTTGAGACTTTGAGTTAGGCAGAGATTTCACAGAGAGGATGCACAAAGCCCAGACCATAAAAGAAAAAAATCTTATAAATTGGAATTCTTCAAAGTTAAAAACTTCTGCTCTTTGGAAAATGCTGTTAAAAATGAATAAAGTGAGAAATACTATTAAAAATGAAAAAAGGGAGCCATAGTTGAGAGAAAATATTTGCAAAACACGTGAGGTTTTGTAACCAGAATATATAAAGATGTATCAAAATGCAGTAGTAAAATAACAAACCTAATTTTAAAAAATGGACCAAAGCTTTGAGCAGACACTTTATCGAAGGAGAGATACCAGATGGCTGGTTGCAAATAAGCACATGAAAAGACACTTAACACAATTACTTACAAGGGAATTACAAAGTAATGCCAGTAAATACTACCACACATTTATTAGAATGACAACAACAAAACGAATAAGCTCCACCCCTTCATTTGTTTGTGCACCCCCACGCTAATCTGACAATTCTAAGTGTTGACAAGGATATGAGGATATGGAGTACCTGGAACTGTCATATGTTGCTAGTGGGAATGCAGAATAGTATGGCAATTTTGGAAAACAGTTTGGCAGTTTCTTATAAAGATAAACTTATACTTAGCATAGGGCCAGCAATCCTACCCCTAGGTATTTGCCCATGAGAAGTGAAAATATCTGCCTACACAAAGGTCTCTTTGTAAATATAGCAACCCAAATGTCCATCAACTGATGAATGGATAAATGAAATTTTGGCACACCCATACAATGGAATACTGTTGAGCAATAAAAAGGAACAAACTACTAATACGTACAACAGTATGTATACACATGTAGAAAATACATGTAGAAAAGTAAAACTATAGGAACAGAAATTAGATCAATGGTTGTTAGGTGCTGGGAATAAGAGAGGTACACAAGAAAGCTTTTGATGAAGATAAAATTTTATTTTGATTGTGATAGTTACAAAACTACATACCTTTGTCAAAGTGTATAAAATTGTACTCCTAAAAATGTGAATTTTACTGGATGTAATTTTTTTTAAAAAAAGGAATGATGGGAAATACTAAAACTTAAATTAAAAATTAAGCCTAAATATCAATTGTAAATTTAATAACAATGTCATACCCAGAGGAATAAATAATTCTTATAAAAAGGATAAATATTCAGGTAAATAATTTTAATCATTTGAAAGAAGAAACTGGGTTCAAAACTGGAATTACATATTATCTTTTTTAAATCATTGATTAGAAAAAATACAAATAATTATACTCACCCTTTCATTTCAAGTGGTCCTAAAGAAAACAATAAATTAGTCAAAGGAGACCAGGAGAAAGAAATTAATAAAGATAAAAGAAGATTTGGGTGGATTAGAAAACAGGAATAAGAAGATTTGATTAATAAATTCCCAAAATTATTGGGAAAAATATTGAAATGAATTTCTGCTTGACTACTGAAGAAATTAAGTGACATTAGGAACTAGAATAGAATATGACCACTGATTTAAAAAAGAAAACAACATATCAGAAAAAGATGAGAAGTTTACTGCCATGTTAACTTTGTGATCAAAAACAATAATAATAATATATTTACATTCATTTAAAGAGCAACAGACAAAGTAATTTTTGCCAAAAATATCCCTTTAAAAGAGGACAGGGTTATAGTTCTTGAGTATGTGGTCATTGCCCATTGTGGAGATGAGTGTGCTTATGACTCAGTCATTTAGCCAAAAACTGAGCTAAATAATAGCCACCAACCATGGTAAACTTGCCCAACACATACCATAAAGTGTTTTTATCCTTAGTGAAATTATAACAAACTGTCTTTCAGACCACAGTACAATCAAATTAGAATTCAGGATTAAAAAACTCACTCAGAACCGCTCAACTACATGGAAACTGAACAACCTGCTCCTGAATGACTACTGTGTACATAACAAAATGAAGGCAGAAATAAAGATGTTCTTTGAAACCAATGAGAGCAAAGACACAACATACCAGAATCTCTGGGATACATTTAAAGTAGTGTGTGGAGGGAAATTTATAGCACTAAATGCCCACAAGAGAAAGCAGGAAAGATCTAAAATTGACACCCTAACATCACAATTAAAAGAACTAGAGAAGCAAGAGCAAGCACATTCAAGCTAGCAGAAGGCAAGAAATAACTAAGATCAGAGCAGAACTGAAGGAGATAGAGACACAGAAAACCTTCAAAATATCAATGAATCCAAGAGCTGGTTTTTGGAAAAGATCAACAAAATTGATAGACTGTTAGCAAGACTAATAAAGAAAAAAAGAGAGAAGAACCAAATAGACACACAGAAATACAAACTACCATCAGAGAATACTATAAACACTTCTACGCAAATAAACTAGAAAATCTAGAAGAAATGGATAAATTCCTGGACACCTACACCCTCCCAAGACTAAACCAGGAAGAAGTTGAATCCCTGAATAGACCAATAAAAGGCTCTTAAATTGAGGCAATAATTAATAGCCTACCAACCAAAAAAAAGTCCAGGACCAGACAGATTCACACCGGAATTCAACCAGAGATACAAAGAGTTGCTGGTACCATTCCTTCTGAAACTATTCCAATAAATAGAAAAAGAGAGAATCCTCCCTAAATCATTTTATGAGGCCAGCATCATCCTGATACCAAAGTCTGGCAGACACAACAAAAAAAAAGAGAATTTTAGACCAATATCCCTGATGAACATCGATGCAAAAATCCTCGAGAAAATACTGGCAGACTGAATCCAGCAGCACATCAAAAAGCTTATTCACCACGATCAAGTTGGCTTCATCCCTGGGATGCAAGGCTGGTTCAACATACACAGATCAATAAATGTAATCCATCATATAAACAGAACCACAGACAAAACCACATGATTATCTCAATATGCAGAAAAGGCCTTTGACAAAATTCAGCAGCCCTTCATGCTAAAAACTCTCAATAAATTAGGTATTGATGGGACGTGTCTCAAAATAATAAGAACTATTTATGACAGACCCACAGCCAATAGCATACTGAATGGGCAAAAACAGGAAGCATTCCCTTTGAAAACTGGCACAAGACAAGGATGCCCTCTCTCACCCTCCTATTCAACATAGTGTTGGAAGTTCTGGCCAGGGCAATCAGGCAAGAGAAAGAAATAAAGGGTATTCAGTTAGGAAAAGAGGAAGTCAAATTGTCTCTGTCTGCAGATGACATGATTGTATATTTAGAAAACCCCATCATCTCAGCCCCAAATCTCCTTAAGCTGATAAGCAACTTCAACAAAGTCTCAGGATACAAAATCAATGTGCAAAAATCACAAGCATTCCTATACACCAATAACAGACAAACAGAGAGCCAAATCACGAGTGAACTCCCATTCACAATTGCTTGTA
>NW_016807975.1:3931099-3948965 GCF_001698545.2 Rhinopithecus bieti | reverse complement strand
TATATTATATTTTATATATAAATATTAAAGATAAATATACAATTTGTGGAAGATTGCATTTAAATGGAATTTAGAATGTAACAGATTTTCAACCTAAAATCACATCCTTATAACATACAATGCAAAAACTGTGAAATCCGCCAACAGGTATCAAGGTATTGAAGACCTTCTAGATATGTGCTATTTAATATGGTAGCCACTAGCTGTGTGTGGCTATTTAAGTTTAAATTAATTAAAATGAAATTTTAGAAGTTAGTTTCCTACTCACACCAGCCACATCTCACTTGCTTAGTAGTATGCATGACTCTTGGCTATCATATTGTACAGTACAGATGTAGAACATTTGTGTTATCATAGAAAATTCTATCAGACCACAGTTATCTGTGTTATTGTGAAAGGGATTCGCTAGTTAAAATAGTGAAAAAGACTATATTATGTTTTGAAGTTATTCTTGTTAATGTCTTCTCAATGATTATAAGCATTTAGAGAATAGGATTTTTGTCTTACCAGAACCTTGTACATGCTAGATGCTTAATACATACGAATACACTTATTTTTTAATACCCCAGTGCTAATAATGAAGACAACCACAGCTGAAATGGCAACAATA
This sequence comes from Rhinopithecus bieti, assembly GCF_001698545.2. Lineage (NCBI taxonomy): Eukaryota > Metazoa > Chordata > Mammalia > Primates > Cercopithecidae > Rhinopithecus > Rhinopithecus bieti. Next base: position 3,948,355 of record NW_016807975.1, on the reverse strand, counting down.
CCATCATATGTTTTCATATACTTTACATTTTATAAAGTGCTTTCATGTAAATTTTCTCATTTGAGTTTAAAAGCGGTTTCAGAAAGTTGTCAGTAATTCTCCCATTTTGCAATTGAGAAGTCTGAAATTCAGGGAGGTGAAAGGACTTTTCTAGATAATAATAGCAATAATATGAATAGATGATGTTTATTGATCATTGATGTTTATTCAGGAATAGTTTAACATTTACTGACTTTATAAAGCTATTAACATTAGTAACTAATGTCTATTAAACCTTAATGAATTATGAACTTGATAAGGCAATACTTGTAAATATTTTCACTTCATAGATGAGGAAACTGAGGCTTAGAAAAGTGAGATAACTTGCCCAAAAAGCCAGGATATGAACTCAGTAAGTCTATTATGCTTGTATGTTGGCTTAGATTCAAACTCTGGCTTTTCCTCTGCCTAGCTTTGGCTTTTGAAATCCAAAGGTTAACATGTGTCCACTTGGTAGTGTGGTCCTAATTCTACTATCTTGAAGAAAAGAAAATTTAATGGTTAGTATACATGTTAAATAATACAACGGAATATATTACACTGAATGCAGTTAACCTTGAGATGCTGTGTACAGATGCCATCTTGATGGGACAAACCAAAGCTACTGATCAAAGGAACAAAAGACACGTACCTCTATAGAGTCAGCCTTGCATTTATTTGCAGCTGAAAACAATTATGAGTTTCTGCTATAATCGAGCACTCTGACAATATGCTGTCAGCCAAAGATATAGAAAATGCACAACTAAGCCAGTCTCAACTTGGCATCAATAAGGAATAAAGTTCCAACTGAAAACAGATGCCTATATAATCATGGGTAAAACCTCCAGGTGTTTACATCATTTTTAGGCCCAACATTTTGGAGACTAGATAATTTACGGGACTCCAACTTTGTGAGAAACGTGAGTGAGTTTTCTGATTCTCAGAGCTCAGGCAGAAATAATACTACCCAGATGGAGGGCTGATGCACAATTTGAAGTATTGTCACGTTTGGGTCAATGGCTAAAAGAGTTTCTGCAAGCAGTCAGAACATGTTGTTGCACATCAATCAGATAAAAAGTTGCTGAATTTCAGCAAAATCCTGTTGGCCATGAAGGTGAAAACCATACTGTAAAATTTTTTGTCATCATCTACAGGACAAATGCTAAGCTTCTGTAGCACACTGTGAGTGTGTGTGTGCATGTGCATGTGTGTGATGTATATTGTTACAAGGGAAAAAATCACAAACAGAAGATAATGAATCTGTGGGTATGCATGTATGTTGTCTGGATTTATTCAGTTGCAAATGTCAGAAACTCAGTTCAAGTCAGCTTAAACAAACACAAATTGGAATCAATTGGCTCATATAACCGGGATTTTTTCAAGGGGTCAAGTTATTTTTAGAAATGGTTGGACTGTGAGGTTAGATTGATGTCATTAAGAATTTTTGTTTGTTTTGTTTTCTCCATCTCTCAGAGCTGTACTCCTCTGTTGGACTCATTCTCAGAAAGGTTCTTTTCTTTCTTTCTTTTCTTTCTTTTTTTTTTCTTTTCTTTTCTTTTCTTTTTCTTTCTTTTTTTTTTTTTTTTTGAGACGGAGCCTCGGTCTGTCGCCCAGCCTGGAGTACAGTGGCCCGATCTCGGCTCACTGCAAGCTCCGCCTTCCGGGCTCACGCCATTCTCCTGCCTCAGCCTCCCGAGTAGCTGGGACTACAGGCGCCCGCCAACACGCCCGGCTAATTTGTCTTTTTGTATTTTTGGTAGAGACGGGGTTTCACCGTGTTAGCCAGGATGGTCTCAATCTCCTGACCTCGTGATCCGCCCGCCTTAGCCTCCCAAAGTGCTAGGATTACAGGCATGAGCCACTGCGCCCCGTCGGAAAGGTTCCTTTCATACAGCCACAAAGCTATTCTTAACCTCATCCTCTTAGTGGGTCCTTAGCCTCTATAATCCTAGAAGAGAAGCACTTTTTTTCCACAATAGCCACAGAAAAACTTCCAAGGAGGGCTCTGATTAGTATGACTTTGGTCACCTGGCCATTTGTGACTAGAAGGATAGACAGTGATTGACCAGGCTCTGTCATGTGTCTTTCTCTGGAAGGAAAAGTGGGGTAGTTTAAGAGGAGGGGAGAAATGGTTCCTGAAATGAAAAATGAGTTTCTGATGGCAACCAGAGAAACAGATGGCCACTACTTGAGTGTATGTGTGTGTATGCGTGTGTGTGTGTTGTGTTGTTTAAGACCAAACCCTAGTCAATGACCATCAGTGACATCAGCAAGACCCAATTCAAGTACTATTTATAACTTTGTTATAAATCTTATATTACTCTAGAAACTTTATGCTCAACCACAGTGTCCATTGTAAAAAGTAAGTGACTGATCTTGGGTTGATGCTGAGAAGTGCTAGATATGAAATTCAAATACCTTCATGAATTCGCATGTAGCAAACATCAAAGTAAATTATCATTAAGTTTTATATGCTAATGACTTAAAATAAATATTTGGCTTTGGTAAGATAAGGACTGGGTGGTCTAATAAATATTTGTTGACTTATGAATGAATATGTAAGCAAAATCCTAATTTTTCTTTATTGTTTTCATGCTCTTAAAATAATGTATTTTTTCATAATCTTCCAGATGTTTGCCAGCATAAAATAGAATTAAACCAATGAGTACTTGATAATAAATTTGACATTTTATGTGACTCCTATGAACTTTCAGTTACTGAGCTCATGAGAAGAAAGACTTTTTTTTCCAAATGAGAATGGAATTCTTGGTGGATAGAATTAGGAATTCACTTTAATAATAAAATCTGAGCAAAGATAACTGCTAGTTATCTAAATGTCTAATTTTCTTTGATTCTGCAAAATAAGGATTATTTTGCAGACTTCTTCAAGCTAAATACATAAAATGTCATGCTAATTATACTTGAGATGTGAAATTTGATGTGATTGTAGGAGTCACTACAGCTTTATTCTGTACCAGACTTCTTTCAAATAGCAATCATAAAACCTTGAAAGATTTTCAATATTGGATACTATTTTAGAAATCAATAGAACCCAGAACCATGGGTCACTGGAGAAGAAAATTCATATCACATAATGATTTAGACTACTAAATTAAAAGGCAATAATGCTCACCTTTTAAAATACATAGTTTGTCATTAAAGAAAACAGCTAGTTTTATGGCACACAGCCATAGAATTCTATGCTGTTTAAAAAGTCTTTGTAACTATTATCTCTCTTATTCCTATTAAAAGAACATACCACAATGACTTTCCATGGCACATCTGTTGTTTTAAATATTGTTCACTTAAAATTATCCTATGATCTGTAGCAAGACAAAGTTGTTAGTGTAAATTTTGTTATCCCAAGGGGTAAGTGAGCTTATAAGGCAGAGTGTCTTCTAGAAGGTGGGAACATATTGTTTTCTTTAGGCAGCATCCACAGAGGCACTACATGGCTGTTATTCGGGGACTCCCGAAAGCTGACAGCCATATCTTTTCCACTTGACTCTGAGCTATCATCACACATCTGTATAGAAAATCTCTAACAAAGCTGAGGGCCCCTCAGTTCCTTCTTACATGAGGAATATTCTGGTATGTCTTCCTAGTTCATGTCTCTTCTTTCTAACTGCTGTTTGTATGGGCTGACCTGGCCACTAACTTTCCACTTGTTTTTTCCTTTCAGCCCTTAGGTCTGATTATACAACTACCTCTGTGCTTCTATTCTTTTTATCTTTTCAATGCCCCACGGCTTGTCACTAGAACTGTCCTTCGTGGTAGATACTGGCCTTTGTAATTCATTAACAGCCATTGAGTATTAATTATTTTTAGCTTAAAGCTATTCCAAGGCTAGTCAAAGGAAGAGCTCAGGATAGAATTTAGGGACACTAAAAGTTCAAGAAGAGAGCTGCTAAGAAATACAAGGGCAGTGGAAGGAAAGAAAGTTTTCATCACTGAGTTTTATAATCAGAGAAGTCTATAGACTCTGCAGAGGCATGGACAGAATCTGAAAGGATAGTTCAATTAGGAAGCTATGTCGAAAACCAATGTCAAAGACTAGTTTTAAGAGAACAAATGTGATAGAGATCCCATTGGAGTGGTGCTACAGGTCATCAGAGCAGGGACTGACTTGCTCAGAGTCAGCCAGGATAGAGCCAGAACTCGAATTTTCATCTCAGCTGTTTCTAAAATCCGAATTGCATCTATATGTGCTACCACCCTTTCTGCCCTCACTTCTCAAGAGGGTTAGGAAGTCTTCTTTGACAGTACAATAATTCAACCAACAACGAATATATCTAGTTATACTGGGAACCAACTGATATTCCTCTATGCTGTTCTCACAGATATCATGAGAGGTAAAACATCAAATGCTGGCTAAACTCTACACAGACTAGGTCTTACTTTCCCCTAATTTACCCAATCTGCTAGCTGGTCAGGACAAACTGACCTGTTGACCTAGTGAACTGGTGCTGGCCCCTAGTGATCTATGTATTTGTATAGGTGACCATAATGATTGGTTTTATATTGTGGTGCTCTTCATTAAATATTGGGATTACATTTGTTCCATGTTCTATGTCCTGGCATCCTTTTCAGTTTTGTGGCTCATCAAAGCTTAGTGACATTAGCTGATTCTCTAATTTTATATCCATCAATATGGAGTGCTAAGGCTATAAGACTTGGGGTGATATAATGTAGCTGATGTTTTCTTATTATTTCTTGATTCATTTTTATTTTATTCCTGTTAATTGGACAAAGAAGGCAAATGGAACTCAGGAGCTAAGGGGTTCTGGTTTCTTAAAATGTCATCCAGCATCATTATACCATTGGCCACAAGTAGTGAGTATAATACCTCATCTTTGTACTAAAAAAAAAAGTTGAGGAGAGAACCAGATCTTTTGTCAAACTTGTCTTTTTTTCAGGTATCGAATCATTTGATGTTCAGTCGTCTAAGAATTAGTCTTGTTTATCTGAGCTGCTGCCTTGAAAATGAGTAATGCTGTAAGAGGTGACTGAGAGTGACCGTTATCTTAATTTCAAAGACATTTTGCTGAACTCACATGCAAGCCTCATTTCTGAAAAAATGTGGTAAGCAACATAAAATGTCTACTAAATTTAAAAAATAAATTAATTAACAAATCATTATCTTTTGCTCTTTTGAATAATACGGGTTCCGTATCTTCATCTCTTTTCATTATAAAGTAACTAAGGTCCTATAAAATCAGAACCTGTGGCCATATCCCAAGCTATGTTATATATATATATATTTTTGTAGAGGCCTAAGACCATGGTGAATATTTCAAATATATTATTTATAATTTTTCCTTTTTTTCTTTTTTTTTCTGAGACAGAGTCTTGCTCTGTCACCCAGGCTGGAGTACAATGGCGTGATGACAGCTCACTGCAACCTCCGCTTCCAGGGTTCCAGCAATTCTCCTGCCTCAGCCTCCCAAGTAGCTGGGATTACAGGTGCCCACCACCATGCCCAGCTAATTTTTGTATTTTTTTAGTAGAGACGGAGTTTCACCATGTTGGACAGGCTGGTCTCGAACTTCTGACCTCAGGTGATCCACCTGCCTCGGCCTCCCAAAGTGCTGGGATTACAGGTGTGAGCCATTGCGCCTGGCCTGTGATTTTTATTTCTTAACCACAAGTAGTTACTTGCCAAAAGTCAGTCAAGATTACCTATTTTTTTCAGAAAACCTTCAATTAATTTGGATATCCAATTATGTCTGCATAATGGGTTTAAAAATATTTTGGGAAAACAGCTCTTTACAAGGTAGATGATTGGGGTGGAAGTGCTAAAAGGGTTATCTTAAACAATTCTATATAAATTTAAAACAAATACTTAGCTGGCTTGAAAATGCAGAGTCAGAACATTCTAGAAAATATGAAAACAACACCTCTCATACTATGGACACTAAGGTCTATTTTCTGTTAATAGGGTAAAATATTATACAGAAAACAAAATATTACATGAGAAAGAAGGTTTATTTCCTGTTTGTAGAGTACCAAATACCCAGATCACTCCAGAACACGTTCTCCCAGCTGCCAGGAATGTTATGTGCTGATGGATGGCAGGTGTTCCTCTCCAGGAGCTTCCTCAGTCAAAGGGGGCCTTCTCTCCCAAGATTATCCCTCCACAGGGGTAGCCCATATCTAATAAAGGGTCAAGGTAGAGTTATGAGGATTGCCTATTACCTTAATTTCAGACAACCCTAAAGGGCCATTCTTTCTCGAGAGTTCCCTGTGGGATCAGCAAGACCTCTGTTGTAACTGCATCACATATCATAGTTCAACTTTGCCCTCTGCCCAATTCTCATAGTTGTCATTCATGAAATTACCCTCCAAGGGGTGATTCATACAAATCTCTTCTCTAGAGTATGTTTTCAGGGAGCCAAACTTACGACAGTTGTTACCAGAAATGGTTTTAGGGAGCCCAATCTATAATGCAGTTTTGGAGCAGGAAAACCTCATCACCAACAGTAGGTAGAGTACATGGCCCCTGGCATGCTGTAATTCTGCAACTGCTAAAATTTTCATTGGGATGGTATCATATTGGAAGGGAATGCCTTGGTTGCTGCAATATCTCAGGCACTTGAGAGTTGTGTGGGAAACTGAAATTATGAGAATTATGGAATGGATCATGCTTTGTAATACTGATGCATTGGAGAAGACAACGAAAGGCTAAAGGTTAATCACCAAATGAAGACAGAGTAAATCAGAGGCCCTCCTTAGCAGTGTATATAGAGATGTACCTCTTTTAGCTGAAAGAGCAGAAAATTCTGAGGCCCAAAACTTAAGAGTAGCAGAGTTCTCGAGAAATTTGAACTCTCTGTTCCAACAAATCTTCTATGCCAAATTCAGGAGGACCTGATTGGAAAGGTGTGGGACTCTGAGATTTGGAATGGGCTATCTGTATCATTTTACTCTATAAATTTGAAACCTCAGATCCTATTGAACCCTCTGGGCCTACAGAAATGACCAGCTCCTCCATGTTAAATGCTGATGATTCCTCTGGCTTAATGACAATGTAGAGGCCTCCACCTTGAAGGTCAATACATGTCCCCATAAGGAGACATGTATTGTTTGCTTGCTCTGTAGAAATCTTTCACTGGTGTCTTTTTGTCAGTTTCTCAATATATTTCCAACATGTTTTCCTTTAAATATATTTTGAGGCAACATTATTTGGTACATAAAGTTTAATTATAGATATATCGTTTTCTCCTTATATCAGCAGCTTGGAGAGGTTGTGCCTCGCCAGCATAGCTCTTCTTTATTTAGGTAAGCAATAAAATCAGCTTTGTGCTTTTTAAATTTCAGATATTAAGTCTTGACCTCATCCTTTTAAAATACTTAATTCATTAGGTTGTTTTGAAGGTTCAAGTCAAAGAACTAAACAAATAATAGCTGTTTTTGTTTTCCATGCTATTTTGTTTAGTACATAAATGTTCAACATGGCCTTTTACCTTTTATCAATGTAAAATGCTATATTTTCCCCTTCAGAGCTTGAATTTTATTTTATTTATTTTAATTTTTAAAGATTATTTATTTGTTTGTTTATTTTAGAGACAGGGTATTGCTCTGTTGTCCAGGCTGGTGCAGTGGTGTGATCACAGCTCACTCAAACTCCTGGGCTTATGTGATCTTCTTGCCCCAGCCTCTTGAGTAGCTGGGACTATAGGCTCATGCCACTACTTCTGGCTGTTTTTTTAAAACATTATTTTTTAAGAGATGAGGTCTTGCTATGTTCACCAGGCTGGTTGCAAACTATTTTGTTTTATATTAGCATTACAACCCTTCCCTTCTTGTAATTTCTTGAGAAATGTTTTGAGTTTTGCCAATTTGTTGGCCTTTAATTCCTTTGTGTTTATTATTTCTGGTCAGAGGACTCCTCAAGGCAGAGATTCAATTTCATAAGTAGTATCTTAAAAGCATTCGTCATTACTAGAAATAATTATTTATTGTGTTCATGGCTAATTTTGGGTTCTGCTAGGGTATTAAATCAGTTCACATCATTATTAGAAATTTAAATCTCCAAAGCCCAGGAGTTCAATATTTTGACTTAGATACTTACATAGGGTACAAAAATAGTGGGGTGAGAAGTTGGCATATAGTGGCTGAAGTAGGAAGCAGTTAAGGGCTGGTATAGACTCTATAATTATGTCTCTGAACTATAATATTCTATAGACTTGGGACCTCACTGACCAGAGTTTTGGGTCTACCTACATTTGGTTTAAGACCAAACAGGACTACATTGTATCTGAAAGCCAAAAAGACCATCTGCCCTATGATTTTTGCTACTCAGTAAGTGGGCCTTTTTCTCCTTGAAATAATCTGCATATGCAAGGAAACAGAGGTCTGAGAATTACTTGGTAAGTATACAGACTCAGAAATGAGTTAGATGTGCAGGTCAAGGCATGTCTAAACCTATAATCATGGTCCAGTTGGATATGAACTTTTTATTCAAACTGATACTGGTGATAAGCTCCCAAAATACCCCCCTCCCCATTTTCAGTATTTAAAGATAATAAGATAACCACTCTCTGCTTTTTTTTTTTCTGAGTCACATCAAACTACTTCCTAGTTCCTTAGGTGAGTTTGTATTTTATTTTAGACAGAAAGGATGATTTTTATTTTGTCATATATATTCTATAGTCCTTTTTATTAATAAGAAGATAGGCTAGAGCAGGGTTTCTCAACCTGGGCATTACTGACATTTTGGACCAGATAATTCTTTGTTATTGAAATTGTGGCTCCAAAACCTTTATGGCAGATGTGATATTGCCTCTTTCTGGCACTTCCCCCAGTTTAGAAGAAAAGATACAGGTAGTAATTATGTCATACCATGAAGTGCTAGAGAAGGTAGGAGGCTTCCCACTGTTTTGAGCCCTCAGGAAAAGTGCCGGGGTCAAAAACACAGTTACTAACCATTGGTTTTAACTCCAATTTCACTGTAGGACCTTGGATGAGTGCTGAGTCTCCTGGTATTTCCAGTTCAGTCATTTGTTGTATGTTTGATCTCTAAAGTTACTTCTAGTAACGTGAATTATTCACCATTATGTCCTCAGTATCTCCCATATTGTCTGGTTTATGGGAGTCACTAGATAACATTTGTTGAATAAATGAATATTCTGAATGTTCTGTGAGTCTAAGATTGCACTTTCATTGGCATTCAAAATTATGTTTGTCTTATCCAACACTAAATCCCCAGAACTTTCCACACTTAGAGGAACATTTTAAGGAGTTAGTAAACATTTATCTGATAAAAGCATGAACAAACATCATATGATTTTTTAGATTATAAGGTCACTAACAACAAATACAAATTCCAAAGCTTTACCATATTACTTTTATTCAAAACTACTCTCAGTGTAGGATATAGGAATACTACAATAATGTATTCCAGCCCAAGTTATGGTATTTTAACACACATTTGTCCAGAAAGTGAGTGATTCTTGCATTGAATTAGGACTTGTCCAGGCAAGTTTTTACCTGTCATCCTCTTTTGAACAGCTGTGGTTTTTCAAAGACAGCTTTCTTGGCTTTGAGGAGAGCCTCAGTTAGAAACTGGCCAAATTTTGGTTCCCTTGAAGTCAAGATGACACAGAAAGATACAGAGAAAATAATTTTAGGCTTTGACACTGGGGTGACTTAGGTTTCAGGTCAGGTCTGCTGCCCACTTGGTATGTGTGTTTAGGGAAGTTTTAGCATGAGCCTCAGTTTTTCCTCTGTTAACTAGGGATCAATAATACTTGCCTCATTTACTTGTCAAGATTAAATGAATGAACACGCTCGATAGCTGTCAATATCCATTCCTTTCAAAATAATTTATAGTTTTACTTTGTGATTCATAATAGATGTGTTCCCAAAATTTGTGTGTGCACATGAACATATACATGTGCACCCATACGTGAAATATATTTTTTAAAATTATATTTAATTTGACATAAAACAGATAAATTTTCTTTATAAAGGAATCCTGTTGTCACTCTTTTTGAAATGGGAGTAAGATGCCCCTAGTTTGTTTTATTTGAAATTTTAGGGTTGAGTACAATTGGTTCTGCAGCATGAATTCTCAGTCTTCTGCATTATCAAATAATCACTTTATGTTTGTATTCACTTTAAACTGAAATAAATATAGCTTCTTGGTCTCCAATGACTTCTGGTCCCCAGACCTTTTGGTTACACATATTAAAACAAGGCAGTATATCATAGTGGTTAAGATTACTGGAAGCAGACTGCTTGGGCTCTTGGCTAGCTCTGGTCTTTACCAACTATGTGGCTCTGGGAAACTCTTAACCTTGTTTACTTCCTTTTCTAATGTGCAGAATGGGGATAATACTAGTACTTATCTTACGTTGTTTTCGTAAGAGTTGAAAGACCTGATATCTGTAGGTGTCTTGCATGTGATTGGTGGTAAAGAAAATTTATTTATTTCCAAAACCTATCCTAGAGCTTGTACTTATAAACTGTTAGAGGCAGAGCTAGTAGAGGGCATGCAGAAGCCTAGATTTTGGCAGTTTCTACCCCTTTATTTTTTCAATTTACACAGAACACTCTTCACAAAACAGTTGTTTAAAATGGGGCTCTCCTTAGTGTTTTTGAGATTCTCTGGTGTATATTTAATTCTATTGCTCTTCCTAAGTGCTTCCAATGCACTTAAATGACTTCACAGTTGAATTTTTCTCTCATCTGTTGTGGAATTCACTAAAGATAGTGTACAGCTATAAATAAGCCTACCCATGCAGCCGTAACCATGGCAACCACCAGCCTTCAAACAGGGAGAGTGGGGCTTACAAGCTGGTCTCAACTTTACAACAGCCCAATACATCCCCTTTCAAATTAGGCAGCTCAGGACTGTGCTTTGCACACAACACAGCCACTCGTTGCTTTCCACAAAGTCTCTATCATTTACTTCAATCGAATACAATTCATTTCTTTCACACCTTCTTTGAAAGCACTGTACTGGATTCTGTGGGGGATAATAAAAATGACTTAAGCCAAGTCCTCCCACCAATATACAGTGGGGTCTTCCTAACATCTATGTTTCTCAGGTTACTCTTTTGCTGAAAACTCTTCGATGCCTCCCTGGTGGATATAGAATCCATCTCTTGTCTACATTTTCTTCTTTTGAGAGACAGGGTCTGGCTGTGTTACCCAGGCTGGAGTGCAGTAGTGCAATCATAGCTCACTCTTGCCTACTGTATTCCTCATTATCCTTCCTATGACAGCCTAAACTCCAGGCTTCTTCTGAAAATTATGTGCTTTCCAATGGTGTTCTCTCTCTCTCTCTCTCTTTCTCTCTCTCTCTCTTTCTGAAATTCTTTCCAGACTCCCTTATTGGCTTTGCAAGCCTTTAATTTTTCTCCAGTCCAAACTCAAGTGCTTCACCCTGTTAACTTTTCTGTTATGGTGTGGTTTTAAGATGGGTTTAATTTGCATAGAAGCCAATCAGTTTTTCCTTGTTCATATGAATTGTTCAATGGAATTAAGCACCTACCTCACTGGGTACTAGAAAATTAAAAACAGTAACAAAACAAAACAACAAGCAACAATCCAAGTCTCATTTATCAAAAAAGACTATGTAGAGACAGCAAATGGTAGTTGGCTCATTATTCCTTGTATCAGTGTAAAGATGGTCATGATTGGATTTTTGTCTTTGAATGAAGAGGCCAGTGAGAGTTGTGATTGCAGGTATTTGGTAAAAGGTAATTATTGATGTGGTAGACATTTATAAAGTAGAATTTATAGAACTTGACTGATTATAAATGGGAGATAAAGGAAAGAGAGAAGCTGACTGTAAAGTCCAGATGACTGAGAGAGTAGTGATGCCATCTGTTGAGACAGGAAACAGGGGAAGTATTAATATATGTGGAAGGTGGAGTTATGCTTGATTTTTGACACATTATATCTGATGTATCATTAGAACATACATGTCTAGTACGCAGTTGGGAATGCCTGCTTAGACCTCAGGAGCAACTCAGAACTAGAGAAGTTGATGAGAAAATCATCAACATATAGATGGAAATATATAGCGATGGCATGAACAAAACTGCTTGAGGAGAGTGAGATTGAGGAGAGACATCCACATTCAATAAGGAAACTTCAGAGAAGGAGACTCAGGAGTCCCTGAGAGACGGGCAATGGAAGTGCTAAGGACCCAGGCCAGGTGCAAAGACTCGCCTTGAGTAGGAGGATAGTCTCCCTTTGAACCATATGAGATGGGGAGTGGGGTTACATGGGAATAGCATAGCCAGTGTCTTTTATCCTCTCTGAACAAAGTAGGAGTCAAGGGCATCTTTGGAGGGTGAAGGTATGGAGGCAGGAATGCCACCTTGATAAGAATATAATTGGAAGTTTTGCTGTGGGAAGTGATTTAGGGAAGGGAGAACATAACTAGAACTGAGTTACAGCAGCTGAAGTTGGATAATTCATCTCAAGGTGGAGTCCATCACTGCATTTGTGTTCTTTCTTTAAGTGGGATTTTGTAGCTTGGAGTGGGAATAAAATGAATAAAAGGAGGAGATGACCTCCAATTCCATTACTTTTCCTCTTGCTTGCTCCACATTTTGCCCTCCTTCCTGTTCCTTGAATACAGCTGGAATACCAGATGTCCCATCTGCAGGAATTTTTCCGGAACCTAACTGCTTGGTTTATTTCCTGCCTGTCATTGTTCGTATCTGACCTTCTCCATGAGGTTTACCTGACCATCCTGTTTAATATTTTAACTTCAACTTTCTGCATTTCTGATCTCCCATCCTTTCTACCCATTCTTTTAGCCATCACACTTGCCTCCTAACATATTAAATAATTTACTCATTTATCATATTTACTGTTTATTCTCTATCTCCCTCTACTGGTAAGTGAGCTCCACGAGGACAGAAATCTTTTTGATGTATCCTAAATGGTCAGAACAGTACCTGGCACATAATAGTAGTTCAATAAGTATTTGTTGAATAAAATTAGGGTGACTGAAGAAATGTGGGTATCAGTGAAGGCATATATTGGTTACCAGTTTTGGTCGAACCACAAACAGAAAATCCATATGAAAACTGAACTTTTACTGTTATCTTTTGATTTAATTTATAACAACTTTCTTAGGTTATAAAATTAAATAATGCCCTATCCCTCTTCAGACACCCCCTTCTCCATCTCCCTCCATATATAGTTGTAGTTATAACCTACTCTGTTAGATCACTCACTCATGTCTAAGAATAAAATCATCTCAATATGATGTTTTTCATACAGGCATTTTTCCTTCTAAATTTCTCTCTTTCACTCTTTCCTTATCTATCTAGACCACTGTTAATTCCAGTGGTCTAGAAGTGTTTGGAAGCTGGAGGAAGCATTTTGTTGTTGGTGGCAGTAGTGGGGAAGACCATGATCACAGCATGGGAAGAACTTCCTCTTCTACCTTTATGTGAAATGGCACCTTTTTTTCTGCCACTCTTCTCTATAGAGTGCTGATGCTTATCCTAGAAAAGATTCCTGTTTTGCCCAATGAATTCTAGATAATTAGGTAACTGAACTCAATTGCAAGATTCAATAAACTGTTTTAATGTTTCATGGAGTTATTCTACACATTTACCTAAAAAGCAGTCTTGGGATTGCTAGATTTTATTATTTGTTTTTCCCTATATTTGAAGATCTGGTAAAAGTGATAAAACTAACTTTACAGCAGGCATGTTTTTTTAACTTAAAAAGATTAGTGACTTTAAGTCAGATTGAGACGGGGTGGAGGTGGCTCTTGTCAGAGGAGCAAAGCAGGATTTCCTGCCCTTTCCCAACAGGGGAGTACTCTGCTTCTTACTCACACAGAGTCTGGGGCTTAGGAGGTCAGCTCTCATTTTTCTCTCAACCTCAAACTTAAGCAGGCCCTGCTTGTCTTTACTGCAGGGACAATCTTTTTCAGGTTTCCTCTCCTGCCTCTAATCTTTTCATAAATATTCAATGGAAATTAGTGAAAAGATTTTGTGGATGGGTGAGAATTCCCATTGTCTGGGGCCCCCAGTCATTCTAAACTGTCGTGCCAACCCAAACTCATCATTTAACATTTTATTAAAGACTCAGATGTTTTATTCTTGCCAACTTCTGTGGTGGCTACCTCCTACCTCCACATCTTTGCTGAAGATGAAATAGCTGTGGGATTCATTTCTTCTCAGAGGGTGTTGCCATCTTTTTGGATTTTAGTGCAGTAGGTTACGTTGCGACCTCAATTCTCTGTGGAGACTAGACGTTTTAATAGGCTATCAGACTTGTTCTTATTGTTAGAGTAGAAGCGACTTTCTCTGCTGACTTTTTGCATCCTAGGTGGAAGATAGAAGATACTTTTAATATCTGGATGAATTATATGGTTCTTTTCCCAATCTGTTTGGCTATTCCTAAATCTCTTGGTTTTTTGCTCACATTTTAAAGACTTTTAAACATTTCTTTAAGCATGTAAGACATAGATATTTTGTGTTCTGTGTCTAGGAATACCATTGTCTAGAATCTTTACTGGTCCAACTTTGCTTATTATTGTTTTGGATGCTTTCAGTGGTTGTTCTTTGGGATATTGTGTGTTTTGGGGTTTTTGACCGTGAACTCATGTTCTTTGGAACTTTATCTATGGGAATTTTCTGAAGACTAAGATTGCACTTACATTCTGTTAGAAAGAATTTGTGTTTACTATTCCATGGAGCAGAGCCAACTATTTTATATCAAATTATCTGCCTGAGTTTTTTCAGACCACACTGGTAGCATGTGCGGTAGGTTGTATCTATGAATTCTCAGCGATGGTATTTTTTTTTCTCCACCCAGCACCAGGGCCAAGACAATTTGGTTTCTGAATAATGCTGTTTTGCAAGATGGATTTATTCACATTCACCATTATATGTACGATGAAAATCTTAGATGTTCCAGCTTCATTTGGGGCCTTGTGGAGGAGGGATTTGCCTGTTTTACACAGACCTGTGACTTTTTCTATCTTCTCAGTGCCCTGTATAGCCATCAAAAGAGATAAAGTTCTTCACAAAAAACTTAAGAAAAAATTACTTTTTTGCTTGGTTTTCTACCAAGATTCCTTTTACATCTTAATGTGACTTCTGTAGATTCTTTACATTTGTATCTGCTCTGTAATAAATTATTATTAATTTTAAAATTTAATTTAACATTAAGTTCTGGAATACATATGCAGGATATGCAGGTTTGTTACATAGGTAAACGTGTGCCATAGTGGTTTGCTGCACCTATGAACCCATCACCTAAGTATTAAGTCCCGCATGCATTAGCTATTTATCCTGGTGCTCTCCCTCCCCACATGCCCCAACCCAGACAGGTCCCAGTGTGTGTTGTTCCCCTTCCTGTGTCCATGTGTTCTCATTGTTCAGCTCCTACTTATAAGTGAGAACATGCAGTGTTTGGTTTTCTGTTCCTGTGTAGCTTGCCGAAGATAATGGCCTTAAAAAAAATCAAGAAATATCCTCCTTTAATAGGCTGAAAAGAACAAAATAGATTTTCCTTTTTATTTTTTTAATTGATAAATAAAAATTATATATATTTATTGTGTACAACATGTTGCTTTGAAATATGTACGCATTGTGGAATGGGTAAATTGAGCTAATTAGTATATGCATTACTTCACATACTCATCTTTTTTATTGTTATTAATAACACTTAAAAACCTACTCTCTTATTGATTTTTTTGTTTGTTTGTTTGAGATGGGGGTCTCACTTCATCACCCAGGCTGGAGTGTAGTGGTGCAATGATAACTTACTGTAACCTCAAATTCACGAGCTCAAGTGATCCTCCTGCCTCAGCTTCCTGAATAGCTCTGACTACAGATATGTGGCACCCTACCTGGTTAATTTTTATTTTATTTTTTGTAGATATAAGGTCTTACTATGTTGTCAAGGCTTGTCTTGAATAGCTGAGCTTAAGCTATCTTCCTGCCTCAGCTATCCAAAGTGTTGGGATTATAGGCATGAGCCATCACACCTAGCCTCTTACTGATTTCTGAGAATACAATGCATTGTTATTCATTATAGTCACCATGTTGTATATCTCTTGAACTTATTTCTCCTAATTGAAATTTTGTATTCTTTGCACAACATCTGTCCACTCCCCTCTCCCCAGCCCCTGGTCACCACTATCATCAATTCTCTGCTTCTACAAGTCCAACTTTTTAAGATTCCACATTTAAGTGAAGCTTGATGTTTGTCTTTCTGTGACTGCTTATTTCATTTAACATAATGTCCTCCTGGTTCATCCATGTTGTTGCAAATTATAGGATTTCCTTCTTTTTAATTGCTGAATAATATTCCATTGTGTATATAAACCTCATTTTCTTTATCCATTTGTTGGTTGATGAACAGTTAGGTTGATTCCATAATGCAGCAATTGTGAATAGTGCTGCAGTAAACATAGTAAAAGACAGTGCTGCAAGCACTGCAGAGAGTACAGACATTTCTTTGACAAATTGATTTCATTTCCCTTCAATATATACCCAGTAGTGGGATTGCTAAATCATATGCTAATTCTACTTTTAATTTTTTGAGAAACTTCATACTGTTTTCCATAATGACTGTACTAATTTAAGTTTCCACCAACAGTGTGCAGGAGTTCCCTTTTCTCCATGTCCTTGACAACACTTATTGTCTTTTTTCTTTTTGATGACAGCCATTCTAACATGTGTGAGGTGATATCTCATTGTGATTTAATTTGCATTTCTCTAATGATTATTGATGTTGAACATTTTTTTCCATATGTCTGTTGGCCATTTCTGTGTATTATGATGCAGTTTCTGAAAACTTCACAAGCATGCAAAATCCTGTAATATGGTGTCTTTAAAGAGGTTCATGAAAGGGTGGAAAGGGCCCTGAAAAGCACTCTTGAATACAGGTTTCTGATAACTTTAGAATCATATCATTTGGACTAGATAAGAATTCTTAGAACTTTAATAAAAAGACTGGTTTATAAAACTGCTAACTCAAACAGAACAAAAATTAATTGAATACCAAGAAAATACTTTGCCAGATTTTAACGCTAAATCAGTCAATACTGAAATTGTTTAGATATACAATTTGAATGAACTCCATGGTCTAAGTGAAATTGCCTATGGTAACTCATCAGTTGTCAGTGCTATGCACCTAAATTGGAGAAACTGGTATTCAAGAGGACATAAGTCCAATGTTAAGCATGGAGAACCAGGATGGCTGCCTTGTCCTTCCTGAGTCCTTAAAGCTTTTTTTTTTTTTTTTTTT
>NW_016807975.1:3926570-3928879 GCF_001698545.2 Rhinopithecus bieti | reverse complement strand
TGATGTTTGAGGGGAACAGGCATTTTTTTTTTTTTTTTTTTTTTTTTATACTTTAAGTTCTAGGGTACATGTGCACAACTTGCAGGTTTATTACATATGTATACATGTGCCATGTTGGTGTCCTTTTGCCATGGTTTGGAGTAAATGAGGCAATGATTAGAAATTTATCCCTCATGATAGGCTCTATAGCAGATTCTACTATAAAGGCTATGGTTACACAACAGACTTTAAATTCTCTTGTGAAAGTTATGTTAAATAATAGAATTGCTCTAGATTACTTACTGGCTAGACAGAGAAGTATCTGTGCAGCTGCTGGCACTTGTTGCCCATGGAGAAATATATCACATCAGGCATTACAGAGATTCAGTTGTAGGGGATTAATGAAGAGACTGCTTAGTTAAAGTGAGTAGACTCTTTATCTAGCTCATTTTTTGATGTATTTGATTTTAGGTGGTTTGGTTTATGGAGCCCTGGCTAAGGAGCATACTCTCCAAACTCTTGATATTATCCTTTAGATAGTGATAATAGTAGTCTCCCTGGTGCACTGTATTCTCTCAAAAGTTTTAAATGTTTGCATGCAGCCATTTACAGAATGTCAAGTGGTCTCTCTTCAACTGGAATGACAAGACCTGAAAGAAATGTGTGACCATGAGGGCACCATAATCTGTAAATGACGTGCTAAGACCAGAAACCCAAAATGATGGTAACTGAAAGAGGCGCTAAGGCCCCAAATTTTGGTCATACTCTCACCTAAGTGAGAACCTTACCAAAAGGGGGGAATTTTTAAACAAAATTATGAGAGGCCATTGTTTTGGACTAAGCTCATGCAGTAGGCCCCAACAGACCAGACCAAACCAAAATGGAGTCACTTGTGCTAAATGTGACATAATCAAACTAAGACTTTAAAGAGATACATAGATTCTAGAACAGACCAGGTTTTGTTTTTTCCTCCTGTAAACAGGACATTCCAGTACATAAGGAGGTACCTCGACTCTAACCTTCACAAAAAAAGTAACCGAAATTCCTTGTTCCCACCTTACAAAACCCATGTTCTGCTATTTCCCAGTAAGTTTAAACACAAAAGAAGTATATTTACGATGGTGATTGTGACATCAATGACTAAAGTTTTGACTAAGCTCTCAAAATTGAGAAGATGACCAAAAGGGGGGAATTGTTAGACCAAGTTTAGCCTAAATCTGCCTCCTTGCATATTTTAAGTTTGGCCTAAAGCTTTCTCTATACTTTGAGAACTATAATCTAAATGGAGTTATATACAAACTGTAGTCTACTCTTGTGTCAATCACTGAGTTTTGGCTGATCAAAAGTGGCCAACTGTTCAAACCTTGTTCAAATAAGGAAAAGCCGATATGTAACCAATCCAGCTGTTTCTGTACATCATTTCTGTTTTCCGTATGTCACTTTCCTTTTCTGTCTATAAATCTTCTTCCACCACATGGCTGCACTGGAGTCTCTGAGCTTGGGAGACTGAATTGCACTTTGCTCAATTAAACTCTTTTAAATTTAATTTGGCTAATGTTTTACTTTTAGCACTATATTCAGGAAATGCAGACTAATTTAAAAAAGTAAAATAGTCTTGATATATGTATTTCCCTAAATTCCAGTCTCATAATTATATGGATCTGGGATGGGTTATTTTTGAGATAAGAGGATTTTGATATTCTTGCTCCCTCTTCTTTGAACAACCCATGATTTTTTTCCATACGTCTGATTTAGCACTTGGGTTCCACCAGAGAATTAAACCCTACAGAAAATGATTTTAGTGACTGTTTTCTCAATTTTCCCAAGGACAGTGCAGGTTAGTACCATTTTAGATATATAAGGGAAGTTAATTTATTCTGTACAATGAGTACCTTAGGCTGGAATTATGGTTAATTCTGTTACGGAGCCTCACATGAAAAGAGCTGCTAAGTACTATGCTACGTGTCATTCCTGAGGGGTCTCTTCAGCTGACTCCAGTAATAAAGGAAGCAGGAAGTCTGGCTTTTTAGAGAGATTACAGAGAAGAGGAGAGAAGGCCTTCTATTGTAATTCATCGTGGTATTCCCATGCCTTCAACATCCCATTCCTAAATGGTAAGGTGATTAAAAACATGCAATAATTTGGTAAAGAAAACATGATTTATGAGATAGGTCATGGTTTTATTTATTTTATTTTATTTTTTATTATACTTTAAGTTCTAGGGTACATGTGCATAACGTGCAGGTTTGTTACATATGTATACTTGTGCCATGTTGGTGTGCTGCACCCATCAACTCGTCAGCACCCATCAATTCGTCAGCACCCATCAA
>NW_016807975.1:3886537-3922442 GCF_001698545.2 Rhinopithecus bieti | reverse complement strand
GTTCTGCACAGGCCTCTGCTGCTTCCCCTGTTGTTTTTTAGCTGTGCCCTGTCCCCAGAGGTGGAGTCTACAGAGACAGGCAGGTTTCCTTGAGCTGCTGTGAGCTCCACCCAGTTCGAGCTTCCCAGCGGCTTTGTTTACCTACTTAAGCCTCAGCAATGGCGGGCGCCCCTCCCCCAGCCTCGCTGACGCCTTGCGGTTAGATCGCAGACTGCTGTGCTAGCAATGAGGTAGGCTCCGTGGGCGTGGGACCCTCCCGGCCAGGTGTGGGTATAATCTCCTAGTGTGCCCATTTGCTTAAAGCGCAGTATTGGGGTGGGAATTACCCGATTTTCCAGGTGTTGTCTCAGTTCCCCTGGCTAGGAAAAGGGATTCCCTTCCCCCTTGCGCTTCCCAGGTGAGGCAATGCCTCGCCCTGCTTCAGCTCTCGCTGGTCGGGCTGCAGCAGCTGACCAGCACAGATTGTCCGGCACTCCCCAGTGAGATGACCCCAGTACCTCAGTTGAAAATGCAGAAATCACAGGTCTTCTGTGTCGCTCACACTGGGAGTTGGAGACTGGAGCTGTTCCTATTCCGATAGGTCATGGTTTTAGAAATGTCATTTGTTTTCATGGTTCAAGGAGAGTTTTTTTGATTAACAAAAAATATTTGAGTCTAATTTAAGAATGTGGGTTTTCATTCCTACTCTCACCTTTTTCTCTGTCTTCACTCCATATAGGATGAAAACCTGACACCAAACAGAGGCTAGTGTGTCACTTTGGTTCTATTTATACCTAAGTGATTATTAAATTTCTTTTAAATCTCTCAAGTTCATGTACTCTTGGATAACAGCTGTGGTGTAAGAGTAGAGAATTAACTTTAAATTAAATTTAAATATCAAATAGTATATCTACTTCCAGTAGGATGCAACAGAACAAATCACTGGTAAGTGTGAATTCTTCAAGTTATTTCAATATACTCTAAGCCATTTACTAAATTTTATTATACCTGTGACCCCAAAGAGCCATTTTTTCCCCTAAAATATAGATCAAATTCTCTTTCATTTCCATATTTAAAAACGTTTAAAAGCTCTCTATTGCACGAAGAATAAAATAAAAGGCTCTTATTAAGGAATTCAAGGCCTTTCAAAATCTGGTTTCAATCAGTCTCTCTTGTCTTCTCCATTCCTACAAAGCTCTTGGTTTGGATACGATGCATACCCTTTGTCCTAACATGCCATGCCTTCGCTCATGCTCCTCTTTCAACTGGAGTGCCCTTTTTTGCTTCTCCATAAACTAAACTTTTATTAATCCCTAAAAATGTCAACTCAGTATCATCTTAACTTTTCTTTAAGAAGAGAATAGTGGAGTGGTTCTCAAACTTGGTTGCATATGGGATCACTAGGTAACTTAGAAAAGAGAAATACCAATTTCTGAGTCCTATACCCAGAGATTCTGATTTATTTGGTCTGAAGTAGGGCCTGGGTATCAGTACATTTTTTAAGGTTCCCAGGCAAATCTAACATGCAGTCAAATAGAACCCCTAGGAATGTGGTTAAGAGCCCAGAACAGTCAGACTGTGGGCAAATCTTGATTTCACTACTCTGTGCATTTTGTTGCTTAACTTTTCTATGTCTCAGTTTTCTCATTTATAAAATTGAGAAAATAATCTACTTAATTCTTAGGGTTGTTGTGAACATTAGCTTAGATAATGCTGGTCAAGAACTTAGCCTAAAACCTGACATAATAAATGTTAGCCATTATCAATAGAAAAAATAGTTGTTACTTCCGGGTTCTGGCATTTATAATTCCCTTTTAAACTCAAAAATTAACTCAGTTATAATCTTTACTACATTGTGTTTGTATTTCTCCATCCCTAGCTTGTATCATGCTTGAGAGCAGCAGCCTGGACCTACTAGTTCTTGCCCTCAGCTTCCTATTCTATCAGAATTATTTCCTTTTGACCTTTTCTCTTTAATAAAACATATTTGAAGACATCATTCTCTCTTTGGAGGAAAGCTGTAATAAGATCTTAACTAATCTCCCTACCTGGGCTCTTCCCTGTTAACTGTGTCATACATGAGTTTTTCACCTTGTCTGTGCTGTTAAGGGCATTGTGAAAACTGTTCTTATGGAACTCACAGTTCTTTATTTACAAGTTTGACTTGATTTTCAACTATGAGCTCTTTGAGGGGCAAGATCTATATCTTATGTCACTTGCACAACTGGCTTTTAGCAGTTTCTAGGAACATAGTGTGCTCAACTTGCAGGGAGGGAAAATAAAAGGAAAGAAGAATGAAAGAAAGAAATTTGGAGAGGATTAGATAGTATTTCTGAGCCTAATTAGAGAGTATAATTGAAAGCAGCCTCTAAAAAATTATGTTTCAAGAATCGACATAGAACAGAGGGAAGATGTGAATATGAAGAAAATCTAAGGCAATATAAATTCATAAATCATTGTGTAGCAGTCACAGACTTTACTGGAAGTGTTTTAAAGATTCAACATTGATACTTTAATTATTTCTCAAGCTCTTCAATAGAATTTTCTAATTATCTGCCTATGCCTTCTTCTTCCCTACCCCTTCCATGTTGCTATCAATCTAAGCAACTTTTATGACATGTCTTAAGATTGGAACACCATAATTGGGTGAATTTCTTACATGCAGACTATTGGATCATAATGTCCCTTGCAAAAGAGAAAGCTGTAGAAGTAAATAAAGATGTTAAATTCCCTTTGTCAGAGTGCTGATGAAGAATGCTTCAAGAAATAGAATAATAATGCTGAAAAGAGATGTGACTATATGAAGATCATTAAAATAACTCTAAATTTAACCTGTATATTCTTTATGATTGTGATTAAATGGAAAATTAAAATCAGCTTAATAGCTGTGCTGTTGAAATGTTTTGTGGTATGTTATCAGCATATTTCAAATTTTAGTACCAAACTCATTAGAAGATATTTCAAATATCTACATTTTGCCTAACCAGAAGACCATTAAAATGCACATTGTCTTTTTCCTGTGGGGACTATATGCCACATCTTATTTACTAGCCTTGGAGCATGTTTCAAAGTACTTAGTATTGCTATTTATGATCCAAAGTAGACAAAATGAAAATGAACTACAGTGTCTATTAAGTTGTAAAACGTAGTCAATGTTATGTTTTTGTTTTTCATTTCCTCTTTCGTTTTCTTTAAAAAATAGCATTTATCGTGTTTCTGTTTACAGAGTGATTCAGGCTCATTGTTTAACATTTTGAAGCAAATAAGAGTAAAACAAAGTAAAAAAACCTCATAATGTCATGGCATTTTATTATTTTATGTTTTGCTTAAGCTTTTATTTCCTATGTGGAAATACATTAATTTAAAGAAACATCCTCTAGATACTGTTACATTCCTGCAATTTCAAATATTCAAAATATTTTGCAGCTTAATTTTATGTTCTTTGGTAGTTTTACAGGGGATCAGGGCAAAGGGGTAAGGCATTTATTATTCTAGCACATCTTATCATAAATTTTCTGCAACAGTTTTTGAATGAGTTCAGAATGAATTGAGAATGAGAAGGAACCAGAATCTAGTTGCTAAGTGAAAGCTAGGAATCTATGCGAGGGGGTCAAGTTTGCTAATCTTATCTCAGAAACAGTAGCATCAGAGCAGGAAGGAGAGAGACACAAAGGTGAAGCCCATAGGACAAAAGAGCCAAAGCTGGAGAAATAGATCCCAGAAAGATGACAGAGTCTGAGGGGGGTCTTATGCCTTTTATCTTGTTGTATTTGACATTAACTGTAAAAGAAAACGGGAGAAAAGGGTCACTCTTCTTTTCACAGTAAAGATTAAGGTGCATGCATATAAACACAGCTCATCTATCCAGTGTCTTTATTTCAGAAGGTAAATTTTCATTATTCTGACTCTGAAGGAAATAAGAGGATTTGGGCACTCAAGAGTGATACATACTTCAAGTCAGCATCATGTACAGGATCATGTACAGGTGTGTGCATCACTGGGGGAGCTGATCTTTGATCCCCTTGTAACTCTCAGGCAAACAATGGCCTATTTTGTGCTTTGTATAAATCTCTCATCTAGCAGACCAAAAACCCCATAAGAAAGCTACTATTAGCCCCATTTTACATCCAAGAAAGAGGCAGTTCGTATAATTTAAATCATTTGTTCAAACCTATATAATGAAGGAGCTCAGGCTTAAATTCAGGTCTATTGACTGAAGGATGGTGTATGATATAAAAAATATTTGAAATCATTGAGGTGAATTCCAGAATACTAAAATCATGGGAACTCTGTAAGCTTTAAGGGTATGAACTAAATAACCTTAGTGGGAAGAACAACTTCACATCAGATATGTGGAACCCATTTCCTCAATATTTTGTGCCATATGAGAACATAAATCTGATCAAGAAAGATTCTCAGAAATTTGCCACAGGGAAATTATGAGTGTGAGTGTTTTAATAGATTTTCAAATTCTATGGCTTTGTACTCTCACCATAAACAAACTAACAAAAAACAAAAAAAATAGGCTTTGTCTTTTCATAACACAAAGTGAGGCAGCAAGGTAGTCCAGAAAACATGTGCACTTTGGAGACAAATGAATTAAGGTCCAAAATTTCAGCAGCACCACTAATTAGGTGTAGGAATTGGGCACACTATTTAATCTTTCTGAATCTGTTTGAATTTTGACATCTGTGCAAGGGGGCAATAATTCATTTCTCATAAACTTGCTATGCTGATTAAATGAGATTATGGATTATGAAAAGCTGTCTAGAAATGTTGGCTGTTGTTAGACAACAACGATTTTTTTTTTTTTTTTTTTACTATACAGTGAAAAAAACCATTCTTCCAAAAAATGCCAGATGTTATTCTTGGTTGTGTTTCAAAGAGCACTAAATATGGTTGCATCCTCCAGGGTGGTTGCTTTGTAAGCCAGGTGCAAAAAGGAGGCTCTTTCCCAGAGAGTTTCAACAGTGATATCAGCTGACTCATGTAATTCAAGACCATCTCAAGATTGCCATGTGGACCTGGTATCCATCTGTTGTTTGAGTAAATAATAATTTAATTTCTATTTTCAGTTAAACAAAATAGACAAGAGCATCTACCATTGCTTATTCATTGGCAGTTTGTCTGCTCCCTGAATAATTATTGCATCTCGGTTGATTGTTTCTATATCTAAATTTGGAGTATCCCAAAATGAATTTCTTTAACCTTGGGTAAATATTGAAGCAATCAGTAGAAAATGTAGATCCACTTTTACCTAGATAGTCAATTAATCTTGAACAGTGTCTGACTGACTTCTCCTTTCCTAAAAATATTCTTCACCAGCAGAACAAAATCCAAACCCTTCAGTGTATACCCAAAGGTCTTCACAAGTTAATCTCTGCTTTTTCTGCCCTGTCTTCCTTCCATGCTTTCTAGTCACAAAAACCTCGAGTGGGCTTCCCAGAGTCCTCCATTGCTTGCAGCTTTGTCTTTCTTTGTCGTCACACCACCTGCCTCAGGTCATTCCTTCACTTTCAGACTTGGATAAATATCACTCCCTAGTGTATGATCTACATTTTTGAGCAACTGTCAAGGGGACAGCTAACCCACCACTGGGAGAACCTTGATCGATGAGAAAGTTGACATTTTCTTTCTTCCTCTTTCTTGTAGACTACTTCCACATGTGGTGCTTCCAGAGCCGTAGTTAGCAAACACGCTTGCTGAGTGGCATGCTGTGTCTCTCTGCTTGTGTAGCTATAGCTGTTGTAATGCATTGTATCACCCTGTATCACATCTTCCACATCCCCCCACTACCCCACTCTGTTTTCTGTTACTTTTGTGGTCCTGGGCATGTACCTTGCAAATTAAGTGTTAGTGCCTTAAGTCATACTTCAGGTTCTTCTTTCTAGGGGACCTAGGCTAAAACACTATCATTTCTCAAGTCACCAATGTTTTGCATTTTTTTTAGATATTCTGCTTGGAATGTGCCTCCACTCTCCATTATTACTAAAGATGCAGTTCAATGGAATTGCTGATATCTCTGTGCTCTCATGGTACCTGGCTCCTCTACTGTTACTAAAGCATACAACATGCTATTTTGTATATACGTAGTGGTGGGCAAATCTCCCCTGACAGACTGTAACCTCCTTGAAGACACGAAAATTGTCATTTATTCCTATATTGTTAGCACTTAGAATGGTGCTTGTCACTGATATAGTACTCTCTAAAATGGTTTAAGGAATGAATAGGACCAAACAGATTTATGTGTTTTCTTTGGTTTTTCTTGAGCATAATGGTCTAATGCTAAGGTATTTTATCATTATTTATCATTAGAAATGTGTTATATTATTACCTTTATGTGTGAAATAAAGGGAGCTCCTTTGACCTGGAATCAAGAGGAGAAAGTCATTTGAATGGCTGTAGTATGGGAACCCCTGACATGATCACTTCTTCTTACTGATGTATCTGTGACACATGCTTCTATAACACATATTTTAATCTGTGTTTTTGGAGAAAGTGGCAAATGATTGGTACATCTCTAGATGGCATTACTCTAAAATTATCTGTGATATGTACAGTTTTCTAGAATGACTTACTAATTGTGATTCCACACCTAACTTGAGGACAACACATAGTCAAATGGGCTTATGTGATGGGTCCAAAGGATAGAAATTTAGGAGGGCCTCAAAGGTGATTGAGGCAGTATTTTGTATTACCTAGATAAACATTATGAATTTGGAATTATAGCAGCTCTAGGATTAGATATTTAGCCTACCATCTTGAATTTCTCCAATACAGTGTCCCCAAATGATACCTCCTCTTTCTTTACCTTTCCTCAAGTTGATATGTAGGATCTACATAATCTGTGTATTTTCCTGTTGACACACAGATGGATCAACCTGCTGTGGTAAATGTCTTTATTAACAGATGCTAAAGACAAAATACCAAGAGAGAATAGAAAAATATGGAAGCAAATCTCCTAGGGCAATGAACAAAGAGTGCATTCTCTTTCTTAAATACATTACCTCTATGGTCTCTTCTTCAGTGCCTCTTTCTGCAGCCTTCTGCCTGATCCTCATGTTGTCTTGGGAGGATTTAGTTGCAAAATCCATGTGTAAGTCTTTTTCTTTGGGTTAAGCTAGTACAGAGACATTTCTTAATGTCCACAGCGTAAGGTAAAACAGGTGTCAAAAACCATAATATTTTGCCAGCCAAATATTGTTGACCATTTATACATGATCCTATGACCCCCTCCAAAGGGGGCATAAATGCATAAATGCAGAGAAAAGTGGATTCTGGTAGTACTTGGGCCATAGTTAGAGAATGAGCTCATGATTGAGAACTGAGAGACAGATACTAACATGTATTGAATGCCTAAGCACTGTTCTAAGGTGTTTTATTCATATAATTTTTTCAATAACAATACTGTGAACTAGGTACTTTATCTTCATTTTACATATGAGGAAACTGATAACCCAGCTGGTTTAAGTAACTTGTCCAGGACTACACAACCAGGTAGAGGCTGAACAATATGGTTGTCAGCAATACTGTGTATATTACACTTTTCTGATGTGGTATGGTGAGGATTCTCCAGGAAGAAGACACTTTGGGTAACGTCTTACCTTTGTTACCATCTGTTTCCATGCTTGGTGAAATACTCATTATACATCACACTGTTCCAGGCAGCACTTCCTGCAAAGACAGCCATTTCTCAAGTAACTCTTCTGGGTGGCTAAGACTATTTATAGTGGTAGTTGAGACTGGCAGTTCAATAGTTAATGCCTGATGGCATAAAGCATCCCACGGAGAGGGACAACTGAGTGAGAATTTCAGCATATTGGACTTTGGCAGACACAGGGTGAAGCAAATGGGCCTCCTGACATAGGGAGGTATCCTATTCCATTTGATATCAATTGAAAAGCTTAAAGAATATTCTAAACCTTCCCAATCTCTTCTCCTGCAGGGATAATATCACATCATTTCCAAGGAGAACAGAAAGTTTATTTTGTGCACTTTGAAAATTTAAGAACTCAGATATAAGTTCTTATAATTTGAACAGTTCAACAGAATGTTCAGATAAAAGGTCGTGAAAGCTTTTTCCTTCCTGTTGTCTCTTTCAGTTATAATGGTTGAGAAGCCACTTTCAGTGAAAGACCTTTCTTTCCTCTTTTCAAGATAAAGGCTCAAGCCCTAAGAATCTGCCAAAATAAACTATTTCACATAACAAAATTTTTTCAGAAAAGAAGCAGATGTGAAAATTTCTTAATTGTTCACAAAGCTCTCCTACTTCCTATGCAAAGGAAGTATGAACATGTAATAATAATAAGCTGGAGCCTAATAAATTGTGATTGTTGAGAGAAAACATAAAACAGAGGCTTACTCAAGGTGAGTTCCATTTCT
Source organism: Rhinopithecus bieti (assembly GCF_001698545.2). NCBI lineage: Eukaryota > Metazoa > Chordata > Mammalia > Primates > Cercopithecidae > Rhinopithecus > Rhinopithecus bieti. The sequence continues at coordinate 3,914,081 of NW_016807975.1, read as the reverse complement.
TTTTAATTACACCATTTTATTTGTTATGTCTACTCCCATGTATTCATAAGAAGCCTTGTCATCGTCTGTATGGCTGCCATGTCTTGCTTTCTTTTTAAATCTAAGATGACTGAAATTGAATGCATTCACCTCTTCTGAAAGCCCACTTTCACTCTTGGCCCTGTGACCCCACCAATTTTTAAAGGCATGGTACTATCTTTACCTACTGCAATTCATGGACTATTTTAAAGTCCCCTTCTCTGTTGGTTGCCTCTCCAAACAGTCACCCTTCTCTTAATTGACTTCCTCTTATCTGCTCCAACCTTCATTCCTTCCCAAGCCTTGCACTACAAGATTCAACACTCCAATTTTTATTAACCTACCCCACTGCCTATGGAACTTCATGATCTCTTATTTCTGTCCAGGCAGTTCTGGTCATGGTCCTTCTAAAGCATGATGGCATTCCAGAAACTATTCTGCATATCATCGAATTCAGTCCTCACCATGGTGTAGTGAATATGAGTGCTGGCTGGTTGAGCACTGAACCCAGGAAGGTAATGGGCTTTATTGTGGGAATTTGGCAGGTAATGTAACTGCTCCATGTGTTTGTCTTCTTATTTGTAAAATGAGGATAATTCTGGCATCTACCTCATTGGGTTATTGTGAGGATTTAATACAGTTTCCAGCCCACAGGGTGTGCTCGGTAGATGTTGGCTATTGGTATCAAATTATACAGAAGGAGACAGGCACAGACAGATTAGGCAATTGCCAAGGTGCTGTAAAGTTAGTGAAGTTGCAGTTTGAATCATGTCTGACTTCAGTATCCACTTAAACATTATGCTATGTGGCTTCTCTTCACAGCATTTATACATGCAGTCTCTTCTCAATCTGTTTACTTTAAGTAACAGCTTAGATCTCTGGACTATTAGTACTGCACTCCCCATCTCCTACCTCTGAGATGCCATGCAAACCATAGAGAGGTAGCAAGTGGCCCCAGTTTGTGCCTCTAGCCACCTTATCTTGGCTGCTGGCCAGAAGGATGTGATAGCTTGCTGCTGACTGGGCTCTGAACACATTGAGTGAAACACCTGATTGAGGCAGGAGCAGGATACCTGGATTGAGGCCCTCATTGAGGTAAGCTGATCAATGCATTCTTTTTACATCACAAAAGACTTCTAAAGAGGCACTACCTGTACATTAGGATGCCAGAGCTGACGAAGAGACCCAGGGTCTACCTAGGGGTCACCCTCTGGTGAAAGTCAATTTTCAGTGCAGGGATCATGTTCATGGCGTGAAGACTCCTGTTATACTCCTGACTAGTCAACTTCTAAGCAAGAAAAAAACTGTTGAGATTCATGATTACTAGGACAGGACTAGGTTAAATAGTTTAGGCAGAGAAAAGTGTCTAGAATGCTGAAAGAAAGAAAAGAAAAGATAAAACTAATATTTATTATGTGAAGATTTTTTCTGTGCCCGGCACTATTTCAGATATTATCATATATTCAATAATTTGGTCCATAAAAATTTAATGAGCACTTTTTATGTGCCAGGATAGCCTCTGATAGGTCCCAGGGCAGTAGGACTAATACAGCAAACATGCTCTTTGCCTTTATAGAGCTTAGATTCTTGCACAGGGAAAGATGTAGAGCAAACATTTATATATCCTTTTCTTCAACTTCTGAGAGGAAGGAATGTATTTCCATTTACGAATGTGGAAACTGAGTCCCAGAGAAGTGAGCTGTCTTGCTTAATATCACAAGTCCGTTAAGAAGCTGGATTTTATATCCAGCTATTTCTAGACATTAGTTTTGATATTCTTCCATTTGTCACAGAATCTCTTCTGCCATAAACTTTATGGTTAGCTTTGTAGCTAACATTAGATTAAACAATAAATTTGAGAGGCAAGCTAGTGAGATTTTGACATACATTGGGTTGTTCTTCAGGAAACAAGCCAGATCCTTTTTATTCAGTCTCCTAAAAATTTTCAGTATCAGAGTTCTTAACAGTGACTCCTACTTAAGCATCAGGTATATTAGGCACAATTATTTCTGAGTAGCTCAATAACAATAATTTTTTTCTACTAAATCCCTTAAAAGGTACACATTGATTCAAAATAAAATTAGTTCCAGGTTTAATTGTCTGCCTCTCAGCCCCAGGAATTAGATTCCCACCGAAATGCCTCAAAATATATGAAAATAAAGAACGTTTTTTATCTACACTAGAAAATAGAGGCTGGGCTTGGTGGTTCACACCTGTAATCCCAGCACTTTGGGAGGCCAAGGCGGGCGGATCACCTGAGGTCAGTTCGAGACCAGCCTGGCCAACATGGCAAAACCCCATCTCAACTAAACATACAAAAATTAGCTGGGCATGGTGGCGCATGCCCATAGTCCCAGCTGCTCATGAGGCAGAGGCACGAGAATCGCTTGATCTGGGGAGCAGAGGTTGCAGTGAGCCGAGATTGTGCCTCTGCACTACAGCCTGGGTGACAGAGCGAGACTCCATGGAAAAAAAAAAAGCCCCCCCTTTTTCAGGCTGGGCGTGGTAGCTCACACCTGTAATCCCAGCACTTTGGGAGGCTGAGGTGGGTGGATCACCTGAGGTCAAGAGTTCAAGACCAGCATGGCCAACATGGTGAAACCCCATCTCTACTAAAAATACAAAAATGAGCCAGGTGTGATGACATGCACCTATAATCCTAGCTACTCAGGAGGTTAAGGCAGGAGAATTGCTTGAACCCAGGAGATGGAGGTTGCAGTGAGCTGAGATCCTGCCACTACTGCACTCCAGCCTGGACGACAGAGCAAGACTCCATCTAAGAAGAAGAAAGAGAAGGAGAAGGAGAAGGAGGAGAAGGAGAAGAAAAGAAGAAGAGGAAGAGGAAGAGGAAGAGGAAGAAGAAGAAGAAGAAGAAGAAGAAGAAGAAGAAGAAGAAGAAAAGAAAGAAGAAAAAAAGAAGAGAAGAAGAAGAAGAAGAAGAAGAAGAAAATATAGGAAGAATGTATGTTTAATTAGAATAGTTGAGAAAGCTTCACTAATACTCAATCTTTTTTTTTATACTTTATGTTCTAGGGTACAATGTATATGCAGGAGGTTTGTTACATATGTACTACACTGCCAATGTTGGTGGTGCTGCACCCACTAACCATCATTTACAGTAGTATATCTCCCTAATGCTATCCTACTCCCTCCCCCACCCACGGCCACAACAGTCCCCCAGTGTGTGATGTTCCCCTTCCTGTGTCCAAGTGATCTCATTGTTCAATTCCCACGCTATAGTAGAACATGTGGTGTTTTGATTTTTCTGTTCTTGGCCATAGTTGTGCTGAGAATCGATGGTTTCCAGCTGCATCCATGTCCCTACAAAGGACAGAACCATCCTTTTTTATGACTGCATAGTATTCCATGGTGTATAGTGTGCCCACATTTTACTTCAATCATCTGTCATTGATGACATTTGGGTTGGTTCCAAGTTGTTGCCATTGTGAATAGTGCTACAGTAAACATCTGTGCATGTGTCCCTTTATAGCCAGCATGAATTGATAATCCTTTGGTATATCCCAGTAATGGATGGTGGGTCAATGGTATTTCTAAGCTTTCTAGATCTTGAGGATCGCGCCACATTGTTTGTCCACAATGGTTGAACTATTTACGAGTCCACCAACATGTGTAAAGTGTTCCTGTTTCCTCCCTCTCCACATCCTCTCAGCACCTGTTGTGTTCCTGACCTTTTTAATGATTGCCATTCTAACTGTTGAATGTATCGGTCATGTGGTTTGATTGCATTTCTCTGATGGCTAGTGGATGATGAGCATTTTTTTCAATGTGTCTGTTTGGCTGGTATAAATGTCTCTTTGAGAAGTGTCGTTCATGTTCCTTTGCCCACTTTTGATGGAGTGTTTGTTTTTTTCTTGTAAATTTGTTGAGTTCCTTTATAGTTTACAACCTCAAATCTTAATCTGTGCATTTGTCACAACAAAGGCTATCCTCTCTCCTCTACTCTTTTTATGTCCTTTGCTATGACATCATCTTTCTGGCAAAATCTTATCTGCAAAACTTTCTAGTCTCCTTCCTCTCATGCTGCATTTTTTAATTCTCTGTTTATTTTCTTTATAATCCTTTGAAACCAATAGATCTGAGTTTGCCATAAATGTATATTCGGTTGTTATTGTTTACCCACTAGACCTGTAACTCTATGAAGGAAGAGAAGGAAGAGACTTTTTTTCTTCATTTTTTAATTGCTATATTTTTTATTGCCTAAAACAGGTTTCTGGGAAATGGAGGCCTCAACCAAGATTTCCAAAGAGATGAATGAATTAATTTATGATGAGAAACGGGAGGCTAGAGAGCACGTATACATCGTCCTTTTGTCTCATTTTATATTTTATCATTATGTTGAGATCTTTTCCATGTTGTATATATACAGATCTAGCTAATTCCTCTAGCCAATATTATATCATTTGAATATGTCAGTTTTCTTTTCTTTTTCTATTTACACCATAGATGAGCATTTATGGCTATTTTCAATGTAAGACTTTGGTGTTAAATGTGAGTAGGATGTTTTCAGGTGGTTTAGAATGCAAAAATCAGTTAAGGCCTAAAGCTAAGGGCAAAAAATGTCTCACCGTCCTTCATGGGACATCATCCACAGGTGCCATCTGCCTCTGCTTAAGACTTGCCCTCTCCAACTGGGTATAATAAGGGCCTGAAGGAGAAAATGAGGTACTCCTCTTGGGGATGTACTTTATTCACACAAGGAAGTTTTCTCCTTAATCTATCCTTGTGGCTCTCTGTGTGTGTGGGGGGGGGGGAGGGGGAGGGGGGATGAGGGGAGAAGATAGCACATGCCCCCTTCCTGAATCCTAGGAAAAGAGCCCACAAAAAATCATTTATGAAATGCTGAGGTGCCCAGATTAACTGCCTTACACTACATTTTGAGTCAGGGAAATTCTCTTCTGCAAGTTGCTGATGTCTGAGATGTTGGAGAAAAAGGAAGAGAAAAGAGGATAGACCTAAGGGAAGGAGTACCAGGAAAGCTCCCAGAATCTTCTCTACTTGGCAGGGCAAGGCCATGCTCTTTTTCTGTCTTTTAGGTGAAGAGTACATTTCTTTGGCACTCTCATTTAAAGGTTTGAGTTGAAATATTGTCCATTCTGTGTTGGTCTTTCATCTTTCATCATTTACTTAAAAGTTGTTTTCTTTCTTCTTACTCTAACCATGTTCTTCTAAAGGCCCAAAGTTTCAAGTAAAAGGACCAATAAAAACAATTTTATGTGTGATTGTGCAACTCTTTACTAGGAGGACACAATGTCTTTAAAATATGAAATGAGGCAAACTATGCTGTATTCAGGAGCTGTAGTGGGACAAAAACAATTTTTGATCATTCGTAACAAAATAGTTGTACTTGAGGGCTTTAAGTTAGATACCTAGAGTAACTTTTAGACATGTTAAAAACAGTTTCCAAGCTACCTTTAAATTTTCCTGAGTGTGATTTACTTTTAATTAAAATCACACTCAAAATATATTTAAAGTGATTAAAGGTATCAGATTATAATGCAATATGAAGACATCATTTATATATAATTAGTTAAGGTATTTCTGATTAAATCTCATTATTTATATTGACCATGCCATTTCTGGATTATTCATATCTTCTACCAGACTTCCCACATATCAAATGTTTTATAATTATTATGTTTTCCACAAGTGTTGAGTTAATGCTTGTGAATATTTCTTAAAAGACATAAGAGTTTTTATTTAAGTTATAGTGGATGGAAATCATGCACTTAAGTTTCTGAATATCCACCCTGTGATTTCCTCTCTTTTCCAGATCCTCTTACTGCATATTGTACTTGAATGGACTCTCATTGCCAAAGATTTGATTAAGTAAATGTTGTAACTGGAAATTAAATTATAAGCACTTATCAAATTGCAGTCAAGTGATATTGATCCTTAAATGTAACCTATATATTCAATGCAGCATGTAAGGCGTGGGCTTGCTATCTATGAAATGAGCTGTGGTAATAAATTGGGTACACTACATTCTTCATCATGCTTTTAGTGTCCATTAAACCAATTACTAAAAAGTAGGAGGAGGGTGGATGAAGAAAGCCATTGTGAATGCTGGAGATTTTTAAATGTATAGTGTTACCAATGTGGAGAGGGCACTGCACTATTCACTTCTTTATAGTTTCTCTAGTTTCTCCTTAGGAATTCTTTTTTTTTTTTTTTTTTTTTTTGAGATGGAGTCTCACACTGTCATCTGGGCGGGAGTGCAGTGGCACGATCTTGGCTCACTGCAACCTCCACTTCCGGGCTTCAAGGGATTCTCCTGCCTTAGCCTCTCAAGTAGCTGGGATTACAGGCGCACGCCACCATGCCCAGCTAAATTTTTTTTGTATTTTAGTAGAGATGGGGTTTCACATTGGTCAGGCTGGTCTCAAACTCCTGACTTCGTGATCTGCCCACCTCGGCATCCCAAAGTGCTGGGATTACAGGTGTGAGCCACCACCTGGAATTCTTTTCTAACGGAATTTCTCTACTGCTCATCATCAGATTCTACTGGGTGTCTCTAACTTACCGCATCTCAAACTGGCTCTTCTCTGGAAAATGCTACTGTGGGCAGAATTTCCTTTATATTATGGCTCCTTGTGAGTTTTGTCCAATCATAAGACATTAGAGGAGTTGCTGCCAATATTTCTTCACCAGCCCCTTACCCATCACCTTCTATTAGGGAGAACAGGTGTTCCACCAGACAGCTGTAACTGCTGAGGGGCATCTGCAATTGCCAGGATAGTCCCAAGGCTCTGCAAATGAATGGCCAGATTTCTGCCTGAAGGCACCAAGGTTTTGAATTTCCCATACGGGGCAATTACCTCCAACTCAGAAGGTGAAAAGAACTTCTGTGGAGGCTACCTCCCTACAGGAACTCCTGCCAGCACACAGTGAGGCCCTGAGTTAATTGCATGTCAGCACTGACTTTCCTGTCAGGAGGACTGTGACAACTGGGTCATGCTTATTTTAATCCCAGTTGAGGAAATTGGGGATTAAAATAATTGCCTGGATATTTCTAGGTCAAACTGGAGCAGAAACCAAAGTTCACAGAACTTCTCTCCTGGCTATATTTCATCTTATATTCACTTTATTCTTCCTTTTCCTCCTCCCCGTCTCCTGTTCCACTCCTGCACTTCCCCATGAAATACTGGATGGTAGTGAAAAGAGCTTTGGAGTTTAAAAGACTGGCCTCATAACATCAATTTTCCACTTATTTGCTGGCATCACTTTTGGCAAATAACTTTATTTGTTGAGCCTCCATTTTTTCATCTATCAAAGATATTGTGAGAGTTAATGAGTTAAATGATGTGAACTGTCTTGAGTTTGGTATATCCTCAGTACATCATTAAAACTAATCCCTTTATCTTTCGCAATATTATTTCTCTATTTTTTCCATACTAGGTCTTCACAGCTACAGTCTACAAACCTTCAAAGCTTATCCTGATACTCTGAGACCAAGGATTATTCAAACAATAAACCACATCAAGCACTGTTCAGCTACAGATAGATTTAATGCCGTAGCTATTATCTCACTCATTGACTGATTAATTGGTTGATGGATTCATTCACTGAAAATTGTTTCATAAGCAACACTGTATTCTGGATGCTAGCTATATCAGGAGCTGGGGAAGAGTACATCTTTTAAGGAAATAAACGAGTTAAGTCTGCGATGGCAGAAAATTTCTCAAAGAAAACAGAAATGTGTTACACATGTATGGTACTTTATACGAGATTAACTTTCTGTACAAGACCAGTCATTAAATCCTGCCCCAAATGATTTGCTTTGTGGCTTTATATTTTCATCTCTTTGGCTTTCTCAAGGCAAGTATTTCATGCTTTAGGCGGCAGGGCATACAGGTATGTGCACAGATATTAGAGTCTAGTTTAGAACTACACTTTCTGGTTACATAATTTACTTTGATATTTTAGTCACCCTCTCTGTGCTCAGTTTCCTCATTTGAAAATTAGGCCTATAAAAGATAAACACTTGATAGGGTTGTTGTGTCTGTAATTGGTGGGTTCTTGGTCTCGCTGACTTCAAGAATGAAGCCATGGACCTTCGCCATGAGTGTTACAATTCTTAAAGATGGTGTGTCTGGGGTTTGTTCCTTCTTCCTGGTGGGTTCATGGTCTCGCTGGCTTCATGAGTGAAACTGTGGACCTTCGTGGTGAATGTTACAGCTCACAAAAGCAGCATGGTCCCAAACAGTGAACAGCACCAATATTTACTGCAAAGAGCAGAAAACAAACCTTTCACAACTGGAACAGCACCAAGCGGGTTGCCCCTGTCTAACTGGGGCAGCCTACTTTTATTCCCCTATCTGGCCACACCCACATCCTGCTGATTGGTCCATTTTACAGAGAGCTGATTGGTCCACTTTACAGAGAGCTCATTGGACCATTTTGACAGGGTGCTGATTGGTGATTTACAATCCTCTAGCTAGACATAAAAGTTCTCTAAGTCCCCACTAGGTTAGCTAGATACAGAGTACCAATTGGTGTATTTACAAACCTTGAGCTAGACACAGAGTACTGATTGGTGTATTTACAAACCCTGAGCTAGACACAGAGTGCTGATTGGTGTATTTACGATCCTCTAGCTAGACATAAAAGTTCTCCAAGTTCCCACCAGATTAGCTAGATACAGAGTGCTGATTGGTGCACATGCAATCCTCCAGCTAGATATAAAAGTTCTCCAAGTCCCCATCCGCTCAGGAGCCCAGCTGGCTTCACCTAGTGGATCCTGCACTGGTGCTGCAGGCGGAGCTGCCCGCCAGTTCCCAGCTGCGCCTGCACTCCTCAGCCCTCAGGCTGTCGATGGGACCCAGCGCCACGGAGCAGGGGGCGGCGCCCATCCGGGAAGCTCGGGCGGCACTGGAGCCCACCGCAGGGGAGGGGCTCGGACAGGGCGGGCTGCAGGTCTCGAGTTCTGCCTGCCGGGAGGCAGCTGAGGCCCGGAGAGAACTCGAGCCTAGTGCCGGCCAGCCGGCACCCTCTGCAGCTGCTGGCCCGGGTGCTAAGCCCCTCACTGCCCTGGGCCGGAGGCACCGGCAGGCCGCTCAGTGTGCGGGGCCCGCCGAGTCCGTGCCTGCGCCCGCCTCCACACTTCCCCAAAAACAGAGGGAGCGGGCTCCTGGCTTGGCCAGCCCAGAGAGGGGCTTCCACAGAGCGGTCGCGGGCTGAAGGGCTCCTCAAGCACCGCCAGAGTGGACGACGAGGCTGAGGAGGCCCTGAGAGTGAGGGCTGCTAGCACATTNTTTTTTTTTTTTTTTTTTTTTTTGAGATGGAGTCTCACACTGTCATCTGGGCGGGAGTGCAGTGGCACGATCTTGGCTCACTGCAACCTCCACTTCCGGGCTTCAAGGGATTCTCCTGCCTTAGCCTCTCAAGTAGCTGGGATTACAGGCGCACGCCACCATGCCCAGCTAAATTTTTTTTGTATTTTTAGTAGAGATGGGGTTTCACATTGGTCAGGCTGGTCTCAAACTCCTGACTTCGTGATCTGCCCACCTCGGCATCCCAAAGTGCTGGGATTACAGGTGTGAGCCACCACCTGGAATTCTTTTCTAACGGAATTTCTCTACTGCTCATCATCAGATTCTACTGGGTGTCTCTAACTTACCGCATCTCAAACTGGCTCTTCTCTGGAAAAATGCTACTGTGGGCAGAATTTCCTTTATATTATGGCTCCTTGTGAGTTTTTGTCCAATCATAAGACATTAGAGGAGTTGCTGCCAATATTTCTTCACCAGCCCCTTACCCATCACCTTCTATTAGGGAGAACAGGTGTTCCACCAGACAGCTGTAACTGCTGAGGGGGCATCTGCAATTGCCAGGATAGTCCCAAGGCTCTGCAAATGAATGGCCAGATTTCTGCCTGAAGGCACCAAGGTTTTGAATTTCCCATACGGGGCAATTACCTCCAACTCAGAAGGTGAAAAAGAACTTCTGTGGAGGCTACCTCCCTACAGGAACTCCTGCCAGCACACAGTGAGGCCCTGAGTTAATTGCATGTCAGCACTGACTTTCCTGTCAGGAGGACTGTGACAACTGGGTCATGCTTATTTTAATCCCAGTTGAGGAAATTGGGGGATTAAAATAATTGCCTGGATATTTCTAGGTCAAACTGGAGCAGAAACCAAAGTTCACAGAACTTCTCTCCTGGCTATATTTCATCTTATATTCACTTTATTCTTCCTTTTTCCTCCTCCCCGTCTCCTGTTCCACTCCTGCACTTCCCCATGAAATACTGGATGGTAGTGAAAAGAGCTTTGGAGTTTAAAAGACTGGCCTCATAACATCAATTTTCCACTTATTTGCTGGCATCACTTTTGGCAAATAACTTTATTTGTTGAGCCTCCATTTTTTCATCTATCAAAGATATTGTGAGAGTTAATGAGTTAAATGATGTGAACTGTCTTGAGTTTGGTATATCCTCAGTACATCATTAAAACTAATCCCTTTATCTTTCGCAATATTATTTCTCTATTTTTTCCATACTAGGTCTTCACAGCTACAGTCTACAAACCTTCAAAGCTTATCCTGATACTCTGAGACCAAGGATTATTCAAACAATAAACCACATCAAGCACTGTTCAGCTACAGATAGATTTAATGCCGTAGCTATTATCTCACTCATTGACTGATTAATTGGTTGATGGATTCATTCACTGAAAAATTGTTTCATAAGCAACACTGTATTCTGGATGCTAGCTATATCAGGAGCTGGGGAAGAGTACATCTTTTTAAGGAAATAAACGAGTTAAGTCTGCGATGGCAGAAAAATTTCTCAAAGAAAAACAGAAATGTGTTACACATGTATGGTACTTTATACGAGATTAACTTTCTGTACAAGACCAGTCATTAAATCCTGCCCCAAATGATTTGCTTTGTGGCTTTATATTTTCATCTCTTTGGCTTTCTCAAGGCAAGTATTTCATGCTTTAGGCGGCAGGGCATACAGGTATGTGCACAGATATTAGAGTCTAGTTTAGAACTACACTTTCTGGTTACATAATTTACTTTGATATTTTAGTCACCCTCTCTGTGCTCAGTTTCCTCATTTGAAAATTAGGCCTATAAAAGATAAACACTTGATAGGGTTGTTGTGTCTGTAATTGGTGGGTTCTTGGTCTCGCTGACTTCAAGAATGAAGCCATGGACCTTCGCCATGAGTGTTACAATTCTTAAAGATGGTGTGTCTGGGGTTTGTTCCTTCTTCCTGGTGGGTTCATGGTCTCGCTGGCTTCATGAGTGAAACTGTGGACCTTCGTGGTGAATGTTACAGCTCACAAAAGCAGCATGGTCCCAAACAGTGAACAGCACCAATATTTACTGCAAAGAGCAGAAAAACAAACCTTTCACAACTGGAACAGCACCAAGCGGGTTGCCCCTGTCTAACTGGGGCAGCCTACTTTTATTCCCCTATCTGGCCACACCCACATCCTGCTGATTGGTCCATTTTACAGAGAGCTGATTGGTCCACTTTACAGAGAGCTCATTGGACCATTTTGACAGGGTGCTGATTGGTGATTTACAATCCTCTAGCTAGACATAAAAGTTCTCTAAGTCCCCACTAGGTTAGCTAGATACAGAGTACCAATTGGTGTATTTACAAACCTTGAGCTAGACACAGAGTACTGATTGGTGTATTTACAAACCCTGAGCTAGACACAGAGTGCTGATTGGTGTATTTACGATCCTCTAGCTAGACATAAAAGTTCTCCAAGTTCCCACCAGATTAGCTAGATACAGAGTGCTGATTGGTGCACATGCAATCCTCCAGCTAGATATAAAAGTTCTCCAAGTCCCCATCCGCTCAGGAGCCCAGCTGGCTTCACCTAGTGGATCCTGCACTGGTGCTGCAGGCGGAGCTGCCCGCCAGTTCCCAGCTGCGCCTGCACTCCTCAGCCCTCAGGCTGTCGATGGGACCCAGCGCCACGGAGCAGGGGCGGCGCCCATCCGGGAAGCTCGGGCGGCACTGGAGCCCACCGCAGGGGAGGGGCTCGGACAGGGCGGGCTGCAGGTCTCGAGTTCTGCCTGCCGGGAGGCAGCTGAGGCCCGGAGAGAACTCGAGCCTAGTGCCGGCCAGCCGGCACCCTCTGCAGCTGCTGGCCCGGGTGCTAAGCCCCTCACTGCCCTGGGCCGGAGGCACCGGCAGGCCGCTCAGTGTGCGGGGCCCGCCGAGTCCGTGCCTGCGCCCGCCTCCACACTTCCCCAAAACAGAGGGAGCGGGCTCCTGGCTTGGCCAGCCCAGAGAGGGGCTTCCACAGAGCGGTCGCGGGCTGAAGGGCTCCTCAAGCACCGCCAGAGTGGACGACGAGGCTGAGGAGGCCCTGAGAGTGAGGGCTGCTAGCACATTGTCACCTCTCATGGTGACACCTCAGAACAGTGCTGAGCACAAAGCCCTAAAGTATTAATAGTCCCAGAGTATTAGTAGTCAGCCCTAGAGTGTTAGTAGTTAGTACTGTAAATTAGTGTCTGTAATCTATGCTGGCGTTGCATCTTCTCTGGATTCTCACTAGTCCAAAAGATTTTGCCCAGATTTGCTTTCTTTGATTTGTATTATAAAAGAAGAGTATAAACAATCCTTCCTTCTAAACAACACGTATGACCTGAAGATTCCTATAAACTTTCTCCTTCCCTCTCTCTAGTTCCCCCCAACTTTAAGGAATTGCTGAAAGAAATAAGCCAATAGAAAATAAAATGTTGAGTATCTGGTGGACTGTGGGGGGTGGTTAGTGATATATCTAAAAGCTAAAATTATGAAATAAGAAAGGCTGAATTATTCCGGTAAGACCTTTGCTATCACTAATGAAATGACGTGTACCCTCTTCCCCTGCAGAATACATCTGGTGCAATTTTCCCTTTGGCCATAAATTTATGCAGCCACAGACAGCTGAGCAATAAATTATTTGTTTAATTTCTCATAGTTTCCTGTTGAGAAGGGGTCCCTTCATGTAATTAGACTTGATGTGAAATAAAATGACAACGTTCTTACTCAGTTTTAATAATTATTTCCCTCTGTGTTATATATAATTTTGGGGTTATTTTAATGTACTTAAATGAAACGGGATAATTAAATAGAGTTCTAATTGGTTTAATTGTCCCCATCTTTATAAAATGTGTTTAGTTTAGTAGTATTGACTTTGAGAAAATGAAGGCATATATTTTATGTAACTATTTATTTTTGTGATTTGTACTCATGATATTAGGTAGCCCAGCTCTAAGATAGACAACACATACTCACTCATTGCATTTTCGGGTGCAGTGTTGCTCAGGGGAAGGAATTTTTTTTTTAACTTTTATTTTAAGTTCAGGGGTACAAGTGCAGGTTTATTACATAGGTAAACTTGTGTCATGAGGGTTTGTTATACAGATTATTTCATCACCCAGGTATTAAGCCTAGTACACATTATTTTTCCTGATCCTCTCCCTCCTCTCACCCTCATCCCTCTGAAAGGCCCCAATGTGTGTTGTTTCCCTCTGTGTGCCCATGTGTTCTCACCATTTAGATCCCACTTGTAAGTGAGAACATGTGGTATTTTAACTGCTGTGTCTTAGGCTATCATGTGCTGTCCTGGAAGATAGTCTGAAGCAACAGATTGGAACTGATAGAGGTAAGTGCTTTTCTTCCAGCTTCCTCTCTTCCTTTATGTGGAATTGAAACTCCTACTATAATCATTCTTCATCAGTTTTATTTTGTTTTAATCACTTGGATCTACAATGTTTTAATTTTCACAATTTCCAAGTTTTATTTAGAACTTTTACAGTAAGCTCAATAGAATGGTGTGTTGGTATATGGATTTCTGGGGGGAAAATGCCTTGGTTTGTAGCACATGTCACCATGATACCATGATGTAAGTTGTATTGAAATCATGGCTGATTTCAAAATACCAATATAACATCACTGAATGTGGAGTTGAAAATGTACATTCAGCACTCGAGAGCCAATGAAGCTGCTCTAGTATGCCACTGCCTCTGTTAACAGAATATATATCTATATAATATATATAAAATATCATTTCAATGTGTAATCAAAATCTTAAAGTTAATAATGAAATAATACATCTTTTTTATATTAAGTCTATGTGTGTATATATTTCTTAAACAATTTTTTATTGATGTATAATAGATGTACATAGTTTCAGGGTACATGGGATAATTTAATACACTTAATATAAAGATCAAATCAGTGTACCTGGGATATCTATCACCTTAAATATTTTGACTAAGAAAACTTTAGTCAGTACTTCAAAATTATTCTACACTATTTGAAAAATATTTTATATATATATGTATTTATGTACATACATACATATACCTACACACATGCACACAGATCTCCTTTTCTTTTGTAGCTAGAATTTTAGGCATGTTCATATCCTTGACAACTGAGTATCATGTGACTGCAAGTGAAATCCAGTATAACAGCTTTACTCTTTTGGATCAAATCTAAATGAATAAACAGATTAGGCATAAAACCTCTCCACAATTGGAGAGATGCCTTCTTGTCTTCTCGGGTTGCTTTTCTAACAAGCCAGGTGTTCTTGGACTAAAAAGAAAAAAAACAGAGCATTGTTCTGTTAACCTGGTTTTTAGTACTGCATTTAAATGAATAAAAGGTCTAGTTGAACAGGCATCACTTTTCACACTTCCTGAAAGCAGATTCAGATTGCTGTGAATTGTGATTTTGTAAGTGTTTGTTTTTTTTTATTTTTTGGATCTTTCAAGTACCACTCTCTAGGGAACAGCCCTTAGGTTGATTGAGGTTACACCCACCGCTGGCCACAGCTGTGGGGAAACTCACAGTGCCCTGACGATTCTGTTTTTATTATTCTGAACAGTGCTGATGTTTGGCAAAGAAGCTGTGTGTGGTGCCTGGCGATGTTCAGCTGAGTGTGGGTATGTGTCTGTCCATGTTCTGCCAGTGTACCAGTGCCCTCTGGACTTCTGAAATCTTGTGGTTTACCAGGTGCGTGCAGCCATGCACCCATGGCAGGAAGAAGTGAACTGGTTTTGCTGTAGCTGAAAACCTAGTGTTTATGGAACAATTGAGGCTGATTCTTGTGGTGAGACCCCGTCTCTACTAAAAATACAGAAAATTAGCTGGTCGTGGTGGTGGGCACCTGTAGTCCCAGCTGCTTGGGAGGCTGAGGCAGGAGAATGGCATGAACCCGGGGGGCGGAACTTGCAGTGAGAGATCCTGCCACTTGCACCTCTCAGCCTGGTGCGATCCGAGCGAGACTCCCGTCTCAAAAAAAAAAAAAAAATTAATAAATAATTAAAAAAATAAAAAGGATTATATTATTGATCAATCAGACTTGTAAAGATTATGGTTGGGGCCCAAAGTAAAGGGAAGATTTGGGGCCCCCCGTTGTGAAAAACTATTATCAATTGATTTCAATGGCAGTGATGACAGAAACATTTAAGCCAACCACGGGGTTCTTTTGCCTTTCTTTCGTGTTTCTTCTTTTCTTTTCTTCCTTTTTTTTTTTTTTTGAGACGGAGTCTCTGCTCTGCCTTGCTCCAGGCTGGGAGGTCAGTGCCGGTTTCTCAGCTCATGCAAGCTCCGCCTCCCGAGTCTTACGCCATTCTCTGCCTCAGCCTCCCGAGTAGCTGGGAACTACAGGCGCCGCCACAATGCCCGGCTAGTTTTTTGTATTTTTAGTAAGAGACGGGGTTTCCACTGTGTTCCCCAGGATGGTCCTCTGATCTCCTGACCTCTGGTGATCCGCCCAATCTCGGGCCTCGCCAAAGTGCGTGGATTACAGGCTTGAGCCACCGCGCCCGGCCTCTTTTTCTTTCTTTTCTTTCTTCTTTTTCTTTTTTTTTTTTCTTTCTTTCTTTTTTTTTTTTTTTTTTTTTTTTTTTTTTTTTTTTTTTTGAGATGGAGTCTCTGTTGCCAGGTTGGATGCAGTGCAGTGCTGTAATCTTGGCTCACTGCGACCTCCACCTCCCTGGTTCAAGTGATTCTCCTGCCTCAGCCTCCTGAGTAGCTGGGACTACAGGCACGTGCCACCATGCCCAGCTAATTTTTGTAGTTTTAGTAGAGACGGGGGTTTCACCATTTTGGCCAGGATGGTCTCGATCTCTTGACCTTGTGATCTGCCCACCTCGGCATCCCAAAGTGCTTGGGTTACAGGCGTGAACCACCGCACCCTGCTGGTCTTTGCCTTTCTAAGTGCAGGGCACTGACTGAATGCACAGGTCATACACCCATGAAGCTGACCCTGAATGTCATCATAAGTCCTCTGCATCTCCTTGCCATGCCACAGTGTTACCATGATGGAGCTAGGAAGCTTCAGTAGGGACAAGATGCACTGGGGAGCCCTTTACCATCACAGACAGGAAAGTGTCCAGTCCTTAAAAGAAAAACGAGGCAGCATCTCCTTCCAGAAGATAACCTGGGCAGATAATTACAATATGCAGCAGCAGAATGATTAGTCAGAAGAATTCCAATAAAAATAAATTTGCATGCTTTCTAAGTCCAGAAGGCCAAACCTGGGACTTCCCTGGCCAAAAGGAGTCAGAAATCTAAAAGTTGAAAAAGTTCACTGAGAACAATCTATCAAGTCTGCGCTGTAAGCAAAGATGAATAAGGAAAAACAATAGAACTTATTTTCTACCAGGATTCCTACAAAGGCATCATTAAAACCAAAGATTGTAAAGTCTGTGAAACCGTCTGCTCTCTGACTTGGTGGTAAATGCTTAATTAGCACCACGTAGAGGTTAAAATACAGTTTACACTATCTTTTATAAAAATGTCAGCATCTTTCTATGACCAATGTATTACACAGACCTATTGCAAATGATTATTCTTACTATAAAAGGATTCTCTACAGCAGAATCGTAGCCAAAGTCCTGCTGTCACTTAAAAACCTGAAAACTTGACAGTCCTTATTCTTCTATTTTTATATGAATGACAACTGGGGACAACACTAGAAATTGTAGAGACAGAAAATGGTAGCCGGGTGAGGGAGGGTCTAGATATCAGAGGAGAAAGGGCGGGGAAGCTTTAGTGTGGTGAAGTTTGGTGTCTAGAATTGAATAGGACGGTAAGAAACAATCAGCTCCACTGCAGGTCTTGGTCCTTGAACTGTATTTCTCACACTACACACCACAGGCAATAGTTTTCCCTTCCATGGCTTCAGAAAGGTCTTTGAGGTCTGTGGACTTGCAAGGCTCTGGCTCTAGCTTGTGGCTCTTTTTCTGAGTTGCAGACTCAAACCTCATCTCCCACCACACTCCTATTCATGATGAGCTACCTGCAGGACTTAGAACACACAATGCCTTTCCCCTTGCTGTTTCCTCTGCCTAGAATACCATCTCTGATGCTAACCACTAACACCCCCACATCACTGCCTTTCCAACTTGCTAACTCCTCCAGATTCTTTTATTCTCAGTTCCAATGAAGCTCTTCCTGGAAGCTTTCCCCATGTGTCTTTCTGATTTTTATGCTTTCCTTCTGGCATCCTTTACCACTTCCTTCTTTCCCACAATACTTACCATAGTATACTATAATTGTGCATTAACTTATTTGTCTCTTTCCCCAAAACAAGAGCTCCTTGAGGGCTGGGGCTGAATGAGGTCCTGTTCTTGTTACATTTTCAGTTCCTAGCTGGGCATAGCTTGTACTCAATAGTTACACATTGTTATACGGTAGACACACGTGACAGCAGTAACTTAGGCATGTAACCCCTTTAGCAGTAACCCCTTATGGCAGACACACCTGAAGCAATAACTTAAGCATAGCCTATATGGCAGACACACCTGACAGTAATGACATGAGAAATGAGGGTTGCCACGTGGAGGGCTGGGAGGATGGTGACAAGTGAAAGTGGTATCTAAACTGCATGCTGTTTACAAGTAGTTGTAATTCTCCTGTTTAGCCTGCTGCCCCTGGACCATCCCGTAAGTTCCCCCCAAATAAACCTTATGTTTTGTTCACTGGCTTTGCATCTCTTCTTTGGTCTCTTGAACCTGGTGCCTTTCCTGTTGAAGTTAACATGGTCCAGCAGACAATCGGTGAGCTAGCTGGGATGTTGGAGAAAATCCCATGAGTGCCAAGAAGATGGGATTGGGGAAGGGGAAATCCATGGGGGAAATTCCAGACTGGCTATCCACATTTATATGGGGCCCAATAGCCCCTGTCTTTGATGGATGAGGCCCCAAAACGTTGAAGGGTCTGGAAGAGCTGTTGCAGGGGTGGATCCAGCTACATGAAAGTGCCCAGACTGTGGCAGCTATGGTTGGCTGGTTGCTCCTGACTATGCTCTGAACAGCCAAGGAAGCTGAGCTTGCAGCGCAGGTGAGGGCTTATCAGTTATAGGATGAGCTATGATTAGAAAGAGTTCCCAGGTTCAGGCTGAAATGTCGGAGACCTTGCTGTCCCACCTGTGAGCACAGGGTGATAAAATGGAGACCTTGGCTTGTCAGGTAGCCTGTTTGAAGGGTCACTGGCTACCACATCAATGAGTCAGGGCTATCATGACTAAATTGTCCTGGGACTCCATAGAGAGCTCTAGTGAGGAGAGTGAGGACTGAGATCGGCCCACAGAGGTTCCTGTATCCTCTGCACATCCAGTGGTCACCACCAAGATAAAAGTGAGCCAACTGGGCCTGCAGGGAGTAGGCCGCCAAGGGTTGCCCCCACTTGAAAGGCAGCAGCATGCCACAATGTAGGATTATACTGCTGTGTAATTGGTAGAGCTGGGAAATTGATTCAGGAAGAGGGGGAGAGAGTTGATCATGGGGTGATTTGTCCATCTATGGGACATGGGGCAAAGGGTGTCGTACTCTCTGGACTCAAGATAAGTGGAATGGTACCCATTGCAAGCTACACAGCCCTAAGGCGGCACCTCTATGGCTTCAATAGTGAACATTGGGCCATTCCTATTCTTAGTTGAGTGGTTGCAGGCTGCAAGGCAGCCTGGCCAAATGAGGGAGACATCCCTATGTCTCCTCTGCAATGACAGAATATGGAGGAATTGCAGGATATCCTCCCTGAATTAGGGACAAAGCATGCTATCTATGCTGAACATTACTGAGGTCCTGACAATGAGCTTTTCACTGCTGCCATGAAAGACATCATTTTACAGTTGGCACCCAACTAATGGTATGGCATGCTAGTGTCTATCCTGAGCCCATTGGTAGGACAGCCAGTGTCTTGGGCAGCCCAAGTGGCTGCCAGCTTTGAGGAAATGGAGAAACTGTGTAGGTGTGGGGTGCACACTGATCAAGGTAACCTGCTATTGCCCTTGCCATGGAACCTGCCCACTGGGGAGCACATCATTATGTGGCCTTGGAAATGGCAAACCAGGCCCCAGTGGTTTGGTTTTTCCACTCTATTGGGAAAGGCCTGGAGGGAGATATTGGGTCACACCTGTCTTGCTCCCTACACCCCCTCATACTTCTTTCTGGAATGGTGAGTCCTGATCTGCCTTGCACAGCAGGAGATGATCATCTTCTCATTGTGGAACGTTGTAGTGCCCCTGGTGTCTTGCTCTAGCCTCATGTGCAACATGGTGGGGAGGGGAAATCCATTTAGTACTGTAAACTTGTCCTTTCTTGCACCCACTAAACATCTCACCCTCTGCCCATAGAATGGTGTGCAGCAAACATCTTCATTGACTGGGCCCAGACAGTGGCCTCTCTTCAGAACACAACAGATGGTTGGGTCTGTGGAGAGCTTCCCTTCTCCTCCACCAGGGGCCTGCTGGGGCACATCCAAGATCAACTCCCAAGCACTTAGAAAAGCTTTATGATTGTTACTATATTCACTATCCTTTTTTGTTGTAATTTGTATTCCTGCTGCTGTGTCTGGCTGCAATGCTCCTCTGCACACCTGGCCCCAGGGGAATTGAGGGAGCATGGTATGCTAAGAATGCGGGGGCCATTAAAGGGGATGCTGGGGTTGACACATCGGAAAGCAGTAACTTAAGCATTCCAGGAGAATGACCCTGTATTGCAGATGCACCTGACAGCAAGAAAGTAAGAACTGAGGGGCTGGGACCGGTGGCTCGCACCTGTAATCCTAGCACTCTGGGAGCTGAGGTGGGAAGATCACTAGAGCCCAGGAGTTTGAGAGATTGAGACCAGCCTGGGCAACAAAGTAAGACCCTGTCTGTAAAGAAAAACAAAAACAAAAAACAAAAAACTGTACATGGTAGTTCATGCCTGTTGTTTTAACTACTTGGGAGGCTAAGGTAGAAGGATCACTTGAGCCCAGGAGGTTGAGGCTGCAGTGAGCTACGATTGCACCACTGAACTCTAGCCTGGGTGACAGAGCAAGACCCTATCTCAAAAAAACAAATAAGCAAACAATAAACCAAAAACAAAACAAAACAAAAAAAAAACACCAAAAAAATAAAAATAAAAATAAATGAATAAATAAATTAGGGTTGCCATATAGAGGCTGATGGGGGCAGGGTGATAAATGAAAGTGCTATATAAACAGCATGTTTCTTACAAATGGCCACACCCACTGCCACTGGACCACCCTGTAAGTTCTCCTAAATAAACCTATGTTTTAGTTTGCTGGCTTCAGGTCTCTTCTTCAGCGTCTTGAACCTGGTGCCATCCCTAATGAAGTTAATAGGGGTCCCCCATGGCAGTTGGATGAATAAATCAATAATTAAGTGAGTGTTAATTCTGGAGGGATGAGTGGAGAAGTTGTTGTCCACATGCCTCTTTCTTCCTCTAAGAAAAATTGGAGTGTGTGATGGTTAATACTAAGTATCAATTTGATTGGATTGAAGGATGCAAAGGATTGTTCCTGGGTGTGTCTGTGAGGGTGTTACCAAAGGAGATTAACATTTGAGTCAGTGGGCTGGGAGAGGCAAACCCACCTTCAGTGGGGGTGGGCACCAACTAATCAGCTGCCAGCAGGCAGGAGAAGGTGGGAGGAACAGACTTGCTGAGTCTGCTGGCCTTCATCTTTCTCCCATGCTGGATGCTTTCTGCCCTCAAATATTGGACTCCAAGTTCTTTGGCTTTTGGACTCTTGGACTTACAATAGTGATTTGCCAGGGGTTTTTGGGCTTCCAGTCACAGACTGAAGGCTGCACTGTCGGCTTCCCTACTTTTGAGCTTTTGGGGCTCGGACTGATCCACTACTGGCTTCCTTGCTCCTCGGCCTGCGGACGGCCTATCATGGGACTTAACCTTTGGGACTTAACCTTGTGATTGTGTGAGTCAATTCTCCTTAATAAACTCCCTTTCATATATACATATATCCATATACCCTAGAGAACCCTGACTAATACAGAGTGGTTAATGGAGGAGTAGAAAGAGTAAGCATTATTTACGTGCAGCTTATCTAGTTAGTGGCTGTTGAGAACGTGTTCAGATGGAATACACCTGCAGCTTGTTTCCTCACTGTCACAGTAAAGGGTCATGTGAAGAATTATTTCACATTCCTGTGTCAGTTGTGCATTGATTTGGCCTTTAATCAGTGACTCTCCATTCTGGCCAAGAGTTCAGGGTACTCATATCTGGATCCTCTCATTCACTGACTCCCTCACTCCTTCAACAGTTTTTCTTTCAGCATCACTTTTGGCTGCATTCGGGAAATTGCCCTGATGGGTTGAAGTGAGAGAATGGGCTCCCGCTGTGTGTGTTCTCACTCCTTCCAGGGCTGTGTCTGGGACTCTGGGAAGCAGGGTGGTTGATGACTGGATGGCTGCTGCCTGCTCTCCTCTCCTCTTTCCTGATTGTCACTGACTTTGGCCTTACGTTGCCTGGTGACAGCCAAGTCCTACATGCTGGGTTTACTCTGCTGAAATAGCCTCAGAAAATGGGACGGCCGCCTGCAGTTGCCCTTTCAGGTGAGACCAGGAGGCCAAGTGGTGGATAAATGAGAAAGTAATGGAGTGAGTTTATCTAAATGATCTATGAAAGGTCTCCTCCTGTGGTAACTCCGCCTGTTGACTTCAGCTCCTGCTCAGGAATCTGGACGTTGGACATACAGGCAACTGGACAGGTATGCATTTCTACTTTTCTTATGTTCTGGCCACAGTGTGTCAGGTAGAATTTACTTAAGTGGGAATTAACATTTGTAAATCCCACAAGTTCTTGAAGAGGTAACTTACAAAAGTCCTACCTTGTAGAACCACTGACAATAAATACCAAGGACTATGAGGATGGAAAGGAAATTTGAATAAATCCAATCCCTTGACCTTTTTTTTTTAGATAATTGTAATAATTAGCATTAATTGAGAACTTAACCATGTGCCAGCATATGTATCACCTCTCTATTATCTCATTTAATCCTTAAAATAACAGGTCTTGTTATTTGTATTTTACTTTTTTTAATTTTTGGAGTCTATTTTTATTCTTTTCTTCAAGTCACCCATGGAATTCTCATTTTAGAGATGAGGAAATCAGTGATCAGAGAAGTGAAAACAACTGCTTGGTCATTTCACTAGTGGGTGGTGGAGCCAGAGTTAGAACCCACAGATCCTTTTATTTTACATCTATAATCATATCTACTATTTATTTAGAGCCTACCGGATACTGGGATGAGTCCTTCACATGCACTGAATCATGAGACCTCCTTGACTCTGAGATATAGATATGGTTATCTCCATTTGACAGGTTAGGAAACAGATTCAGAGAGATTAAAGGGCCTGCCTATTCAGGGTCAAGCAGTAGAATTGAACTAGATATCCAGTTTTCTGGAAGGAAAGTATTTCTTTCATGCTTTCAGGTGTGTCCGTGTTTTAAGGTCTTAGAAGGTATTTTTGACAGTATTATTTTCAGATCTTGGAGAGGTTAGGGACAGTGAAGGTGCTGAATTACCTGTTGGTATCTCGCACTTTTTCTGCCCACCTGAGCTCTCTCCTCAGTGTCCTAAAGGCAGGAAGCCTGGGCACTTCACTTTCCAGAATCCCTTGCCAGCAGGCTTCTACTTCAGATGCCACAGATGACAGGAATTCATAGAAGATTTGGAAGAGGAAGAGAAAAAAAAGTCATTATCCACCCCTCCACCCAATCTCCTACTACTCTGCATATTCACACCACTCCAGTCCTCCTCTTAATCTCGTTGCTGTTGAGATAACAGTAATGAGGATAACTACCCCCTAAGGGTTTTAGACTCAATTATCCTTCTACCTGGACTGTTTTTTCTAGATACTCACATGACTGTCTCCCTCACTTCTCTCGAGTCTTTGTTCAAACATCCCCTACTTCCTGATATCTTCCCCGAGCACCTTACTTAAAATGACAGAAACCATCTTGGCACGTTTCCATTCCCCCATTCCCTGCTTCATTTTTTCCTCATAGTAGTTATCATCATCTGAAATATATTTTACTTGTTAATTTATTTATGCCAGTCTATTTCCACTAGAATATGAGCTTCACAAAGACAATTATTTGTGTCTGTTCATTACTGATTCCCTGTTCCAAGAACAGTATCTGGCTCAAGTTGAGCACTCAATAAATATTTGCTGAATAAATGAGAATGCACACTGCCCCTGACAGGTGAGCACGGGTGGTCACTCTGTGCATGCCGCATTATGCACTCCTGGAAGTCAATCATAAGAGTCTCATTTGCTTTGATCCTGAGCCTGCCATTACCTTTGCTGTTCCTCCTACTCTTTTCGCAACTCTGATCTGTGGGGGCATCTGTTGGGTAAGGATCCAATTTTCCATAAAAAGTACAGATGGAGTTTTCAAGAAGGCTATGCACAGCAGGGAATCTAGCTCTGCCAACCATTTGTAAAATCTTTGTCATAGCAGTCAGTGCTGTACCAAAGGGGAGGTGGTAAAGGCTGTCTGCCCTGATGGGGAGGAGTTGCCCTGACTGTTTAGAACTGCCAGTACCTGGTCGTAACAGAAATCAGGCTTTTAGTTGGTTTTATTTATAGTATTTAAATTTTCCCCAGAATATGCACCCACTTATTGCTCCCACACTAAATATGAACACTCCCACTGCCCTGCCCTGGGTATACTATAGGCAGCAGCAGAGAGATGGCTGAGAGTCTGAAACTGACCTCTAACAGGCATGACCACAGTGTTTGGGAGCTCATTGTAGTAATGCTTCCGCCACTGAGAACACCACTGCTTCACAAGGAAGGTTAGCACGGGTACTGATGCAGAACTTACATTTGTTCAGTGTATCCACTGCATCCTGATGACCCAGCCTTATTGCCAAGTCCTGAAATTCCATGTTAGGAGAGATTTCTGGGTGTATTGTTTGCTATGTAAAAAATTATTCTAAAACTTGGCTTCAAACAGTATCTCAGTTTGAGTGCTAAGAATCTGGGCATCTTAATTGGGACTTTTTTTTAGGGTCTCTCATAGGCTGCCCACCTGAGCTCTCTCCTCAAGGTATAGGCTGGGGTTGTAGTCTCATCTCAAGGTTCACCTGGAGAAGCATCCACTTCCAATCTCATTCACGTGGTTGTTGGCAGGCTTCAGTTTCTCACTGGTTGCTGGTCAGAAGCTACACTTAGTTCTTTGCCACATGAGTCCCTCCACAGAGCATCTCACAACATGGCAGAGTGAGCAAGGTAGCAGGCAAGAAAGAGCACCAGCGGGAGAGAGAGGACTAGTGAAAGGGAAGTCACAGTCTTTTATAACCTAATGTAAAACATGATATACCATCATTCTTGCTGTATTCTGTTAGTCAGTAGCAAATCACTAGGTTCAGCACACATGCATGTACATTGGGAAGGAATTACACAAAAGTATGGATACCAAAGGCAGAGATCACTGGGAGTCATTTGGGAAGCTGCCCCACATCAGATCTCTTCTTAATAATTACTTTAAATATGAATGCATTGAACCTTGGGACGCTCAGTAAATTTTTCAGCCAGATCTTATTTTTCCTGTACCTTGTAGGAATTGCTATACCTTGGAGCTTCTGGATGATGGATGAAGTCATTTTCTGGGTTATGCTGAGGATGAACATTTTTTTCTTGCTTTGAAATTTCAAAGGGAATTTGGGAGGGAAGAGAGTTAAATACATATGATCAAATGTTATTTTTGCATGGAAATCTTCAACTATTTTTTAAAAGATAAGGTGCATGGGCCATACAGTTTTTGAGGTCTTGCATATGTAGATGTCTGGCTGTTGTATTTGCCCATAAAACAGTTGGGTGGATATCAAATTATTGATACATATTCTTTCCTTCTCGAAATTTTGCTGACATTAATTCACTGCCTTCTAGCATTTTTTGTTGTGGTGGTTGTACAAAGGAAGCCTTGGTTAGCTAGGTTCTTGATCATTGTAAACAGATGCTTTCAGTACTCTCCCACATAACCTAAATATTCACCTTTTCAGCATGTGGCAACAGTATCCTACTACAAACATCTGACTTTGTGCTGAGAACTTCTGTCAGCACATGAGCTGGCTTGAACTAACAGGAGTTAAGATCCCTTCATCACCTTTTAGCCAGAGTTGGATAAGTATCTCAGCTTCCTCACCCCTTGAGTGGGATAATGCTTTATATTCCTAGATTTCTCCATTACAGTTGAGCTTCAGTTGCCTACAGCTGTAACAATCTCAATTAAATGTGACTTTAGTCATTATTCACTCTTCCTTATTTCATGTACCCACTCCTCCACAGGTTCCTCCTGGGATCAGCAAATTCTTGTCTCAGAATCTTCTTTTGGGGGAACCCTACTGGAAGACAGTTCTTTAGAGGTAAGTTTATTCAGGTAT
The DNA here is from genome assembly GCF_001698545.2 of Rhinopithecus bieti. NCBI lineage: Eukaryota > Metazoa > Chordata > Mammalia > Primates > Cercopithecidae > Rhinopithecus > Rhinopithecus bieti. The sequence continues at coordinate 3,888,382 of NW_016807975.1, read as the reverse complement.
AGGTAATCTTGTCCAGATGTTTACAAGATTTCAAAAAATTCGTTTATCTTGATTGCTCAAAATTTTGTCAGGTTTGCCAAGAGGTTGTGTTTCTTTTATTTGTGGAATAACATTTAGGTTTGGTGATGCATGTGCAGATTTGTTACACAGGTCAACTCATGACTTGGGAGTTTTGTGTACGGATTATTTCATTACCCAAGTACTAAGTATAGTACCTGACAGTTGTTTGTTAGTTTGTTTGTTTTTTGAGACAGGGTCTCGCCTCATTGCCCAGGCTGGAGTGCAATGGCGTGACCTCAGATCAATGCAACCTCCACCTCTTGGGTTCAAGCAATTCTCCTGCCTCAGCCTCCCGAGTAGCTGGAATTACAGGCACGTGTCACCATACCCAGCTTTTTTTTTTTTTGTACTTTTAGTAGACACAAGATTTCACCATGTTGGCCAGGCTGGTCTCAAATTCCTGACCTCAGGTGATCTACCCATCTAAGGCTCCCAAAGTGCTGGGATTGGAGGCATGAGCCATTGTGCCCGGCTGACAGTTTTTTTTTTTTTTTTTCCCTGAACCTCTTCTTTTTCCCATCCTCCTTTCTCAATAGTCCCCCAGTGTCTGTTGTTTCCCACTATGTGTCTGTGTGTTCTCATCATTTAGTTCCCACTTATAAATGAGAACATGGAGTATTTGGTTTTATGTTCCTGCACTAGTTTGCTAGGAATAATGGCCACCAGTTCTGTGCATGTTCCTGCAAAGAACAAGATATTGTTAATTTTATGACTGCATAGTATCCCATGGTATATATGTACTATATTTTCTTTATCTAGTCTACCATTGATGGGCTTTTAAGTTGATTCCATGTTTTTGCTATTGTGAATAGTGCTGCAGTGAACACACATATGAATGTGTCTTTGTGGTAGAATAATTTATATTCCTTTGGTTATATGCCCAGTAGTAGAATTGCTGGGTCAAATGGTAGTTCTGTTTTTAGTTCACTGAGGAATTGCCCCACTGCTGTCCACAATGGTTGAACTAATTTACCCTTTCACCAGCAGTGTGTGAGTGTTCCCTTTTCTCTGCACCTTGCCAGTTATTTCTTGATTTTTTAGTAATAGCCATTTTGACTGGTGTGAGATGATATCTCATTGTGGTTTTGATTTGCATTTATCTAATGATTAGTGATATTGAGCATTTTTTAATGCTTCTTGGCTGCATGTAAAGTATTCCAAAAAATTGAGGAGGAGGGACTCATCCCCAACTCATGAGGCCTGCATCATCTGCTACCAAAACCTGGCAGAGACACAACAAAAAAGAAAACTTCAGGCCAATGTCCTCGATGAACATCAATGCAAAAATCCTCAACGAAATACTAGCAAACTGAATCCAGCAGCATATCAAAAAGCTAATCCACAACGATTAAGTAGGCTTTATCCCTGGGATGCAAGGTTGGTTCAACATATGTAAATCAATAAATGTGATTCGTCACATAAACAGAACTAAAGACAAAACCCACATGATTATTTCAATACATGCAGAAAAGGCTTTTGATAAATTCAAGGTTCCTTCATGTTAAAAAACTCCCAATAAACTAGGCATTGAAGGAACATACCTCAAAATAGTAGCCATCTATGACAAACCCACAGCCAACATCATACTGAATGGGCAAAAGGCAGAAGCATTCCCCTTAAAAACCAGAACAAGACGAGGATGCCTTCTCTCACCACTGCTATTCAACATAGTACTTGAAGTCCTGACCAGAGCAATCAGGCAAGAGAAAGAAAGAAAAGCATCCAAATAGGTAGAGGTTGTGTATCTTTTTTTTTTTTTTTTTTTTTTTTTTTTTTTTTTTTTTT
>NW_016807975.1:3873948-3886324 GCF_001698545.2 Rhinopithecus bieti | reverse complement strand
TTGAAGACAACTATCTAGTCTTCTCTTGGGTAAACAACTCTAGTTCCCTTAACTAGATTTCCAGTGACAGTGACATCGTTTTAAATCCTTTCACTTTTTTTTTTGTTTTTGGAGGCAGAGTCTTGCTCTGTTTCTCAGGCTGGAGTGAAGTGGTGCTATCTCGGCTCACTGCAAGCTCTGCCTCCCAGGTTCACACCATTGTCCTGTCTCAGCCTCCCGAGTAGCTGGGACTATAGGTGCCTGCCACCATGCCTGGCTAATTTTTTTCTATTTTTAGCAGAGACGGGGTTTCACTGTGTTAGCCAGCATGGTCTTGATCTCCTCACCTTGTGATCTGCCTGCCTCGGCCTCCCAAAGTGCTGGGATTACAGTCATGAGCCACCACACCTGGCTGAGGTTGTGTATCTTTACCAGCTTTTTCTTAGACTTATGGAACTCTTTAAGAAATGTAAGCACCTATTTTTCCTAAGCTCAAGGATTTTGTTAAACTATAGCTTTGATCATTTTTTCTTTTAAAATTTATTCTGATTTCTTCATAGGGTTCAATTTGCTCTGGTCTCTCCTCTAATATCACTAAACATCACTAAAAATTGGCATGTTTGTTCTCTGTTTTCTTTCTTCCTTATCTATAATTGTATCTTTCATTAGTTATATATGGTTGTTTTTAGTCCCCACATTTGACATGGTCCCCACCCAAATCTCATCTTGAATTTCCCCACCCAAATCTCATCTTGAATTACATGTGGGTAATAATCCCCACATGTCAAGGATGGGACCAAGCAGAGATAATTGAATCATGCAGGCAGTTTCCCCCATGCTGTCCTCATGATAGTTAAGTAGGTTCTCATGAGATATGATGGTTTTATAAGGGGCTTCCCCCTTTGGTGGGCACTTATTCTTTCTCCTGACACCCTGTGAAGAAGTGCCTTCCACTATGGTTGTAAGTTTCCTGAGGCTTCCCCAGCCATGTGGAACTGTGAGTCAGTTAAATTTCTTTTCTTTATAAATTACCCAGTCTCAGGTATTTTTTCATAGCAGCATGAGAATGGACTAATACAGTAAATTGATTCTAGGATAATGGGGTTTTATTATAAGAATACCCAAAAATATGGAAGTGACTTTGGAACTGGGTAACAGACAAAGGTTGGAACAGTTTGGAAAGCTCAGAAGAAGAGAGGAAGATGTGGGAAAAGTTGTTGAATGGCGTTGACCAAAATGCTGATCGTGACATGGACAATTAAGTCCATGCTGGGGTGGTTTCAGATGGATATGAGGAACTTGCTGGGACCTGGAATAAAGGTGCTTCTTGATATGCTTAAGCAAAGAGATTGGTGGTACTTTGCCCCTGTCCTAGAGATCTGTGCAACTTTGAACTTAAGAGAGATGTTTTAGGGTATCTGGTGGAAGAAATTTTTAAGCAGCAAATCGTTCAAGAGGAAGCAGAGCATAAAAGTTTGGAAAACTTGCAGCATGACAATGCAGTAAAAAAGAAAAACCCATTTTCTGGGGAGGAATTCAAGCCCACTGCAGAAATTTGCATATGTAATGAGGAGCCAAATATTAATCACCAAGACAATGGAGAAAATGTCCCTGGGGCATGTCAGAGACCTTGAAGGCCATCCCTCCCATTATAGGTCCAAAGGCTTAGGAGGGAAAAATGGTTTCCTGGGCTCGGCCCAGGGCTCCCCCTGCTCTGTGCAGCTTCAGGATATGGTGCCCTGAGTTCCAGCTGCTTTAGCTCCAGCCATGGCTAAAAGGGGCCAAGGTACAGCTCAGACCATTGCTTCAGAGGGTGCAAGCCCCAAGCCTTGGTGGCTTACATGTGGTGTTGAGCCTGTAAGTACACATACGATGAGAACTGAGGTTTGGGAACCTCTGTCTAGATTTCAGAGGATGTATGGAAACGCCTGGATGTCCAGGCAGAAGTCTGCCACAGGGGTGGCTCTCTCATAGAGAACCTGTGCTAGGGCAGTGTGGAAGGGAAATGTGAGGTTGGAGCCCCCTCGCAGAGTCCCCACTGGGGCACTTCCTGGTGGAGCTGTGAGAAGAGGGCTACCGTCCTCCAAATCCCAGAATGGTAAATTCACCAACAGCTTGCACTGTGTACCTGGCAAAGCTGCAGACACTCAATGCCAGCCCATGAAAGCAGCCAGGAGGGAGGCTGTACCCTGCAAAGCCACAGGGGTGGAACTGCCCAAGGCCATGGGAGTCCACCTCTTGCATCAGCATGCTCTGGATGTAAGACATGGAGTCAAAGGAGATCATTTTGTAACTTTAAGGTTTAAAGACTGCCCTATTGGATTTTGGACTTGCATGGGGCCTGCAGCCCCTTTGTTTTGGCCAATTTCTCCCATTCAGAATGGGTGTATTTATCCAATGCCTGTATCCCCATTGTATCTAGGAAGCAACTAACTTGTTTTGGTTTTACAGTCTCATAGAAGGGGCTTGCCTTATCTCAGATAAGACTTTGGACCTGGACTTTTGAGTTAGTGCTACAATGAGTTAAGACTTTGGGGACTGTTGGAAGTGCATGATTGTGTTTCTGAATGTTAGGACACTGGGAGGAGCCAGGGGTGGAATGATATAGTTTGGCTCTGTGTCACCACCCAAATCTCACCTTGAATTGCAATAATCCCCATGTGTCAAGAGCAGGACTGGGTGAGATAATTAAATCATGGGGCAGTTTCCCCATGCTGTCCTTGTGATAGAGAGTGAGTTGTCTCAAGATCTGATGGTTTTATAAGGGCCTTCCCCTTCACTCAGTACTCATTCTCTCTCCTGTCACTCTATGAGGAGGTACTTTCCACCATGATTGTAAGTTTCCTGAGGTCTCCCCAACCCTGCAGAACTGTGACTTAATTAAACCTCTTTTCTTTCTAAATTACCCAGGGTTGGGTATTTCTTCATGGCAGTGTGAGAACAGACTAATCCAGCATTCTAAGAAGGCTTTTCAAGTTTTAAATGACATAACTTCTTCCATTTTCTGCAGCATCGATTTTGTTCTTTACCCTCTCAATGTGGTCTTAAATTTTGCTATTGTGTTTTTTCAATTCCTTGTTATCTCATCCATTTCCCCTTTCATCTCATCTCAGCTTTTAAAAGAACTTGTTGTTTTTTAAAATATATAACATATCTTTTACACTTTACTGATATTTTCTGGAATTTTTTTTAGACCTTACAATTGACAGTATTGTAAAGGTATGCTTTTCTCTGAGTCTCTGGAATGTTGCCTTTTCCTGTTACACAGTTTTATATTTTATTTTGTTCCATATTTACATTTCATTTTACTCATCCTTGGTAAAGGTAACATCTATATAGACTGCATTAGTCAGGATTCCCCAGAGAAGCAGAACCAATAAGAGATATCTATCTATAGCTATAGCTATATATATCATATATCATATATATGTATATGAGATTTATTATGAGGTATTGGCTTACATGATTATGAAGGCTGAGGAGTCCCACGATCTGTCACAATCTGCTTTCTGCAAGCTGGAGGCCCAACAAAGCTGGTGGTGTAGTTCCAGTCCAAGCCTGAAGGCCTAAGAACCAGGAGAGCCAATGTCTGAGGGCAGGAGAAGATGTATGTGCCAGCTCCAGCAGAAAGAGCAAATTCATCATTCTTTTGCCTTTTGTTCTATTCAGGCCCTCAATGAATTGGATGATGCCCACCTGCATTGGCAAGGACGGATCTTTTTTACTCAGTCTGTTCATTCTAACACACTCAGAAATAATATTTTGCCAGCTATCTGGGCATCTTTTAGTCCAGTCAAATTAACACAAAAAAATAACTATCACATAGACTTAGTGTTTATCAACAAATAGGGTGATTAATTTGGCCTATATACTTCTTCCTATTTGCACAGGGATCAAATCTCTTTCTTAGATTTCTTGTTGGAAGAAGGAAGATTCATGTACACAGGTCTTAAATTCCCATTTCTTAGCAGCCATGATCCCAGTGAGGGTGGCTTCTCCATCACTGCCTAATTTTCTAGGATATTAAAACTATGAATAAATTTGCTAGGATGCCCCATGCCATTTGTAATTGTGCCCCTCTTAACCCTCTACTTCCATTTTCTGCCCAGTTATTTTATAGGATTTACAGACTCTGAGAGGATGTAGAGGAATGCCTATGGAGATGGGGAAAAGCGGTTTCATGAGTTCAGAGGTCTTCATATTTCACTAAAGTTCTAAGTGTTATATAGTGATGATTCCTGGGAGCACCTCCTGTATGTTGGTTTAAGAAACACTTTGTGTTGCAAGGGTTATAGTGGATTTTTTCCTTATTTTCCATGGTTCTTTTATTTCCACAAAGCAAAGATGGTTAATGTCATGAGTTGATGCCTTGGCCAATTTTCTAAATTCATGTTCTCTTTCTTACAGTTATTATTAGTTTCTCCCAGATTTTGGCATTAGGTGGTGTGACAGCCTTAATTTCTAGTGGCCTTGTGAATTGTGTTTTTTAAAATATATGGTCATTAATATTTCTTTGAAAGATTGAGAAATCCTGCATAAGTAAATGCTAACAAGACACTCCTTTGAATGAGAAATCTCATCTTTACATATATTACAATAAATGCATATTAGAGTTTGTCTTACTAGTTGGACACAATGTATAGCAGTAGGGCTTTGTGATTTCATGTGTTTTAAACTTTACTCATAAGTAATATTATTTTCTATTATGTGATTAAAATATCTGTGACAAATAACTATAAGCTTGCTTTGTACATGCTATAAATATCTAGCTTAAAATTATTTTGAGGCAACCACCTCAACTTTATATGCCAATCTTGAAGAATATTGCTGCCAAAATTATGACGAAGCAACTCAAAGCATACATATTCATGGCCATTGCTTCATATCTCTCCTTAGAATTCATGATTACATCCAATGTAGTGACAGAAACTCAGGGGAAGATATCCAAGAAAGCAAAANGAGGCTGTACCCTGCAAAGCCACAGGGGTGGAACTGCCCAAGGCCATGGGAGTCCACCTCTTGCATCAGCATGCTCTGGATGTAAGACATGGAGTCAAAGGAGATCATTTTGTAACTTTAAGGTTTAAAGACTGCCCTATTGGATTTTGGACTTGCATGGGGCCTGCAGCCCCTTTGTTTTGGCCAATTTCTCCCATTCAGAATGGGTGTATTTATCCAATGCCTATATCCCCATTGTATCTAGGAAGCAACTAACTTGTTTTTGGTTTTACAGTCTCATAGAAGGGGCTTGCCTTATCTCAGATAAGACTTTGGACCTGGACTTTTGAGTTAGTGCTACAATGAGTTAAGACTTTGGGGACTGTTGGAAGTGCATGATTGTGTTTCTGAATGTTAGGACACTGGGAGGAGCCAGGGGTGGAATGATATAGTTTGGCTCTGTGTCACCACCCAAATCTCACCTTGAATTGCAATAATCCCCATGTGTCAAGAGCAGGACTGGGTGAGATAATTAAATCATGGGGGCAGTTTCCCCCATGCTGTCCTTGTGATAGAGAGTGAGTTGTCTCAAGATCTGATGGTTTTATAAGGGCCTTCCCCCTTCACTCAGTACTCATTCTCTCTCCTGTCACTCTATGAGGAGGTACTTTCCACCATGATTGTAAGTTTCCTGAGGTCTCCCCAACCCTGCAGAACTGTGACTTAATTAAACCTCTTTTCTTTCTAAATTACCCAGGGTTGGGTATTTCTTCATGGCAGTGTGAGAACAGACTAATCCAGCATTCTAAGAAGGCTTTTCAAGTTTTTAAATGACATAACTTCTTCCATTTTCTGCAGCATCGATTTTGTTCTTTACCCTCTCAATGTGGTCTTAAATTTTGCTATTGTGTTTTTTCAATTCCTTGTTATCTCATCCATTTCCCCCTTTCATCTCATCTCAGCTTTTAAAAGAACTTGTTGTTTTTTAAAATATATAACATATCTTTTACACTTTACTGATATTTTCTGGAATTTTTTTTAGACCTTACAATTGACAGTATTGTAAAGGTATGCTTTTCTCTGAGTCTCTGGAATGTTGCCTTTTCCTGTTACACAGTTTTATATTTTATTTTGTTCCATATTTACATTTCATTTTTACTCATCCTTGGTAAAGGTAACATCTATATAGACTGCATTAGTCAGGATTCCCCAGAGAAGCAGAACCAATAAGAGATATCTATCTATAGCTATAGCTATATATATCATATATCATATATATGTATATGAGATTTATTATGAGGTATTGGCTTACATGATTATGAAGGCTGAGGAGTCCCACGATCTGTCACAATCTGCTTTCTGCAAGCTGGAGGCCCAACAAAGCTGGTGGTGTAGTTCCAGTCCAAGCCTGAAGGCCTAAGAACCAGGAGAGCCAATGTCTGAGGGCAGGAGAAGATGTATGTGCCAGCTCCAGCAGAAAGAGCAAATTCATCATTCTTTTGCCTTTTTGTTCTATTCAGGCCCTCAATGAATTGGATGATGCCCACCTGCATTGGCAAGGACGGATCTTTTTTACTCAGTCTGTTCATTCTAACACACTCAGAAATAATATTTTGCCAGCTATCTGGGCATCTTTTAGTCCAGTCAAATTAACACAAAAAAATAACTATCACATAGACTTAGTGTTTATCAACAAATAGGGTGATTAATTTGGCCTATATACTTCTTCCTATTTGCACAGGGATCAAATCTCTTTCTTAGATTTCTTGTTGGAAGAAGGAAGATTCATGTACACAGGTCTTAAATTCCCATTTCTTAGCAGCCATGATCCCAGTGAGGGTGGCTTCTCCATCACTGCCTAATTTTCTAGGATATTAAAAACTATGAATAAATTTGCTAGGATGCCCCATGCCATTTGTAATTGTGCCCCTCTTAACCCTCTACTTCCATTTTCTGCCCAGTTATTTTTATAGGATTTACAGACTCTGAGAGGATGTAGAGGAATGCCTATGGAGATGGGGAAAAGCGGTTTCATGAGTTCAGAGGTCTTCATATTTCACTAAAGTTCTAAGTGTTATATAGTGATGATTCCTGGGAGCACCTCCTGTATGTTGGTTTAAGAAACACTTTGTGTTGCAAGGGTTATAGTGGATTTTTTCCTTATTTTCCATGGTTCTTTTATTTCCACAAAGCAAAGATGGTTAATGTCATGAGTTGATGCCTTGGCCAATTTTCTAAATTCATGTTCTCTTTCTTACAGTTATTATTAGTTTCTCCCAGATTTTGGCATTAGGTGGTGTGACAGCCTTAATTTCTAGTGGCCTTGTGAATTGTGTTTTTTAAAATATATGGTCATTAATATTTCTTTGAAAGATTGAGAAATCCTGCATAAGTAAATGCTAACAAGACACTCCTTTGAATGAGAAATCTCATCTTTACATATATTACAATAAATGCATATTAGAGTTTGTCTTACTAGTTGGACACAATGTATAGCAGTAGGGCTTTGTGATTTCATGTGTTTTAAACTTTACTCATAAGTAATATTATTTTCTATTATGTGATTAAAATATCTGTGACAAATAACTATAAGCTTGCTTTGTACATGCTATAAATATCTAGCTTAAAATTATTTTTGAGGCAACCACCTCAACTTTATATGCCAATCTTGAAGAATATTGCTGCCAAAAATTATGACGAAGCAACTCAAAGCATACATATTCATGGCCATTGCTTCATATCTCTCCTTAGAATTCATGATTACATCCAATGTAGTGACAGAAACTCAGGGGAAGATATCCAAGAAAGCAAAACCTAAGCCGCAGAGAATAGTTCACCATCTTTAACAGGTATTCAAAACATAAGCTTGAGAATGATTGACGTGCAGGTGGATATGATAAAAGTGCAAGACTTTGAAGGCTTTTTCTGATATGCTGAAAATGAAAAAGGAAATCCAGACTTTAAAATTCATATGCATATTGTTCTTAAGTTTAAATTTTGGCCCTGCCACCTGTGATTAAGATTAACAGTATATTGGGAGGCCGAGGTGGGTGTATCACGAGATCAGGAGATTGAGACCATCCTGGCTAACACGGCGAAACCTCGTCTCTACTAAAAATACAAAACATTAGCCAGACATGGTGGCATGCACCTCTAATCCCAGCTACTTGGGAGGCTGAGGCAGTGGAATTGCTTGAACCCAGGAGGCAGAGGTTGCAGTGAGCTGAGATCATGCCTTTGCACTCCAGCTGGGGAGGCAGAGAGAGACTCCGTTTTTTTGTTTGTGTTTTGTTTTGTTTTTCTTTAAATGATTAACAGTGGAACGAGTAAACTTTTCATAATAGAAATAAATACATATCTAGATCAAATATCAAATGTGGCTGAGTTATTGATGAGTAGAATGTGCTAGTGTGACTTTCATGGGAACCAGAGACCAATTGTGTGCATCTCTTCCAAATTCTGTGCTCAGTGACACAACATTGACAGCTTGAAACACAGCACGTTTGGAGCATTTATGTCATAGAAATCAGCAAATGCTACAGTTAGGGTTCCCTCCACCAGAGACTCAGTTGTTAAACATTTATCAGCACATTGCAATTATTAGGGCCCTTTTTATACTTTCTTTCCTCATGATTATATGATTATATTTAGTATATTTATATAAAACTCCCAGCCTTCATCGTAGTGATTGGTTGTCAGTCAATGATATTGAATTTGAATTTTCATACATCTGCTTTTACGTAAGAGCAGGAAACTACACTCAAGCAATGATTTCCTCCCTTGTTTTTCATAAGGAATTGTTGGTTGGTGGCTAATAACTACAAAAAGGCAATGACTGTAAACTAGATCCTTTTTTATTGTTTTTAAATCAATCATCCAATGCTAAAAGATGCACCTCTATTCCATTTTTTTAAAAAAAGTAAACTTTAATATCAAATAGAGGATGTATGCCTCCAGTTTGTAATAAGGGACTTAATTTCATTTGCTCTAGAAAGTGTCTCATAAATGAGTGTCCCTGGCATAGGGTCATGTTTCAAGCTCTGCAACATCATCCTGAAGTGTGGAGGACTTGCTCAGGGTGGGTGTGGGAGACAGATTGTCTGACAGGAGTACCCTGAGAAGTTAAGGAAACAGGGTTCCAGGAAACATCTGGCTTCCTCCATTTCTCTCAACCTCCTTGATATTTCTTTCTTCCTTACTCTTTCCTATTCTCCTTTCATCATGATCTAATTCATCGTTTATTACACTAATCAGGTTGCATTTACATCTCAGATTTTAATTTTTAAAAAGACACGGTTGATGAGAAAGATGACTCTACAGAGTCATGTAGATGACCTAGGTAAGAACGCAATTTGTCAGCTTTTAAATTGGCATCTTAAAATTCATGTTCAATATTTATTTGAGGAAGAGAGAATGTCAGTACCTGTTAGGAATCCTTTGTCATTTCACCTTGAAACCACTACTTCTGTCTATTTTACAGGACTAATTTGCATGTAACTAGCTGTGAATGAAACTGAGGGTGTAGGGCTGAGTTAACTGGCACCGTGTTTTGGAATTAGTTCAATAATATCTATTATCCTTAAATAAGTGCTTCTCAACTTCTCATGTGCCTATCTATCACCTGGAAATTATGTTAAAAGCAGATTCAGCAATGATCATTCAGTAGGCCTGGGGCAGGGCTGGAGATCAAAGTTGTTGCTTAGAATATGAGATATGGAAGTCTTGATAGACCTGTACTTGTAACTGTTTTAAAAGTAATAAGATTTTGGTCTACTAAGTGAGAATATTTGTTAAAAGATGTTCTTTTAAAAGAAGTAATGAAGGGTATTGAAACCAGAAACATTAAGCACACCAATAACGAAGTAATGATTTAACATGGACACCACTAGATAACTGGACAGTCATATTTCTGTAACAATTGTTTTCATGATAACCATGTAAGTTTACTTCTTCATGTACTAGGACATTCTGATTTATGAATATGTGGATACAAAGTTGCCGTTACATAAGGTAGATTCCCTACCCCTCATGCAGTTTTCAACTGTACAATTCTGAGCAAGCCACAATTTTTTGACTTGGGTTTTTTTTTTTACCTGTTTTTGCCAGGCACCTACTAGATGCTCAATGAATACTTGTTAGCTGAATTGAATCCAAAGGAAACTCATGTACTTGCCTACACAATTTAAACAATGCTTGCCACAAGAACATGCTTTCAGAAGTGATTACTCCTATTCTAACCTCTTCAGACCTAGATGATAAGCACTGTCTGTTTTTAGGCTTTATGACCAAGTGCACACTTCTGTCCACAAAACAACGCCTTGACCATTTCAGCCACTATTGAGCTCTGCTCTTTCCAAACACCTATAGTACTTATCCTATCTTGTACATCTGCCATTTGTAGTAGAAAAAATTGCATCCCTAAAGACACCACAAAATTCTCAAAAACAGAGGCAATGTCATCTTGTTTTTTGGGATCCCATTTCACTTAGCACAGAGTTAGACACAGAGCAGTTATTCAATTGAAAATTATTAAATTGATTTACCCCTTTGATACTTGACTGTCCATTATCCTTTATTTATTAAATGTCTTAGTTCAGACAAGGCCCAACACTTCCATAATCAAACAAAATATATCATTACTTTAAGAAATTGTCTTATGACTCAGCCTTTCAAATACCCTTAGAATAAGATATCTTTTTTTTTTTTTTTTTTTTTTTAAAGGCTTAGGTATGTTTCTACATGGCTCAGCTAGGCATGATTGTTGGTTTATTTCCTCAAGGTACAGTTGAAAATGTCTTTTGTTAAATTTCCATCAGGACTACTGGTTGATGTTTTCTGTACGTTTATCAAAGGGTCAGCTGGACATAATTTTTGGTTTGATTACTTCAACCAATCAATACACGGAGAAAAGCAAACCCAGATGAAACACAGGGAAACTACAAATGCATGTTGAAGCACATAATAACTATCATTATTGAAAAATTAAGGTAGATTATATCTGATTCTAGGTGCTTTTGTTTAAGAGTTTATTTAATCTTATAGCACTATGAGGTCAGTTATAATATAACCCACATGTATAATGAGAGATTGAGGATCAGAGAATTAAAGGTACTTTCCTAATTTTATGGTCCCAAGAAAATGCAGAGCTTGGACTTGAACCCAGGATATCTGTCTCTAAAGCTGTGCTATCTAATATATTAGCCACTAGCTTCATATAGTATTAAAATTTATTAAAAGTAAAAAATCAGTTCCTCAGACACACTAACCACATTTCAAGTGCTCAGTAGGCACCTGTGGCTAGTGGTTACCCAGCTGGACAGCACAGGTATGGAACATTTTCATCATCATGGAAAGTTCTATTGGACAGTGCTTATTCAGAGTCTGCACCTGCTGGAGACCTGCCAACTGTGCTACCTTTTGAGAATTTCACTGTGAAAAGGCCTGGAAATTGGAGAGGGCAACTTTATGGGAATGAAGAACTAAAAGGGAGGGTAAGGAAGGGGAAGAAAAGAAAAGAAAAGGAAGAGCTCTACATTTTAGCCCACCTGGATCTACAGTGGGGGCTTCATTTAGGGATTAGTCTCTAGAAAAAAAGAATAAATCTGCACATTAGATTAGTAGCCAGCAATAACCATCTGCCTCCATCCAGGCTATAAAGGCCTTAGGGTCCACTCCCTGGAGAAGCAAGATTTTACCCTGGTCTTGCTTTTGGAGAAGTGTGAAAGCTCAGCACCAACCTCACCAGCCTCCACTGACTGCCCACACTAGGCCCCCTGGGGCTTGGATGGCCTGACCACTCCACATCCACTGTCTATTGCTGATTTCCTGACCAACTTTAAGGACTGGCATTCTGGTTTGCTTTATATACACTGAGAAGTCAACGTCTCAGTACAGACTCACCACCTTAGACACATTGACCACTCCAAATACACACTTAAACAAAAAATAATTACAGCTTATGATTAATATATTCCAGGTACCATGTCCGTGTACTTGTAAGGTAAGAAGCATAAACTGTAGTTATTACTACTTTTAGTTACATCTATTTATCTACTTTGTTTATATATGTTTGAATTTTCACAATTCTATGAAATATGTATATATTATTATCATTCTCATTTTACACATGAGGAAACTTAGGCTCAGTGACTTGATCGCACAGCTATGAGTCAGTAGAGTGATAGGTGAGCCCCATCCTACCCTCCCCACTCTAGTAGTTCCCAGTGTCTATTGTTCCCGTCTTTGTATCCGTGTGTACTCAATGTTTAGCTGCCATTCATAAGTGAGAATATGCAGTATTTGGGTTTCTCTTCTTGTGTTAATTTGCTTAGGATAATAACCTCCAGCTGCATCCATATTGCTGAAAAGACATGATTTCATTCTTTTTTTATGGCTGCATAATATTCCATGGTGAACAGGCCCTTAGTTTCTGTTCTTTTTTTTTTTTTTTTTTTTTTTA
>NW_016807975.1:3859945-3873558 GCF_001698545.2 Rhinopithecus bieti | reverse complement strand
TTTTTTTTTTTTTTTTTTTTTTTTTTAATAAAGGTTTTTTTCTTTTTTTTTTTGAAGAGCTAGAGTCTTGCTGTGTCACCCAGGCTAGAGTGCAGTGGCACAATCATAGCTCACCACAGCCTTGAGCTCCTGAGCTCAAGCAATCCTCCTGCCTCAACCTTTCCAGTAGTTAGGACTATAGGTGTGAACCACCATGTCTGGCTAATTTTTATTTTATTTTTTCATAGAGACAGAGTTTTGCTGTATTGCCCAAGCTGGTCTTGAACTACTGGCCTCAATCAATCCTCCTGCCTCAGCCTCCCGAAACACTGGTATTATAGGCATGAGCCAACTGTGCCCAGTCCTGTTAGTTCAATTTTTTTAAGTTTTAGTTTTGAATTTTATTAAGGCCCATTTCAAACATTCAAAAGGTAAAGAACAGTTTAACAAAGCCCTAAGAGTTTCATGAAGTCCACATTTTCCAGCTATGGTAATTTTTATTATTTTTATTATTTTTTTCAACCTTTTTTGGGTTCAGGGGCACATGTGTAGGCTTCTTACATGGGTAAACTGTGTGTCTCTGAGGCATGGTGTACAAATGATCCCATCACCCAGGTAGTGAGCACAGTACCCAATAGGTAGTTTTTCAGAACCTGCCCGCTTCTTCCCTCTGCACTCTAGTAGTCCCCAGTGTCTATTGTTCCCATTTTTATGTCTGTGTGTACCCAATATTTAGCTCTCACTTATAAGTAAGGACACATGGTATTTGGTTTTCTCTTCCTGCATTAGTTTTCTTAGGATTGTGGCCTGTGGTTGCATCCATGTTGCTGCAAAGGACATGAGGTCATTCTTTTTTATGACTGTTTAGTATTCCATGGTGTATATGTACCACATTTTCTTTATCCAGTTCATCACTGATGGGCACCTAGGTTGCTATTGTGAATAGTGCTGCAATGAACATGTGAGTTCATGTGTCTTCGTGATAGAATGATTTATTTTCCTTTGATGAAATGATTTATTTTTGATAGGATGATTTATTGTTTTGGGGCAGGGGGTTTGTACTCACTCATGGGATTGCTGAGTCAAATGGAAGTTCTCTTTTAAGTTCTTTGAGACGTCTCCAAACTGCTTTCCACAGTGGCTGAACTAATTCACATTTTCACCAGCAGTGTATAAGTGTTCCCTTTTCTCCACCGTCTTACCAGCGTCTGTTGTTTTTGGACTTTTTAATAATAGCCATTCTGACTGGTATGTGATGTTATCTCTTTGAGCATTCTTTCATATAATTGTTGGCCACATGTATGTTGTCTTTTGAGAAGTGTCTCTTCATATCTTTTGCCCATTTTTTAATAGAACTATTTTGCTTGTTGAAACTTAATAGATTTTGGATATAAGACCTTTGTTGTATACATAGTTTGTAAATATCTTCTCCCATTCTGTCTGTTTACTCTGTTTAATTAGGTCCCATTTGTCAATATTTATTTTTGTTGCAGTTGCTTTTGGGGACTTAGTTGTAGATTCTTTGCCAAGGCTGATATCTAGAATGATATTTCCTAGATTTTCTTCTAGGATTTTTATAGTTTTAGGTCTTACATTTAAGTCTGTAATCCAACTTGAGTTAATTTTCATATATGGTGAAAGGTGGGGGTGGGGGATCTAGTTTCATTCTCCTGCAAATGGCTAACCAGTTATCCCAGCACCATTTATTTAAGAGGTAGTCCTTTCCCCACTGTTTGTTATTGTCGACTTTGTTGAAGATCAGATAGTTGTACGTGTGTGGCTTTATTTCTGGGTTCTATATTCCATTCCCTTGGTCTACATATCAGTTTTTTGTACCAATAACAAACTGTTTTGGTTACTGTAGCCTCATAGTGTAGTTTGAAGTTGGGTAATGTGATGCCTCTGGCTTTGTTCTTTTTGCTTAGGATTGCTTTGGCTATTTCGACTCCTTGTTTTTGGTTCCATATGAATTTTAGAATAGTTTTCCTAATTCTTTGAAAATTATGTTGGTAGTTTGATAGAAATAGCATTGAATCTATAGATTGCTTTGGGAATTATAGCCATTTTAATGATATTGAGTCTTTTGATCCATAAACATGGGATGTTTTTCTGTTTGTTTGTGTCATCTATGATTTCTTTCAGCAGAGTTTTGTAATTCTCCTTGTAGAAAACCTTCACCTCCTTGGTTAGATGTATTCTTAGGTATTTTATTTTCTTCATGGCTATTGTAAATGGAATTGTGTCCTTGATTTGGCTCTCAGCTTGAACATTATTGGTGTATAGATTTTTGTACATTGTATCCTGAAATTTTACTAAAGTTGTTTACCAGGAGCCTTTTGGTAGAAGCTTTAGGGTTTTCTACATATAGAATCATGTCATCAGTGAAGAGAGATAATTTGACTTCCTCTTTTCCTATTTCCTGCAACGTCTGCTCCCAGGTTCAAGTGATTCTTCTGCCTCAGCCTCCTGAGTAGCTGCAATTACAGGCACCTGCTACCAAGCCCAGCTAATTTTTGTATTTTTAGTAGAGATGGGGTTTACCATGTTGACCAGTATTAAATTCTTGGTTGGCATTTCTTTTCTTTGAGAATGCTAAATATAGACCCCCAGTCTCTTCTGCCTTGTAGAATTTCTGTGGAGAAGTATGATGTTAACTTGATGCGGCTCCCTTTGTGCATGATCTTGCTTTTTCTCTAGCTGCCACTAAGGGTTTTTCTTTAGCGTTGACCTTAGATAGTCTACTGACCATATGCCTTGCTGATATTTATTTTGTATAGTATCAGGCAGGTGTTCTTTGGGTTTCCTATACTCAGCAAGATTAGAGAAATTTTCTTAAACTGTTATCTCAAATATGTTTTCCAGGATGATATGGTTTGGCTCCATGTCCCCACCCAAATCTCATGTCAAATTGTAATTCCCAGTGTTGGGGGAGGGACCTGGTAGAAGGTGATTGGATCATGGAGGTGGATTTCCCCCTTCCTGTTCTCATGATAGTGAGTGAGTTCTCATGAGATCTGATGGTTTATAAGTGTGTGGCACTTCTCCCTTCGCTCTCTCTCTCCTGCTGCCATGTGAAGACATGCTTGCTTCCCCTTTGCCCTTCCACACTGATTATAAGTTTTCTGAGGCATCTCCAGCCATGCCTTCTGCACAGCCTGTGGAACTGTGAGCCATTAAACCTCTTTTTGTATGAATCACTCAGTCTCAGGTAGTTCTTTATAGCAGTGTGAGAATGGACTAATACACAGGTTGTTTACTTTTTCTCCACTTTTGGGAATGTCAATAATTTATAGCTTTGATTGCTTTACATGATCCTATATTGTTCATCTTTTAAATTAAAATTTTTTTTTTCTGATTGGGTTAGTTAGAAAGACCAGTCTTCAAGCTCTGAAATACTTCTTTCTGCTTGAATGGTTTATTGATAAAGCTATCAATTGTATTCTGAAATTCCTTAAGTGAGTTTTTCAGTTCCAGTATCTCTAATTGATTTACTTTTAAGATGTTTACCTCTTTTGTTATTTCCCGAGTTGCTTTAGAGGTTTACTTTTGTTCATTTTCAGCCTTGTCTTGTATATTGTTGAGTTTCTCTGCAATCCATGCTTTGAGGTCTCCATCTGTTATCTCTGTGCCTCTGTTTTTGCTAGGGATCATTGCAGGAGAGCTAGAGTGAGCCTTTGGTGGTATCACAGCAGACAGATATTTTATGGTGGTAAAATTATTATGCTGATTCTTTCTCATCTGAAAAGGATTGTACTGGGTAGGGTCTTTTGGCTTTGCTTCTGTAGTCCTATGCACTCCTCTTGGTATGTTTTTTTATTGGGCTATATGGCTCAACCTGCAGGCCAGTAGATGGAATTTGCAGGTAAGAGCTAGGTGCTTCACAAGTTGGTGGAGCCTCTCCTTGGCTTCCCACCCATATCCCAATAGTGACAGCAGGCATCAGCCTTGATGAGGGTGGCTGGGAGGAGCTCCTGGTAAAATGTGCTGACGTTTCGGCAGAGGGTGTTGTGCAGAGGGGGTGAAGTGGTTGAATTGGCTCCCCTTTTAGATAGGCAGGAATATGGTCTGTTTCCCTGTCACATTTCTGTTCCAGGGCTTGTGACTCCTAGTTCAGACACACACTGTCATCTGTCTCTGGACTGCATTGTAGTTGGGAGCTATGGGCAAAGCTTGTTTTGTGACTCTCCATGGGAGTGGTTTCAGGTCATAACCTTGTCACTCACCCTGATACAGATAGCTTTTAGATTCACCTGTTCTCCAATGTAGCAATACTACTGCTTCTCTTAAAGGAGAGGTGGAGGGGTGCTCCACCTTTGGGCCAGTGTGAGTAGGTGTTAGTTGTGGTGGTATCAGCTGCTTGAGTCAGCCCAGCCTTAGTTTCTGGGGAAAGTAGTCAGGTTCCAGGAAACTTGAATTAGGTTAGGTAGATCCCCAGTTCCCAGGCCCCACTATTTGGCCCACTAAACAGCATGTATGAGTCCTGAAAGGGCTTGATTAGGGTCCAGCTAACCCAGAATTGAGGTGGTGGCTATTATGGGGGCAGGCAGGCTGGTCCCCTGGTAACTGGTCAAACTCTCAGACAGGGACTGGTGGAACACTTAGGTGGTGAGAGCTTGAAGGAAGATCACAGGCCTGTGGGGACTGGGTTTTCAGAAGGGTTCTGGGCTGTAGGTGAAATGACCAGGTGGGGGCAGGGCAGCTGTGCTGTGGGACTTTCACTAGGGATGGCAGGACCCCTTAGCTGGGGCAATGGAGACTGGTGGCTGTAGGGAACATGGCACACTCATACTTCTCTCCCACCCAAGCAATGCTGAACTTTACAATCGGGGGTACACAAAGGTGCCAAGCATTGTCTGCTACTTCTGGGAGTTTTGCCCTAGAGGAACACAGAGCTGTCACTGATGGTAATGTTCACGTGGGGTTGCTACACTGGCAGCCCAAGCTCATAAGCCTTGCCTTGCTAGGAGCAGTGGGCATGGGAAGTGGACGGTCTGCTGTCCAGGTGATTCCTGGGTGAATGCAGAGTTCAGGCAGGGGTGGGGTTGCTGTGCTGGAAGCCCAAGCCAAGCCTTGCCTGGAGAGGAGGAGTGGGGCAGTCTGACTACTCTTCAGTATCATGACTTTGACCTCTGCTGGGGCTATGGCAGTTGGTGCTTGGCTGCTTAGGGATCCAGGGTCTGTGGGGTTTCCAGAGCAGTGCCTCTGGAAAAACTCCAGGCAGTTCTCTGTGTGGTCTAGATTCCCTGGGTGCTGTGGTGGTGGGTGCATCTTTGTTCAGGATTGCAAAGGTCCATGTGGCAAGTGTGGATCCCTAGGCACTCTCACTCATTCACCCTTTCTCTGCATTAGGGAGCTTCCCCTGGCTCCAGGCTGATTCTGGGTAGACAGCTTCCTGGCTTCACTCCTCTCTATTCTCTGTAGGTCCCCTTGCTTCCTTGGTTGAATCCTGATGTGGTCTCTTTAATGATCCTCTTGAAGAGCTAGTGTTTACTCACCATTCTATTTCCTCTCCATGAGAGCAGCACACACTAGTTGCTTCTAGTCAGCCATCTTGAATTTAATTCTACAGTAATCGTCACATTCTTAACAACTACACTGGATGGCTCTGCTTGTCCAGCATAATGTCAATTTTCTATGTTCTTGATCTATGTAAACACTCACTTGGGTGTCCAATTGGGCATGGTTTTCACACGATTACTGCAGCCATAGTGTGGACAAGTATCCATTGAGCTTCTAGAACCTGCTCATTTTGATTGGTAAATACCAATGATGGTGACAAGCATGTAGTCACTGATTGGAAGAATTTTCATCTTTTTTACATCAAACTTAGAATTTCTATTCTGTCCAATGGTAAATGTTTGTTACTTATTTTGTATTGCATAAAATAATTTAAGTATGTACTTTTAAGTGTATACACTTTTGAGTTTGTCTTAAGGACAAGAGTTTGACTTCAATTGCTTATCCCTCTTGAAACCTGTTTTAATCACAAAGTTTGGTGTTGCTCCCTTAAGAGCAAAGTCATTAAGTTTAGGAAGGATGATCTGAGAATAATAAAAGTGGTAATTATACAAACAAATGCAACAATTAATATTTCATTAATTATTATTAGTGTATGCCAAGCTAGTACTGCTAATATAAAACACAAAAGGCTAACTTTTTGAAAATTGGTAGAGTGTCATGAACATAAATAAACTGGAAAAACAAAATCCAAGTCCCAGAGGCTATTCATAAGTCTTATGTAGACTGGCTGAGACAGCAGAAAGCTCCCAGTTCTTTCTGCTACAGAAGTAACACTCTTGTCAGCAATGACTGGAGGACCAAAGAATTTGGAATGTGATTAAGAATTGAAGAATGGCCTCTGACAGTATAATGGACGTGGTATCCAACTCAACACTAAACACAAATATGTCCAATAGGGGAATTTATTATGTCCTACATAGTTGGAAGACCTATATCAGCTCCAAGATGTCACATTGGGAGTACTTGAGTTGTTCCCTAAACCTAAGTATGAAACTAAAACTAAAATCAATTCTGGGGAATGCCTCTGAGGACTGCAGTGATGAAACATAATTGAACCTCTGATGTGGAGATGACATCAGAGGATAAACCAGCTTGTCCTGGCTGAACTCAAATGGGGTTAGCTCAAGAGCAAGGATAGGAAAGAAACATGATCATTCCAAAGGATAGTTTCCAGCAAGGTAACTTTGGGCACATGTGACTGGGGGAATTAAAAAGACAGAGGGAAGGCTTTGAAAACAGCACCAGTGGTCACACAACAAAAAGTCACCAGCAGTGGTACTGAATCACATGTAATAGCCACACCCAGGTGTGCCCTCAGCATCATCAGAGGGTGAGATGAATGAAAGTCATACAATGTTTTGTTTCTTCCCAAGAACATGTAACTCCTAAGGAATCGGATGGGGATTGTACCTTCAGAACATTAGTGCTTAGAGATGTCTTTAAAATCTTGAGAAACATAAATACCTTGTAGGTTAGTTGGTTTGATGTGAGTTTAAGTATCTGAAGAGGCTTAAAACAGGAATATATATAATATTTACATAAATATAAATAATGGTAAAATTTAAATAAAGAATTAGGTAGGCCATAGAAGGATAGATACAGGTATGCTTGGAAAGATGACAATGTGGTTTTATGTAGGCTGATCTTTCTGTCCCTGTAGCACCCATATAGTTCAGGGCCTTGCACAGTAAAATCTATTTGACAGTGACAAAGAGTGATTGAAATGCACATGGCATGTGAATTATGACATTTGACTGGAGAGTCCAGACATTTATACACTGCCACTCACAGCTTCCAAACCTTGAGCTGTCATGTATTTATTTCTTCATTTAATAGATGTATTTACTATATAGTATAGAAAAGTCTAAAGAGGTGTATGTGCTTATGTGACTGACTTTATACATGGGAGGAAGAGTGACCCTTTGAGCCAAAACTTATCAGACACTAACTAGATAGATTTTAATTAAAATCCCCACAATTAAAATCAAATCAGTTTCTTTTATTGGTCAAATCCTCAATCCAATTATCTTTTGCTTCAAAAGTAATTAAAATCCCACAGACAATAATCCCTTAAACCCAGGGAGTCAATGATTTTTTAAGTGGAGGCCTTTGAAATCCAATCAAAGCTTGCATAAATGAAGAAATGATGGGAAATTTATTTTTTCTTTCCTTTTTCTTTAAAATATAAATTCATTTATTCTACAGTCACTACTAATTTGTAAGGAAACATAAGAAAAGAATTTGTAAATTAGTCTGCCTACTTTCTTGAAATCTCTTAGGGGAACTTTGCCCTGGATTTCCCACCAGCAGCTAAGTTGGTTGATGGTGTTTTCACAAGGATACAGCCAGCTGGATAATGACTGTTATCAAGGAAGAGGGACTTTGAGGAACGTAAAGGATAGAAGTTGAAAAATAAAATTACATAAAAAACAGTCAATTTGTATTCTGCAAAAACTTCAACTCATGGGTTTAATTTTGTTTACTTTGAGATCTTTATTTACAGTACTTAGTTTTAAAGAAATGAAGGTCCTCATTTCCAAATTATAGCTATAGAAATCAAATCGAGTCATGGTTACATTACTCAGCCTTTTAGAAAATAGTGATTAGTATCACTTATATTATCCTTCAAGTAGAAAATAAAATAACAATTGAATTATTTACTTAATCACTCTCTGCTTTCTTCCCTCCCTTTTGTACTACCTTCTTCCTTTTCATTTCTTATTTTAAAAATTAAATTAGTTTCCTTAGTGTTTTTTATTTGTTTAAATTGACAGATAAAGCTGTATGTATTTATCATGCCTGACATGATGTTTTGAAATACTTACATTAAAGAAATACTAAATTGAGCTAATTAACATATGCATTACCTCACAAAGTTATTTTAGTGATGAGAACACTTAAAATCTACTCTCTTAGCCTTTCTCAATAATACAATAAATGGTCATTTAACTATAGTCACTTTACACTAGATATCCTTGAATATATGACTTCTATTTAACTGTAATTCTATATTGTTTGACCACCCTGTCCTCATCCTCCTTTCCCCCTCTGGGTACCACTATTATAGTCTCTACTTCTTTGACATCAATTTTATATTCCAGATATAGGTGAGATCACTTGATATTTATCTTTCTGTACCTGGCTTATTTCATTTAACATATTGTCCTCCAGGTTCATCGGTGTTGTTGCAAATGACAGCGTTCTTTTTAATGGATGAATACTATTCCATTGTGTATATATATCACATTTTATCTATTCATTTGTTGATTGACACTTCTTGGCTATTATAATAATGCTGCAATGAAAATGGAAGTGCAGATATCTCCTTGACAAACTGATTTCATTTCCTTTGGATATATACCCAGTGGTGGTATTGCTGGGTCATATGGCAGTTCTATTTTTTATATTTGAGGAATCTTCATACTGTTTTCCATAATGGCTATACTAATTTGTATTCCCACTGGCATGTGCAAAGATTCCTTTTTTTTTCCTCCACATCCTTGACAATTTTTATGGTCTTTTTGATTATAGCTATTCTAACAGGCATGAGGTGATAGTTCTTTGTGGTTTAATTTGCATTTCCCTGATGATTAGTGATGTTGAAAATTTTTTCACATACCTGTTGGTCATTTGTATGTCTTCTTTTGAGAAATGTTTATTTAGGTAATTCACCTATTTTTAAATCACATTATTTATTGTTTTGCTTTTGAGTTAAGTTTCTTATATGTTTGAGATATTAACTCCTTATCAGATAAATGATTTGTAAATATTTCTCTCATTCCTTAGGTTGTCTCTTTTTTTTTTTTTTTTTTTTTTTTTTGAGATGGAGTCTCACTTTGTCACCCAGGCTGGAGTGCAGTGGCATGATCTGGGCTCACTGCAACCTCTGCCTCCTGGGTTCAAGCGATTCTCCTTCCTTGGCCTCCTGAGTAGCTGGGATTACAGGCGTGCACCACCACACCTGGCTGATTTTTGTATTTTTAGTAGAGATGGGGTTTAACCATATTGATCAGGCTGGTCTTGAACTCCTGACCTCATGATCTGCCCACCTCAGCCTCCCAAAGGTTGTCTCTTTATTGTTGATTATTTCCTTTGCTGTGCAGGAGCTTTTTAGTTTGATGCAATCCCGTTTGTCTATTTTTTTGCTTTTGTTGCCTGTGCTTTTGAAGTTATATCCAAAAAATTGCTACCCAGACTAATGTCAAGGAGATTTTCCTCCATGTTTTCTGATTGTTTTAAGTTTTAGGTTTTAGGTTTAAGTCTTTATTCATTTTGAGTTGATGTTTGTATATGGTGTGAGATGAGGTTTAATTTCATTGTCCTGCATGTGGATATTCAGGATCATTTATTGAAGAGATTGGCTCTTTCCCCATTGTATGTTCTTGATATTTGTGTCAAAGATCAATTGACTATAAATGGGTCAATCTATTTCTAGGCTCTCTATTGTGTTCCATTGATCTGTATGTCTGTTTTTATGCCAGTATCATGATATTTTGAATACTATAGCTCTATAGTAGACTGTCAAATCTAGCTTTGTTCTTTTTGCTTAAGATTACTTTGGCTATTTGGGGTCTTTTTTGGTTCCATACAAATTTAAGGAGTGTTTTTTCTCCTTCTGTGATGAATGTCATTGGTATTTTTGATAGGGATTGCAATGAATCTGTACATTGCTTTGGGTAGTATGGACATTTAAACAATATTCATTTTCCTTCATTCTTCCAATCCTTGAACACAGGATATCTTTGCATTTATTTGTGTCTTCCTCAGGTTCTCTCATAAAAGTTTTATAGTTTCAGTGTAGAGATCTTTCACCTTCTTGGTTAAATTTATTCCTACGGTTTTTAAATGCCATTGTAAATAAAATTGTTTCCTTGATTTATTTTTCATATTGCTTGCTGTTGGTGTATAGAAATGTTACTAATTTTTGTATATTTATTTTATATCCTTTACTAAATTTGTTTATTAGTTCTAACAGTTTCTTTGATGGAGTGTCTAGGATTTTCTGTATATAAGATTATGTCAGCTGTAAACAGGGACATCTTCCTTTCCATTTGATGTATTTTATCTCTTTCTGTTGTCTAATTGCTCTGGCTAGAACTTCTAGTACTATGTTGAATAGAATTGGTTGCAGTGGGCATGTTTGTCTTGTTCTGGATCTTAAAGGAAAAGTTTTCAACTTTTCTTGTTGAGTATGTCAGCTGTGGGTTTTTCATATATAACCTTTATTGTGTTGAGGTGCATTCCTTCTGTACCAAATTTGTTGGGAGTTTTACTATGAAAGAATATTGAATTTTGTCAATTTTTTTTTCTGCATCTAATGAGATGGTCATATGTTTTTTTTTTTTTTTCCTTCGTTCTGTTGATGTGTTTTACCACATTTATAGATTTGTGTATGTTTGACTTTCCTTGCATCCCTGAAATGAATACCACTTGCTAATGATGAATGATGTTAAAAATGTGCTGTTAGATTTGATTTGCAGTGGTTTTTTTTTTTTTTTTTTTTTTTGAGGACTTTTGCATTTGAGGAATATTGCCTTTAGTTTTTTTTTTTTTTTTTCTTTTTGTAATGTCTTCATGTTGCTTTGGTATCAGGGTAAGCTGGCCTCAAAAAATGAGTTTGAAAGTATTCCTTCCTCTAATTTTTTGGAAGAGTTTGAGAAGGATTGGTAGAATATTTTTAATGTTTGGTAGAATTAACTGTGAAGCCATGAGGTCCTAAGCTTTTATTTGATGGGAGATTTTTAAATTACTGACTCAATCTTCTTACTCATTATTGGTCTGTACAGATTTTCTATTTCTTCATAATTCACTCTCAGTAGTTTGCATGTGTCTAGAAATTTGTCAATTTCCTTTAGGTTACCCATTTTATTGGCATATAGTTGTTCATAATAGTCTCCCAGGATCCTCTGTGTTTCTTTTGTATCAGTAATAATTTCTCTTTTTTCATTTCTGATTTTATTTATTTAAGTCTTCTGTCTTTTTCTTAGTCTAAACTTAGTCTAAAGTTTTATGAATTTTATCTTTTCAAAAAAACAACTCTTAGTTTCATTGATTTTTTTCTAGTCCTTATTTCATTTACTTCTTTTCTGATCTTTACTATTTTCTTTCTTCTACTAACATTGGGCTTAGTTTGTTCTTGTTTTACTAGTTCCTTAAGATGTAATGTTATATTGCATATTTGAGATCTTCTTTCTTTTTTGATGTAGGCGTTTATTGCTATACATTTCCCTCTTAGAACTGCTTTTGCTGCATCTTACAAGTTTTGGTATTTTATGTTTCCATTTTTGTTGGTCTCAAGATATTTTAAAATTTCCCTATTACTTTCTTCCTTGAACTATTGGTTGTCCAGGAACATGTTGATTAATTTCCATGTATTTGCAAATTATCTGAAGTTTTTCCTGGTAATTTAGTTTGTTTTGATTACTTTATAAATATTGACCCTTGTCAGGAAAAACTAATTTGTGAGATATACAGTTGGTTTAGTGCACTCCTTGAGAAAGTAGTTCATTTTGACAGCCTATTTAATACTTTGTTTACTCTTAAAACTGTTGGTCTGCAGCTTCCACATGTCAATAGCAGCTGCAGGACTAGAGTGTAGCTCTTGAAGGAGAGAGTAGAGAATGCAGACCTTTTTGACTGGGGAAGCTTGATGCAGTCTGGAAGGCTGACGGAGATGAGACTTTGCTTTCTACTTCAGGATCTTACAATAGCATGGATGAGGTTGGATTAACAGAGTGACAGAAAACACTTCTTTTCTGTGAAGCTCAGAAGGGCTTGTTTCCTGCTCACTATTTGTAGTCTTGCATTTGACTGTCCCAGATTAAAATATAATATGAAAACATTTGGAGGGAAATACATGTTGCATTTTTCTTTCCAAGATTCCCAGTTTTATATTTACACGCCCTTCCCTTACTCCCACAAAAGACTCTGGTTTTTCTAAATTAATAAATGGGTAGGGATCAGTCTTGATGGCTTGTCTTCATGCTTACATCTCTCCTGAGTTAATGTGTTATGGGAGAAAAGATTGATTTTTTAACACTGGTTCCTGGAGTCTTTGCATATCTATCTGAAAACATCTCTAATGTTGAAGACCATTGCTTGTGCAGAAGGATTGGAGTGTCAAAGCCCACAAAAACCTGAAGGTGTCTCATTAATTATTCATTCATTCAACACATATTTGGGCATATATCATCTTTTCTTTTTTTTTTTTTTTTTTTTTTTTTAGTTATACTTTAAGTTCTAGGGTACATGTGCACAACGTACAGGTTTGTTACATATGTATACATGTGCCATGTTGGTGTGCTGCACCCATTAACTCATCATTTACATTAGGTATATCTCCTAATGCTACACCCCCCCCTCCCCACAATAGGACCCGGTGTGTGATGATCCCTTTCCCGTGTCCAAGTGATCTTATTGTTCAATTCCCACCTATGAGTGAGAACATGCGGTATTTGGTTTTCTGTTCTTGTGATAGTTTGCTGAGAATGATGGTTTTCAGCTGCATCCATGTCCCTACAAAGGACACGAACTCATCCTTTTTTAAGGCTGCATAGTATTCCATGGTGTATATGTGCCACATTTTCTTAATCCAGTCTGTCACTGATGGGTATCTGGGTTGATTCCAAGTCTTTGCTATTGTGAATAGTGCCACAATAAACATGCGTGTGCATGTGTCTTTATAGCAGCATGACTTATAATCCTTTGGGTATATCCCCAGTAATGGGATGACTGGGTCAAATGGTATTTCTAGTTCTAGATCCTTGAGGAATCGCCACACTGTTTTCCACAGTGGTTGAACTAGTTTACAATCCCACCAACAGTGTAAAAGTGTTGCTATTTCTCCACATCCTCTCCAACAACTGTTGTTTCCTGATTTTTTAATGATTGCCATTCTAACTGGTGTGAGATGGTACCTCATTGTGGTTTTGATTTGCATTTCTCTGATGGCGAGTGATGATGAGCATTTTTTCATGTGTCTGTTGGCTGTATGAATGTCTTCTTTTGAGAAATGTCTGTTCATATCCTTTGCCCACTTTTTGATGGGGTTTTTTCTTGTAAATTTGATTGAGTTCTTTATAGGTTCTGGATATTAGCCCTTTGTCAGATGAGTA
>NW_016807975.1:3854671-3857180 GCF_001698545.2 Rhinopithecus bieti | reverse complement strand
CACGGTGGGCTGTGCCACACAGGGAGGGCTCACGCGACTCTGGTTGTTGCCTTGGTGGAGGGGTGTGGGGGCCTTCTTCAAGGTGCTAAGCAGTTTCCCAGCTGTGTTTCTTGGACCCAGACAGGGGATGTGGCTTTCATCCGCCAATGAACCAGGCAGAACAAACAGAGCAAGCACTGCAATGAGATCTCCGGGACTGGGCTTGAGATTTCTTGGCTCATTGGGATGGTTGGTGGGGAGACTCCCTACAGATGGAAGCTGCAGAGCAGAAAGAGACCTCCCTTCCCTTCCCTTTTCCTTTCTCTTTCTCCCTTTCTCCCTTTTTTCTCCCTTTCTCCCTTTCTTCTCTTCTCTCTTTCTCCTGCCCTTCCTCCCTCTCTCTCTCTCCCTCCCTCTCTCCCTCCCTTCCCTCCCTCCCTCCTTTCCTTCCTTCCTTCCTCTTTTTTTCTCCTTTTTTCTTTCTTTCTCTTTCTTCTTTCTCTCTCTTTCTTCTTTCCCTCCCTCCCTGCTTTCCTTCCTTCCTTCCTTCCTTCCTTCCTCTCTTTCTTTCTTTCTTTCTTTCTTTCTTTCTTTCTTTCTTTCTTTCTTTCTTTCTTTCTTTCTTTCTTTCCCTTCTTTCCTTTTTTCTTTTCTTTCTTTTCTTTCCTACCTTCCTTCCTTCCTTCCTTCCTTCCCTCCCTCCCTCCCTCCCTCCCTCTTTTCTTTTCTTTTCTTTTCTTTTCTTTTCTTTTCTTTTCTTTTCTTTTCTTTTCTTTTCTTTCTCTTGCAATGTCACCCAGGCTGGAATGCAGTGGCACACTCATGTCTCACTGCAGTCTTGATCTACCAGGCTCAGGTAATCCCCCTACCTCAGCCTCCTGAGTAGCTGGAATCACAGGTACATGTTACCATGCCCGGCTATTTTAAAAAATTACTTGTGGAGATGAGGTCTCTCTGTGTTGCCCAGGCTGGTCTTGAACTCCTTGGCTCAAGCCATCAATGTGCCTTGGCCTCTCAAATTGCTGGTATTACAGGTATGAGCCACCATGCCTGCTCTCATTTCTTTTAAAAAATACCTTCAGACAAAAGGCACTATCTTTAAAATTTCAGCCAAATCCAACATTAGCACAATACAAGACTTTAACAACACAGAACAGTATTTAGATTAATCTAAGAAACACAGATCTCCTACTTGCAGCTTCACTGAAAATCCCCATGTATTTAATTTCAATTAGGGATTCTATTACAAAACCTCTCTACCACCTTCTGGGTCTTACTGAGAAACAGAATTGAAGACCCAGACCAGGAGTTTGGGAATAATACACAGACGCTCCTCAATTTCCAATGGGATTATGTCCTGACAAATACATCATAAGTTGAAAATATCATCAGTTGAAAGTACATTTTTGACTTAATAATATTTTCAACTTCTGATGGGTTTAGTCCCATCTTAAGTCAAGAAGCCTACGAAATGACTATCCTTTTTGCACTACAGTAAAGTAAAAAAATTGTAAGTCAAACCAGGGTAAGTTGGGGACCATCTGTATATCTTTCTTCTCATAATGATAGTAAGGAGTAAAGTTGCCATGAATTGAATACATGCTAAATGCCATATGTAAATTGTGATGTCACCAATTCTCAAATCAACTTTCTAGGCTTGGAGAGGAAAAGAAGAAAGCCATCCTAGAAGCCAGATAGGTTTGCTTGTTTGTCTTTCTGTATGTAGATTTGTTTGATACTTACCCACAGCTCTAGTGAAATAATGTTGTGTTTGGACAAACAATAGGCAAAATATGTCAAGATATGCAACTAGATGCACTTATGTTTCCACTGGTCTAGAATCATAAAAGCTGAATTTCTTTGTTCTCAGCCATTTGGTGATGTTGCTTGATTTATTTTTAAACTATAAGATCAAGAAGAGAATCCCAAAGATTGTTAGGTTCAGTATCAAACCCCAAACACCTGATGAAAACTAGAATACCTAGAGTCAACAATATCTGGTAATAGGAATCCAAACCAAGAGTTAGTGTAGCTCTCACAAGTAGTGCTTGGGGAGTATATTAAGATTTTGTGCATGCTTAAGTCCTTGTGTTTGTGGGCTAGCGATTAGAAATATTCTTATGTATTTGTTCGAAGTATCAGCAAGATGGTCCTTAGAGTTTATTGCTAATACCAAGGCAGCTGCAAAAAAAATCACATCAAGATGAAACTGCTGATGATTACTGAAATAAGTATTATGTGTGTAATATATCTCATCTCCACAGACAAATATGAGTGTGTGGCTTAAATAATTGTAAGACTTTCTAACTTTTTTGACTTGAGGAAAAGAAAAATTAAGAATCAGAGGGGCAGAGTAAGATGGCCGAATAGGAACAGCTCCAGTCTCCAACTCCCAGCGCGAGCGACACAGAAGACCGGTGATTTCTGCATTTTCAACTGAGGTACTGGGGTCATCTCACTAGGGAGTGCCGGACAATCGGTGCTGGTCAGCTGCTGCAGCCTGACCAGCGAGAGCTGAAGCAGGGCGAGG
>NW_016807975.1:3781129-3850477 GCF_001698545.2 Rhinopithecus bieti | reverse complement strand
AAAAAAAAAAAAAAAAAAAATCAAGTGAGCATTGTCACAAAGGAGGGACAGGCATGGATAAAACACAGAGACAAAGAGAACTTTCTAGCTTTGATTTCCAAATACCTGAGTTTTTAGAAATATGTACAGAATTCTAGGCATAGTTTGAGAAGAGAGGGTACCCTTTATTCATCTTTCAAACCGAGACTAGAAAAAGTTTCCTTAAAAGGAGTACTGAAGGTATGTAGAAGAAATTGACAGAAAATGAAACAGGTATTTTAAGATCAAAGAGAATAAGCTTGTATTTTGCTCCCAACTAAGAGTCCTGAGTGGAGCCAATCAGTGGATTCCATCTTCTTGGCCACTTGGTACCGGAGTGAATCTCATGACTCCTGCCAGTAATTCTGGAACAAGTGCTCATTCTCTTACTGCAGTGAACCATTTTATTAATATTGGGGAAGCTAGCTTCAACACAAAGCTGACCCAAGGAGAGGAGCAGAACAAAGACAAGCCCACAGAATTATTGGCATCCTGAAATGACATCAGGAACTGCCATGTTAAATTGTATGTGAAGCTCACTTGTCTTTTCACTTTTCATCTACACAATAAATCACCTTCATTATTAATTAAGTCAATTTGTTAGGTATTATTTTACTCAAAATCAATAGTATCTTACCTAAGACAACCACTATTTTTCATTTACCTCCTGTGCTTGTCAAAAGCCTTAGGCATAAACTCATTTAATTTTTATACCAACCTGGGAAGTAAACATAGTTATCTCCATTTGACAAATTAGAAAGCCACGGCTCAGAACTGTTGCTCAAGGTAACAGAACAGATGGATTTGTGGTGGACTTGCTTCTATGAAAACCCCAAAGCCTGGACTTTTTCTGTTTATGTCATATTATATTAAAGCTCTGTGTTCCATGTGTCTCATGCCTTTTGCTGGCTTCTCTCTGGAAGTACTTCCATCCACTGATATTATTTGAGATATAGGCCACACAGTGTACAAAGCTCATTTTTCCTACTGAGGGAAATTCAGGGAACTGGAGGGAATTCAGGAAACAGAAATCAAGGATAAAAATAGAGTATTAGAATCTATTTTGAAACAGCCTCATGAATCCAAGGAGCAGAACTGAATGTACCACATGTAAGGTGGCACCACGAAGTAGCAGAAAATGTGGGGTTTGGAGTTAGAGGCACATGGGTGAAAATTCCAACTTTGGGACATCTGTGTTTGCAGGGTGGTGTATTGGATGTGGTTAATCGATATGCCATGAAAATTCCACTGAACATCCAAAAAAATATGAAGAAATAACAAAACTAACAATGGCACTGGCAAAGAAAAGAATGTAGTTCAAAGTTTGGACCAACTTTTCATTAACTGCATCATTGAGGGGGAAGAATTAAGAAGCACTTTCCTAGATGATGTGCCATGTGCTTTACCTAATCTAGTCCCTTGGAAGGTGATGAAAAACTCTAACCAATCCCTTCCCTTTATACCCAACTCAGGATAATGAAGGGTCACACAACTAGAAAAATCCAGGATCATTTTGCAAGTTATACACACACTGCTCCCCTCTGAGCCAGACTGAGCTGGAATCCTTTCTCCCAGACTCTGTGACAGTGCCCCAGCCTATCAACCCTCCGATGGCAGTTCTGTTTCTCCAGTCCATGAGGTAAATACAACGTCAAAGACACACGCCACAGGAGGAAGAGAGGCTCAGAAAAAACTGCACTGTGTGGTATACTATGAAAGAAATATCCTGTATTATGGGATATTTAGTCAGAGAAAAAATCAAAACCGGTAGAGACATGTGGAACACAGAGAGTAGTGAATAGAAAGAAATGACCAGATTTAGGAAGGAAAGATCCAACCTTAGCTCATTAGTCCATCTGCTAGGAATCACAAATGAAGCTGTGGATTGTGCAGAAAACCCCAGACTCCTTATGTGAAGGAGAGTGGCAGCATCAGAATGGGAAGTAAGAAGGAGTGACAATCCACCCAAGCTTACTCAGGAGAAACATTGGAGTTAGATTGAAAGATGAGTCAACAGGAAAACAAACAAACAAACAAAAAAAAACCCAAAACCAAAAGCCAAAACCAACAAAACCAAAAGCCAAAACCAACAAAACCAAAAAGCAAACCACAGAAGACAATTCAAAAAATACTGACTAGGGAAGGATACTCAATAAATGTGGTAAGTGTGGGGAGATAACATTTTGAGATACTAACATGTTTTTTTCCCATGTGTACTTCACTTTTTCATCAACCTCCTTCCTACCCCTACCCCATTCAACGATTTGGGCAGTTCTAGGCTCCTTGCTCAAGGCAGGGACAGGATAGGATAAAAGATAGAAAAAAAGGAGTCTTACTGACTTTGTCTCCAAAAACCTAGGCCCTTAGGTGACTGGAGAGAAATTTAGGCACAGCCAAAATGTTTGGGATGGAAGAGAAAGAGGCTGACCTTGCTAATTCCCATGTAGAAGAAGGTGGATGGATTGGTCCAGGAAGATGGATCCTGTATCTTGCTTTCTGGGGGAAGCCTGGAGTTCAGAGAGGAAATAGGTGTGGTAAGTTTAGAGAGAATGGGTCTTAGCCAGTTTGGTGGAGATTTTGATGTCTCATATGACACAGAAAGGTTAGAATATATTATGTGTCCATAAAACAAAAGGAAATAGAGGAGAAAGCCATCCAACTTGAAGTGGGCAGGCAGAGAGAAGCTGGTGATATTTCTTTTAGTGACGATCTCTGCAGACTGATAACAGAGAACCAAAAGGGGTCACAGTATTCTCAGAGGAAAACTGCATAGAAATATGATATTGAACATCAGATGGGAGCCCAACCCCTTATGTCAAAATGGCACGGCACTCTATAAATCACTGAGATTTTAAACACACTCTTGGGCAAGGGGAGGGAACCCTAAATTTTTATTTTTATAGACTTAGAGGGTACAAGTGCCATTTTATTACATAGCTATATGTGTAATGATGAAGTCTGGGATTTTAGTGCAACCATCACCTGAATAATATAAATTTTACTCATTAAATAATTTCTCATTCCTCACCCCCCTACCTTTCCACACTTCTGAGTATTTTACATGTATTATTTCATATGCTCATATGTAGAAATTATTTAGCTCCCACTTACAAGTGGGAACATGTGGCATTTAACTTTGTTTCTGAGTTGTTTCACTTAAGATAATGGCCTCCAGTTCCATCCATGTTGCTTCAAAAGACATGAGCTCATTCTTTTGTTGTGGCTGCATAGTATTCCATTGTGTGTGTGTGTGTGTGTATAAAGAAAATGTGTGTGTACATATGTGTGTGTGTATATATATGTGTGTGTGTATATATATATGGGTGTGTATATATATACACACACACACACCACATTTTCTTTATACAATCATCTGTTGATGGACACTTAGGTTGATTCCATATCTTTGCTATCATGAATAGTGCTGTGATAGACATATGGGTGCAAGTATTTTTTGATATGATGATTTCTTTTCCTTTGTGTATATACCCAAGTGTGGGATTATTGCTGGATGGAGTGGTAGATCTATTTTTATTTTTAAGAAATCTTCATACTGTGTTTCCATAGAAGCTGTACTAATTTACATTCCCACTAGCAGTGTGTAAGCATTCCCTTTTCCCGGCATCCTCACCAACATCTGTTATTTTTTCATGTTTTTCATAATAGCCATTCTGACTACTATAAGATGGTATCTCATTGTGATTCTAACCTGCATTTCTCTGAGGATTACTGACACTGAGCATTTTTTTCATGTTTTTTGGCCATTTGTATGTCTTTTGCAAAATATCTGTTCATGTCCTTTGCTCACTTTTTAATGGGGTTATTTTGTTGTGGTTGTTGTTTACATTCCTTATAGATTCCAGATATTAGTCATTTTTCAAATGTATAGTTTGCAAATATTTTCTCCCATTCTTCAGGGTGTCTGTTCACTCTGTTGATGATTTCTTTTGTTGCATAGAAGGTTTTTAGTTTAATTAAGTCCCATTTGTCTATTTTTGTATTTGTTGCATTTGATTTTAGCAACGAATTATTTGACATTGTTCAGAAGAGTTTTCCTAAATTTTTTTCTTGTATTTTATAGTGTCAGGTCTATAAGTCTTTAATCTATCTTGGTTAATTTTTGTATATGGTGAGAGATAGGAGACCAGTTTCATTCTTCAACATATGGCTAGCTAGTTTTCCCAGCGCTATTTATTAAATAGGGTACCTTTTTCCCAGTGTATGTTTTTGTCAACTTTGTCAAAAGATCAGTTGACTATAGTTATGTGGCTTTATTTCTGGGTTCTCTATTCTGCTCCATTGATCTAGGTGTCTACTTTTATACTAGCTTCAGCTGTTTTGGTTACCTTATCCTTGCAGTATAATTTGAAGTCAGGTAATGTGATGCCTCCAGATTTGTTCTTTTTGCTTAGGATTGCTTTGGCTATTTGGGCTCTTTTTGGTTCCATATGAATTTAATTTTTTTTTAATTCCTGAAAAATGATGTTGGTATTTTGGTGGGATTGCATCAAATCTGTATATTGCTTTGGGCAGTACGGTCATTTAACTATATTGATTCTTATGATCTGTAAGCATGGGATGCTTTTTCATTTGTTTATGTCATCTATAATTTCTTTCATCAGTGTTTTGTAGTTTTCCTTATAGAGATTTTTCACCCCTCGGTTAAGTATATTCCTAGGTATTTTTTTTTTTTTGGTAGCGATTGTAAATGAGATTGAGTTCTTCATTTGTTTTTCAGCTTGAACTTCATTGATGTATATAAATGCTACTGACTTTTGTGCAACAATTTTGTATCTTCAGACTTTACTGAATTCATTTATGAAATCTAGGAGTCTTTTGGAGATGTCCCTAGGATTTTCTAGGTATATCATTAACAAACAGAGGTAATTTGGTTGGCTTCCTCCTTTCCGATTTGGATGCCTTTTATTTCTCTATCTTGCCTGATTGCTCTGGCAATCATAGGACTTCCAGTACTATGTTGAATAGGAGCGGTGAAAATGGTCATCCTTGTCTTGTTCCAGGTCTTAGGAGGAATGCTTCCAGCTTTCCCTCATTCACTATAATGTTGGCTGTGGGTTTGTCATATGTGGCTTTTATTATTTTGAGGTATAGGAACCCCAAAATTTGAGAGATTAAGTTTATCCTATCTTGGTGGAATGGAAATTCAAAGTATATATTAGGTCAAGTTGTTAATACTACTATAATGGTCTACTTATTTGCACATCTGAGATTAATATTAACTACATTGGTTATAATAATTATTCTCACATCAACATCTGAGTCCCTCTTTTTCTTAATAAAGGTTAATCTTTTAAAATAAATAAAATAAATTGTATTGATAATTTTATGCCACTTTTTAAGGTAGTTGGAGAGTAGCTAGCTTAAAACATAGGTTATAATTTGCTATTATAAAGACTTCAAACTTATTCCCATAGACTTAATTCAGGTGGTTCAACAGTTTAGTAACAAGCACCCAAGAGCCAGAAAAAAAAATGTAAGTGCAAACTTTACTTCATTTCTCTTTCCTATGAGTCAAGTATACCCAATGGTACAAAACCAGAATTCTTCTTAATGAAATATACATGCATGCTAGTTACCTGACCTTGGGCTAAATGAGACCAATAGAAAGATTGTTTATATAACTCAGAACTATCTCTAAAAGCAGGCAGCTTTTAGATCACAGCAGGCATTGGAGAGAAGGTCCATAGAACACTTTGATTTTAGTCATTTCTCTTGAGAGTATGAGAGCCAGCAAGCCTGTGAAAGCTCACTCTGGTATCTCTTCTATTTAACTTGCAGGTAAGTTTTTAATCTAACCTTGTGAAATAAATAATTCAAATGATGATGTGTGAAATTTTATCAGTGTCTTCCAAAAATAAAAGACAGAGGAATTATTTGCTGCCACATTTTCCAAATAACAGGAAAAAAAGAAAGAAAAAAATATTTCTCATTTTATTCCATTGTGCTAAAAGCTTCAGAAGAGCTGTGTACTGGTATTTTAACTTGTTTATATGAAATATCACCTTGTAAATTCTGGATAGCTAGTCTCACCCTATTAATACTTTCCTTTATAAATCTTTACAAATATTTCACTGGAAAATATTTTAGTTAAATGCATTTTTAATTCTGTAATGCTAAGTGCTTCTTATGCACAAGCACTCTGTCTTGTGCTTTCTTTGTAGCAATAACTAAAACAGTCTTTTTCCTCAAGGAGCTCTAGGCCTAGTGGGAAAACAAATGAGTATACAGATAATTACAATTCCATGATATAAGTATTGTGATGAAGACTTGTATTAGTCTGTTCTCACACTGATAATAAAGACATACACAAGACTGGGTAATTTATAAGGAAAAAGAGGTTTAATGGACTCATAATTCCACATGGCTCGGGAGGCCTCAACAATCATGGTGGAAGATGAAGGAAGAGCAAAGGGACTTCTTACATGCCAGTGGGCAAGAGAGGACTTGTGCAGGGAAACTCCCCTTTACAAAACCAGCGGCTCTCATGAGAGTTATTCACTATCAGGAGAACAGCACTGAAAGACCTGCCCCTGTGATCCAATTACCTCCCAACTGGTCCCTCCCACAATACATGGGAATTATGGAAGCTACAATTCAAGACGAGATATGGAAGCTACAATTCAAGATGAGAACACAGCCAAACCATGTCACTTGGCATCTACACACATCGAGTATGAAATGGTTAAACAGGAAAATCTCAGACCATTACTGATGGTGAGGATGAGACATAGGAGGTAGGCCACAGGAAGAGTCATGCTTAGCATCCTGTGGAACCCATTTGTACCTCTGAGGTCCTATCAGAGAGCTACTCTTTTGCCTGAAGAGTGGCACTTTCCTGCCCTCTCCCATCCCAATAGTGAGGGTACAGATGTGCCCAATAGTGAGGGTGTGGATGAGGGTATAGTCTTTCTAGGGGCAGAATTCAGGACCCTGAAGGCCCAGCTCAGGAGAAGAAAGGCAGAGTCACAGACTAAGAGGAGGCAGGCAGAGGGAGAGGTGCCATTACCAGAATCAGACTAAGTTACTACGAATTTATACACAGCAGGGGAACCTACTGGGAAGTTACCTTGTGCTTTGTTTCCACTGCTGTGGTCCTATCAGCAAGAATTTAAAGGCATGTGGATTCCCCGCTTGAGAGTTCAATGAAGGCATAGTATGCCTAAAGCCCTAGCTTTCATTTCTTCCAGAAAAGGCAAAAAAGTTTCTGTTAGTCTTGGATCCTGAGACATCAAGATATTTCTAATGAGAATCAGGGGCTCTTATAGGGAAACGAGAGGTAAGAACAAATTCCTGGTGTGTCAGATCAGTGGTACCATCTGGCCACCAGGAACAACATCAGGTAATGATAGGCTGAGAGGCACAACCCCTACACCCAGCTCGGGGTCACACGGGTGTCTTTTCAGACTTAATAAACCCCCAAAGAGAAGAGAGGGAGAGATGGGGGAGAGAGTCCCTAGGCAAGTTTCCATGAATTTTGACTGGTGGCACTCTGAGTTGGGTCTTAATTGAGGGTTCTCAGTCTTGACACTATTGATATTTTGGGTCATATAATTTTTTACTGTGCGGGTTGTTCTGTGTACTATAGGATGGTTAGCTGCATCTTTAGCCTCTACCTGTGAGATGCCGATAGCACCCTCAGTGTGACAAAGTGGTCTCCAGACATGGCCAAATGTTTTCTAGGGTTCCCCAATTGAGAACCACTGTTGTAAAACAAATGTGAGAAAATGACAAGACATTATCTGAACCTGAGTCTTGTTGAACAGGCCAGATCCATTACACCTGGGTAACAAGTATGTACTTCAGGCATTTTGTAGATTTATTGGCAAAAACAAACTTCTTGAGCAGTGATAGAAGGTGGAACACAGCATTAAGGGCTCCCAAACAAGAAGAGGCATCCCATGTAGGCAGGGTAAGATTCACAGATAGGAATCAACAACACTTATACAGTGAAAGAAGGTGAACTCAACCAGGACAGAGCTATAGCCTTGAGCCACGCCTGGTGAATGCCTTTTACCAGGTCCCTAGTGAAGAAGAGCTGGACATTTGTATCAGCTCCCAAATGAATACTCTTTATAATTTTTGTGTATAACTTTGTGATCCAGGCATCAAAAAATCATTTTTACATGTAAGTTACCCATAAACCATGTGTGTAGAGTTTTCGTTCCAGAATACCTGGAATTATTAAGAAAACCTTTCTTGTCCTAATAGAACTCATGATTAAAGAGTACTTTGGGCCAGGCACAGTGGCTCAGCTTGTAATCCCAGCACTTTGGGAGGCCAAGGTGGGCGGATCACCTGAGGTTGGGAGTTTGAGACCAGCCTGACCAACATAGAGAAACGCCATCTCTACTAAAAATACAAAATTAGCCGGGTGTGGTGGCGCATGCCTGTAAACCCAGCTACTGGGGAGGCTAAGACAGGAGAATCGCATGAACCCGGAAGGCA
Source organism: Rhinopithecus bieti (assembly GCF_001698545.2). Taxonomy (NCBI): domain Eukaryota; kingdom Metazoa; phylum Chordata; class Mammalia; order Primates; family Cercopithecidae; genus Rhinopithecus; species Rhinopithecus bieti. The sequence goes on along the minus strand of NW_016807975.1, from coordinate 3,841,993 downwards.
GAGGTTGCGGTGAGCCGAGATGGTGCGCCGTTACACTCCAGCCTGGGCAACAAGAGTGAAACTCTGTCTGAAAAAAAAGAAAAAAAGAGTACTTTGACTACTGTTTTGAATCCTGGGTGAGCTCTAATTGAATATCAGAGTAAAATATCTTGTGCTTGGGCTTCCTGGAGCAAAACCAGGTAAGCAGTAACTCCCCTCTTAGAGAATGTTGCTTCTACTTTGCTTTTCTCTAAGTTAGGAAGCAAGGAAAAGGATTCCACACATCCGTCCCCTTATCCAGACACTTCTCTGGTTTCCCTTTTGGGACTATTTCCCTGTTTCACACTGCCCTTGGCATTTATTAGAGAATCTCAATGGATCCCAGAGAGAGAGGGATCCACAGGGTTACTGGGGTGTCCTATTCTCCAGTTCTCTCTCTCTCTCTCTCATCCAGTTCTCTCAAGGTATTTCTTACCAAGATCCATTCTCCCAAACCCATCTATTTTCATTCAGGATTGCAGCTATCTCCACTGTCATTTCTTCCTTCTGAGTTATTATCACTGAACTTTAGGATGGGATTAAACTTTAGAAACTATCCAGTGCACTCTCTTTCACCCCTACCACATATGTGTAACTGGGGATCAGAGAGGGCAAATGACTTACCTAAAAACACCTAGCTTAGAAGAGAATATAGGACACAAAAGAGGACTGAGAATGAAACATCTGGAACACCAACATTTCAAAGATAAGAAGACAAGACAAGTTGAGAAGGAGAGTCAGATGTGTTCAAGGAAAACCAGGCTCAAGAAGTGATGGAGAAGCCATGGGAAGAGAGAGGGTCAGGAAGAAGGGAATAGCTAAGAATCTAGTGCCTTTACAGGGGAAAGCATCCCTTGAACAGGATGTCAGGACCCTGATGTCCTGTCGGGGGAAAGGCAATCTACAGGAGTTAAAGAGGGTCAGAAGGAAACTCAGGACTTTGGTGATGAAGAAGCCTTATCTTGGAAAGAAGGAAGGATTTCTCCCCTCACCTGTCAGAGAATGTTCCTGAATACCTGGAGAATTCAGTGAGATTTCCAGCAATGTGGATAGCAGGACAAGCTGACTAGTGATGCTGTGAAAAGCTATCCTTGATTGTAAAGCTTCCCTTGGAACTTTAGAATTTCTGTGGGGTAAAAGGGAACTGGGGAGGGCAGAGGGGCAAAGCAGAAAGAATTAATTTGATTAATTCTATGCCATCTCTTTTGGTGGAGTAGAATGGACTATCAGCTCTGTTAGGGAAATCTGTGCTTTTGTAATGGAGTTTAAAATTGTTTTTCTCAAATTTCTGCATCTTTTATTTGAGTAATTGGTGAAACAGACTACCTCCTAGTTACATGTTGCAGGGTTATTTTTCTGCCTGGGGTGTTTTATTCTCTTGAGAGAAGGATGCTATTTCTGTAAATCTCAAACATTACATGCATCAGAGAACTCAAAGAAAAAGCGTTTATTCTCTTGAGACAAACACAAATAGCTCCAGTTTCTTCTACCTTTTGTTTAAAGCCACCTCATAAAGTGCTATCACAAACAAGCTCCCCAAATGAATTGTTTAGTGCTACAGTTTGTTGGTATGCAAATATACATGCACATATTGCATTTGTATTCCATATCTAGTTATACTATGCTAAGAGTGACAGATTTTAGAAGACTGATAGATTTTATTCAATGGATAATAATAAATATGGGCAAATAAGAAACTCGTGTTAAAAGGTAAATAAATGATTAATAGAAAATTGTAAAATTTTCTACTGAGAAATTGAAGTCTAGGTTTTGGTAACAGAATGTTAATTTCCTACTCACTCTTATTTTCTCTTTTTAAATCAGATGGTAGTTTCCCAAGTTCAGGTTATAAAGGCATAACACAACTTGCATTTTTTTTCTTGGTGTGCTAAATGGTAAACTTCACATTGCCAGAGTGGTATCTTTGATAATTTTCTTTTGGGAGAGAATTCTCAACCATTACATGTAAACTGTATACTACATTCTCTTACACAAGGGACTTAGGTCACTCAATTATATTTTAATACTTTTTATTAATTCTACCTCCCAAATGAGCTTTATTTTTTCCATCATATTTTCTACTTAGTAGTCCTTTTGAAATTTCTTCAGCTGAAAGTTAGGATTCCATCAATAGCCACATAGTGGCAGAGGTGGTGGCTGGGCGGGTTGGGGAGTGAGCCTGGAAGAAGTTATTGGCCTATATGACCCAAATTGATCACACAACTTCAAAACGAAGAAGCTATTTTAATTTTGCACATTGTTTTAAATATTCAGAATGGAACCTCATAAGGCTTGAGAAAATGTACTCTTAATTCCAGACGTTGTCTTATTTTCCCTGCTGCGTCTACACTCCCTAGCAGAGTATCTGGCAGACAGTAGGCATTTGCTAACTATTTCTTGATTAAATAGATGAAGGCTAATTCTGCTACCTTGAAGAAACAAATAATTCCAAAAAAACAAACATATTTGATATAGTCTAGTCTGATTTTGTCAGTTTTGTCCAAATTCCAAAGCATAGTATTCCGTTATTTGGTTAGATAAAAATAAGAACAGCAAGGCATTGAAAGCTAATAGTTATAATGTGGATGTGTGCAAGATTTGGCAGCAATATCTGTCACTGTGTTGATGAGCAGGGTGGATCCAGCTGATGATGTCTAGAATACAGGGTGCCAAAGTGAGTCATGTTATTATTCCTGAGGATTACAAGAGTCTTACGGTGTTAAAGGTTTAGGTGTACACAGTTAAGCTACAGCTGAGTGAAGCAGAAGATGCAACAGTGGAAGAATGACTGCATGTATGAGTAGATGACCTGGGTTTTTTTCTTGATTATAGCATTTATCATGTTATATTGCAAACATCTTTTCTGACTTGGGGATTTTAAAGAAAAGTTATTTTAAAATCTCTAACATGTAGCTTAGTATTTGGCACAAAGCAAAGCCTCTAATAAAACATGTATTGAATTGCTAGATGGATCTAGAAAAGTTTTATGAAATGAGATTCAAGTTTTATTTTGATGACTAGGGTGAGGATTGAGGCTGAAAAGGCATTCCAGAATGATAAACTAGATGTGCCAAGAGGCAGGAAAGGTCAGTATATTATGGAACAAAGAGCTTAAGTTTGACATGCAGTCGGTTATAAGTAACAGTTTAAGACAAGTAGATTGGGCACAAATTGTGGCATGCTCTGATAACCACATTGAAGAGTTTGGACAATATCCTATGCATTAGGAGACTGTGAAAGTGAAGTAGTATTTTCCTCTGTGTCAGTAGTACATCTCTAATAGCACTGTGCTATGTGCATTGAAGACTAGGAGCCTTTTGACCACTAATTTTTGATCCTATTTCAATTTCTAAATTTTTGGTATTATCTCCTCTGCCATAGGAGGGAACTAAAGCAGAGTTTAATGTTTCACAATCATAAAACCTTTATAGGTTACAATTCTCCATGTTGGAAGGAATCTTTTGCAGATACAAAATTATAATCACCTGAATTATAACAGCTATGGGGATCTATACAGCATTATAGAATTAGGAGTATGTATCATTGGCATGACCATTAAAATAAATAAAACTCTGAAATCAATTCATATGTGTCAGTTATGTATCATGCTTTCAGTCATTCTCAAAGCAGTAGTATTATGGGTAAAAGGAAGATCTGCTGTTTCAGTGAACTCATTTGTGCTCCTTATTTCAGGAGAAAAATAATAAGCCAATAACAACAAAAGTATAATTACAAAGGATTGTCCACCTGCATTATCAAATAAATACCTCAATTATCTGCATTATTTGTCAGTGGATGGTCAAAATGGCCTTACAAATAATTAGCATTATTTCATGGTATGAAAAAGCTCCTGCCCAGCACAAAAATTTGCAGGTTAAATTTTGATTCAACATCTAGTTCAAATGCCTGTTTCGAAGCAGCCAACTGCACTATGTATGCCAAAACAGATTCTATAATACTCCACTTGTTACAGGGCTAGCTTGGATATGCAGCCAACTGGAGAGTTCTTCTGCTTGTCAAGCCCAGCTCAGCAGCAGCTCTGGGTTTGTTTGGAGATTCTCGAAGCCTCTTGAAAGCTGTAACTAAAGTAAGGTCAGTAATGGAACTGAGGCAATGTAGCTGATTGCATTGCATCAGAGCCCCTTGGGCTATGAGAAACCTGTGTGACTTTACAAGTTTCAAATGATAATGAATGTGGCTGTTGAAGAGTCTGTCTAGTTTAGTCATCATTTTATCCTCAGATCTAACATAGCTGCCTAGCTTATAGTTGTTGCATGTATTTATAATATATATTTGTTCAATAAATGAATTCAGAACTAAGCAAATTGGTGGTAAGAAATGTGCAGAAAAGAAGTTAAAAAAGCTTATCCTCTGCACAAATAAGTTTTTTGTGTGAAATACTGCGTGAAGTTAACAAGTTTCTTTTTCACACTGGAGCATCTCAAAATTTTAGTATGACTGCGATTCCTCAGGAGAAGGATTTAATAAAGCAGTTTCCTAAGTTTTATTGAATGTAAAACACTTTATACTCAAAGTACTGATTAGCATCTTTCTGCAGTGCTTGGGCTAACGCAATTAAAGATCAGTATGGCATAATGTGCCTAAAAAGTACTCAAGTTAAATTTTGTTTGCTACTTTTAGGGGCATGCTGTGTGTGTATCATTGCACACTGGGCCTCCGTGACAATAGAGCACATAAAGTTCTTGAAATATTTGGGGGTATCTATAATATGAGTGATCTATTCTGATAATGATTGGAGTAATAAATTATTCTGTAAGCTCTTAGGTAAGATAAATCCTGATCTTTAATCTGTCAAACAGTTGCAAAACCAAATTATGTAATACTGAAGAATATATAAATAAGCACAACAGGGTCAGGGGTTCTGTTGTGCATCCATATCCAAAATACTAGGGGAGCTTGTGAATTGCTAAATAAAGATTACTGAGTTCCATACCCCTTCCAGAATTTTTGGAGACAGGCTGAGGGAGGCCTACAGATCTGCATTTAAAAACCATTCCAAATAATTCTTAAGCAAGGAGGTCAAAGGGGTACAGTTTGAGTAACACTTATTTAAACAATAGCACAATATATCATTGTACTGATCAAATATATCCAGTTTTGCTAATGTAGAGTTACGCTCTTCTTTTTTTTGTGCCAGTTCTTACCTTTTAAACATACAACACACATATCTCCTCTGGCTTTGGATGAGATTATAGCATCCTGGGATTATGAGACAGAGATATATATCTTTAGTGGACATTGGTAGCCATTGCAGAAAATGGGTAAAGAAGGTATAATTCAGAATTTGCTTTGGGATCCCATTTTACTAGTTATACTTATTTGTAAGATTTTACTGTGTCAACAAGGATTGATATTGTAGCTTGAGTTGGAACCTGCAAGAATGGTAAGGAGGGGAGAGATGCCATCTAAGCAAGGAGGAATGGGACATCTGTCAAGTTGACAAATGGTCGGAATGGATGATAGAATGGTTAGGTATGATGACTAGTGACATGGGCTCTGGATTCAAGGTATTTTAACTCTGCTGGTTAATAGCTGTGGGGCCTACTAAACTTCTCTGGGCCATAGCTGTTTCTTTTCATTTTTAAAATGAAGATAAGAACATTGTATATCCCGTAGGGTTATTTTTGAGGTTTAAATGAGATGGTTTCCTTAAAGTGTATAGCCCAGTTCCTGGTATATAGTAAACATTTAATATCAGCAATTATTAACTGGCAGTGGCCTCCGGTTCCTCCATTATAGTCTTTGCCATCTTGATTCAATCCAGACAGTATTGCAGATACTGTCATTAAAAATGAAATGGGCCAGGTGTTGTGGCTCACGCCTGCAATCCCAGCACTTTGGAAGGCCGAGGCAGCAGGCGGATTGCTTGAGGTCAGGAGTTTGAGACAAGCTTGGCCAACATGGTGAAACACCGTCTCTACCAAAAATACAAAAAAAAAAAAAAAAAAAAAAATAACTGGGCGAGGTGACACACCTGTAGTCCTAGCTACTCAGGAGGCTGAGGAATGCAAATTGCTTGAACTTTGGAGGTGGAGGAGGCTGCAGTGAGCTGAGATCGCACCACTGCACTCCAGCCTGGGCAACAGAGTGAGACTCCGTCTCAAAAATAAATAAATATGGCGGCATAGTATTCCGTAGCATATATGTGACACATTTTCTTTATCCAGTCTATCACTGATGTGGCATTTGGGTTGTGTCCAAGTCCCCCTTTGCCCTATTGTGACAGTGCCACAATAAACATATGTGTGCATGTTGTCCTTTTATATCGAGAATGATTATAATCCTTGGGTATATTACTCATAATGGGAGTTGCTAAGGTCCAAAGGTTTTCTCGTGTCTAGGCCTTGAGAATCACCACCACTGTCTCTCCACATACTGGTTGGAACTATTACACTCCCACCCAACAGGTAAAAGTGTGCTATCTCCCATCCTCTCTCTATAGCATCTTGTGTTTTCCTGACTTTTTAATGATCCACCATCCCCTAACTGGCGTGAGATAGTATCCTCATTGGGTTTGATTTGGCATTCTCTAATACCAGTGATGATGGACCCCTTCTTTTTAATATGTTTGTTGGCTGTACTAAATGTCTCATTCTGAGGTGGTCCCTCAAAAGACATATCGTTCACCCCCCTTCTGATGGGGTTGGCTTTTTGTTTTTCTTGTAAATCTATTTAAGTTATTTGTAGACTTCTGGGGATATTAGCCCCTTTGTCAGATGGAAGACCTGCAAAAATTTTTCCTCCCAAAAGTGAGTTCTTGTCTTTGCCCAGGACATGGCTGACGCCCTGGGGAAACCATCCTTCTCAGCAAACTAAACACAAACACAGAAATACCAAACACCAACATGTCCTCACTGCCATAATGGGAGGTGAGCAATGAAAGAACACAATGGACCACAGGGAGGGAACATCAACACACCAGGGCCTGTAGGGGTTGGTTGGGGGGCTAGGGGAGGGATAGCATTAAGAGAAATACCTAATGTAGATGACGGGTTGATGGGTGCAGCAAGCCACCATGGCACATGTAGCATGTTCTGCATATGTATCCCAGAACTTAAAGTATAATAAAAAATTATACGTTAAATATAAAAGATGAAAATATATATACATATTAACCTATATATAAAACACAAAAATCTCTAGTCAAAAGAAAAATAAATAAATAAATAATTAATTAATAAAGATAAAACTATATAGTCTTACATGGAACCTTGGAACTCAACAACTTGGGATCAAATATTGGCTGTGTTCTTCACATTTACAAACTATGTGAACTCAAGCAAGTTATTAACCCGTATGAACCTGTTTCTTCACCTGTAAATAGGGATAGAGTACCTAAGGATAAAAGATGGCTATCATCAGTGTCATAATTTGCAGTTGCTGAAGCACTTGGCAATTTAATGTCCTTGTGGGATCAATTTAGGTGTTCCTGCATCTTTCTAAACTTTATTACATTAACTTGAGTTCATTGAAAGATTCCATTACTTCTCAGCAGGAGCAAGAGAGTGCCAGGCTCAGGGCCAGCTGGAGTTCCAGGATCCACCCAAGTCAGGAATGAGTGAGAATAGCAGGTAGCTCTGAGGTGTTGGGTGAAGAGGGGCCAGAATCTAAGTCTTCAGCAAGGATGAGCTCAGGTATCCAGAGATGCTTCAAAGTGTCAGGACCAAGGGGAAACTGAAGAGAGAAATGCATTCAGGAAAAGGTTTGGAAACCAGAAATGCACAAGGTCAACTGAGTGTCTCAGAGGCCGTGCCTGGAAATGTTCTCCCAGGTAGTTCTCCAGGATGGGAGGAGCCTTGCAGAAAACTGCTAGCAGAAGCAGAAGCCCTTGGTTGGTTAAAAAGAAAAGAAAAAAGGAAAAAAAAAAAAAAAAAAGGCCGGGCGCAGTGGCTCACGCCTGTAATCCCAGCACTTTGGGAGGCCGAGGCGGGCAGATCACGAAGTCAGGAGTTCAAGACCAGGCTGACTAACATGTTGAAATCCCGAATCTACTACAAATACAATAATTAGCCAGGTGTGGTGGCACACGCCTGCAGGAGAATCGCTTGAACCCGGGAGTGGGAGGTGGCAGTGAGCTGAGATTGTGCCATTGCACTGCAGCCTGGGCAACAGAGCCAGACTCTGTCTCAAAAAAAAAAAAAAAAAAAGCTGTTAAGAAATGTAAAATGTATAAGTATTGTTCTTACTTTACATATTATATATTAACTCATTGAGGTCAGATTCTATGCCTAATCCAGTTTTGAATCTGTGAATCTCAGAGAGTAAATGTTTATTTAATGTCATTTGATTCCAAGAGATCAACTTTTTAATCATCTTTGTGTTTCCCATTCCCTTCTGTTTCTAGGAAAATTTTCAAATATTTAGGGCTCTTTAAGGTCAATTATAAGTTTCACCTAATAGGTTTTTCATATTTTAACCAGTCCAATATTCTTTGTAATAGAAACTCAGATTTACTTTGTATTTCTAGAACAGTTATGGATCAGAATGTATTTTCTACTTAGTAATTGTATGTGTATTATATAGTAAGGGGAGATCTAGGCAGCATATTGGAAGCTTCAGTATTTCCCACATCTATTTTGTGTTACAAAAGATGATAAGGATCTGTGAAAATAAAAATAAAAATAAAGAGAGTAACTTTTACTTTTCCATTTCTATGTAAATTCTTTATCATTAGTTTGATAAGAATTTGAGAAGTTAAAACTTAGCGCAAATATGGAAGTACAGCTTAGGATTGCCATGACTATGTGAAAGGATTTCTTGTAAGTTAAATCGATGTGGTATTTAGAAAGATGTATTTGTGATATCATTGATGGAAAATGAGAAAATTTGTAATGAGAAAATTTGTATGACTTAGAAAAGGAAATTAGGAAATATTTCTACAAATCTCATCATTGGCTCTTAATTTTTAAATAAGGTAATTACAGAATAATTTAGAAACTTTTACATAAGATGTTAAAGAACTGTATTATGTTACAATATTCTCTTCAAACATCAACATACTTCAAAACCTGTAATTTCCTTAATGAGAGAAGATTTCCTTTTCATTCTGTTAGTTGGAAGGAACACTTGGATGCAGAGGTTTAACTCTTGATAAACAGGACAAATTATATACTTGAGGACAGAGTGTATAATTAGGAAACTAAATTAAAGAAGCCATCTGTTTCTTTATACTGAAAGTGGAGTGCACGGGGTCCTCTGGATTGCAACTAAAGACTAAATGTGTAAGTGGCTTTATGCTCTACCTTTAGAATGGACAGAACTGTTATTGTGACAGTTGTCAGAATAGAGTTAAGTGACTGGTTAAAGTCACAATATTAAATTTGGATTTAGGAGAGGATTCATCATTCTTTTACTCATCTTATATTTTTCACTTGTCTCTATTTTAGAGTAACATCAAAACCATTATTCATACATTCACAGAAAGTAGAATCTGTTTTAGAATCTTCATTTGTTGTGTAGTCTATGTCAGAGGAATTAGTGCTGTTTTTTACAGAATTGGTATAATAATTTGCCCTCCGCTCCCTCAAATTTAGTTCTGTTTTTCCTTGTTGACTGTAATAATTAAAAATAATGAAAATTATCATTTGTTACATATTTACAATGTTCCAGGCATGATAGGACATACATATTTTCTTCACTATGAAAATACCCCTCTCACGGTCATTCTAAATGTAATTATCAACTACACTTTGACTGCAAAGAGACGTAGTGGTTGTTTCTGATTCAATAATTTTATGTATTTTCAATGTCTTTCTCCCCCTTATGACTACTGTGTTTTATATACCTATGTATGTATTTATTTTTAATTGACAAGTAAAATTATATGTATTTATGGTGTATAACATGATGTTTTGTTATATGTATACATTGTGGAATGGCTAAATCAAGCTATTTAACATATCCATTATCTGAATTACTTATTTTTTATGGTAAGAACACCTTAAATCTACTCTTCTAGCAATTTTCAAATATATTGTTATTAACTTTAGTCACCATTTGTACAATAGAACCCTTGAAATAATTCCTCGTATGTAATTGAAAATTTTAGTCTTTTGACCAGCATCTCTCGTAACCACCATTTTCTTCTCTATTTCTATGAGTTTGAGTTTTTTATACTCTACATATGAGATCATACAATGATTGCTGCATTTTGGTGGTGATTGCAGAAGAGTTCTGATAATGCTGGAGTTAATTCTAAGAGCCTTTGGTAGTGCTTGTCACCTAAAGTTTTTCTTCTATAAATTTTCTCAAGGGGCAGAATATCTGGAGATTGTTCGATTTTGGCTTTTACTGTTTTTTTATCCTTATAATATTGTTGGTATAACTTCATGTTTCTTATTTAAAATAGTTGGAAGAAAAAAATCAACGATTTCAGAATGCTGAAACTTCTTTGTTCCTACAAGCACATTATTTTATCTTTACATAAATGTCAACTCTTCATGTGTGTTTGTTAAATAAGAATATTAATAGTTCTAGGTAAATGTAAAACAATTTGAACCTCTAAAGCATGCTTGAATTTAAAGTTTGCATTACATGTTTTGTGAGGGAGTTATAGTTGGTGGATATTATTTATTTATTTTTATTATACTTTAAGTTCCGGGATACGTGTACAGAATGTGCAGGTTTATTACAAGGGTATACACATGCCATGGTGGTGTGCTGCACCCATCAACCGGTCATCTACATTAGGTGTTTCTCCTAATGCTATCCCTCCCGAGCCCCCCACCTCCTGACAGACCCTGGTGTGTGATGTTCCCCGCCCTGTGTCCATGTGTTCTCATTGTTCAACTCCCACTTATGAGTGAGAACATGTGGTGTTTGGTTTTCTGTTCGTGTGTTAGTTTGCTGAGAAGGATGGTTTCCAGCGTCATCCATGTCCCTGCAAAGGACATGAACTCATCCTTTTTTTATGGCTGGATAGTATACTAATAAAAATGTTATATTTTGTGTCATGGTTTCTGCTGTCATAAGAGTGGTGGCTGAGTACCGGGCTCCTGACCTTTAACTGCTTTTCTTCTACCACTCCAAAAGTCTTAACATTTGATATTTACAAAATGTTCTAAAGTCACAAAATGCCATATAATAACTAAGACTCTCTGAAGAGATACTTTATAAATGAAGGAGGAGAGAGCTGCATTACCCGAGAGCCTTGATGTCTTCAGAATCAGATATAGTAGGCATTGCACCAGGCAGAGTGGTTTCTCCAACTCAGTACACTGGCAGAGGGAGCAGGGGGGCATTGGGTTCTATAAAGTTATCTTCAGACACAGGAAAAATAAATGATGGCAGGATATTGGATAACGTAAGATACCAAAAGCACAACTATCAAGAAAGAGACAAGTGTATTTGACTAAAGTGAAATCGTATATAAAAAAATAAGCAAAATGAAAGGTCAAATCACCACTGGAAGAACACTATCATGCCTATAACTGACAAAGAATTAGTAACCAGAATATATAAAAAGTTTTACATATTTAAAAGGGAGATAACATAACCCAGTAGAAAAATATGTAAAGGATATATGCAGGAACTGTACAAATGAGACCCAAATGGTCAAAAACTATATGAAACTACAAATAACATTTTAACTATTGAAGAAGAGAAATTAAAATGGGTTACCATTTTATGCCCATATGCCTGGCCAAAAAAAAAGATGAAATCAATTATTGATGAACATATGGGGAAGCAGGAACTCCCACATGTAGTTGGTGGGAGTATAAATTGCTTCACTAACTTTGCAGAGTAATTTAGCAATGTCTAGAAAGTTGATGTATCTACCTGGGGATTAGCAATTCTCTGTCTAGGTATATACGGAGATAAGCTTTGGCATATGTGCAAAGAGACATGTACAAGGATGTCTTTCAGTGATCATTTTAATAATGAAAAACTGTTAAGTAATTTAAACTCTGCACTAATAAAATGATAAATATATTATAATATATTAATAGAGTAACATATCCATCAAAATAAATTTATATACATCAATATGGATAAAAATATAACACGATGCTTTATTAAAAAGGAACTTATGGATATAGTCATACAGAAAGACGTGATCCATGGATATGAATACGATTATGGATATAGTCATACAGAAGACATGATTCATGTACATTTTATAGTTGCCCTCAAATACTATGTACTGTTGAAGAGATATACACCTACTATAAAAGGTACAAAAACGTGAATGGGAAGGCTACCCAGCAACTTCATGAGGATTGTTATCACTGAGGAGGCAGGGAATTGGATGGCTAAGTGTTGATTTTGAATGTAATATTTTATTTTATACAAAGATCTGAAGCAAAAATGGCAAAATCTTAATACCTGATTAACCTGGGTGCAGGGGTCTATAGGTAATTGTTATCTGTGCACAGGTAACTGGTATCTATGTACTCTGGGTAGAAATTTTTGTGTTGAAGTAGTTTTAAATTAAAACTAAAAAAGACAAATATTGTGATAAACATCCCCATATCCCAGCTTTTGTGCTCACTATTAATTACTACCTCTGAGTAAATCCTTACTGCATAATTTTAGTTTAAAGCATGAACACATTTTCTTTTAATTCATTTTAAACACAAGTTATTCATTTTACTATGGAAAACTAGAATGTAGAATTAAGGAAAAAATACAGCCATAATTCTGTAATCCAGGGTCTATCACTTTTAAGATCTTGTTGGGTATAATTCCAAACATACCACATATTCAGGGTCTCTCTCTCTCTCTCGCTCTCTCTGTGTGTGTCTCTCTCTCTATATATAGCCATTACTTTTACTTTGCACCAACCTAATACATGATTCCAAACTCAAAAGATTAAAAAATGTATAAAGTAAGTCCTCACTTGCCTCACTTGACATTGTTGATAGGTTCTTGGAAATTGTAACTTTAAGCAAAATGCTTTGCAAGAGAACTCTGGGGTGGTTAACTGGTGCTTACTCTGGGAAGAATGTGAGTACTGTAAATCCTAAAAACCTATTTAACCTCATACACTCCCAAATGCCAATTTCTACAATCTTCCAACATTTTCTGTGGAAATGGGGGAGTAGAGGTGATAAGACTTTGACCAAGAACAGCAGATATGAAGTATCATTCTTTAAGAAATGGCCCTGAGCCACTGTGCCAGCTCAAGCCTGTAATCCCAGCACTTTGGGAGGCCGAGGCGGGTGGATCACGAGGTCAGGAGATCGAGACCCTCCTGCCTAACACGGTGAAACCCTGTCTCTACTAAAATACAAAAAACTAGCCGGGCGCGGAGGGGGCGCCTGTAGTCCCAGCTACTCGGAGGCTGAGCCGGGAGAATGGCGGGAACCCGGGAGGCGGAGCTTGCAGTGAGCCGAGATCGCGCCAGTGCACTCCAGCCTGGGCAACATTCGATTGATTTCTTTGTCCGGCTCAAAAAAAAAAAAAAAAAAAAAAAAGAAATGGCCCTTGGAGATTTTTCTTTTTAAATCCAAGTCACAAATTTTTCTGGCTATTTTCTCCAGGGCAACAGAGAGGTGTGTAGTGGTGGTGCGCTGCTGGTGGGAGTCCCCTGGGGAGGGGGCAAGGAATGCATAGTTGTTAGAAATAACATTGCGTCTAGGACCTGTTGCATAATTGGACACTACGAGCAGTGATTAAGACCCAGAGCTGTGGCATCCGAAAGGACTGTAAGCATGGGAAACACATACACTTGAAAATAAAAAGAATGAGAAGTATCAGAAATAGCACTATTAATTAGAAACTGCAACTATTAATGTTAAAAAATAAAACCTTACTACATCATTTCCAGAATATACAATAATCAATTGTGTCTTGATAATGGAACCAAGTCTTGTGGAACAAAAATGTGGGACTTTTTGTATATAGAAAGTCCTCCCTTAACATTGTAGATGGGTTCTTGGAAACGTTGTGACTTTAAGCAAAATGATGCACAACAAGGTTCTCGAATATGTCATTTTGTTTAACTTATTTCCATTATAACATTGATGAGAAAAAGACTGGTTTCTTTTTTTGTTAATTTTACTTAAAGCAACATTTCCAAGAACCTATCAACAATGTCAAGTGACGACTTATACATTTTTGAATCTTTTGAGTTTTGGAAACGTGTGTTTTGGGTTGGTCAAAAGAAAACCAATGGTGGAAAACTGCGGTTACTTTTGCACCAACCTAATATTACTTATATATATTTTAAATTACAATAAAAATTAAGAAACTTTAAAAAATCTTTTCTGCCAGTTATTTACTACCCCCACTCAAAATTAATGTGTATGTGATATAGGGTGGGGTTCCAAAGTGATTGTCAATTTCAGAATAAAAGTTTTAAAACGAGTGCTGTTATGATCTCTACTCTATTTTGAGGTAAGTCCCACACAAATTTGATGCAATAAATAAAAAAGACACAATAACTTAAGAAATTTAAATAACTTTAAAAAGAAGGAAAGTTGGGAAAGATTGTCTAAGAGTTCTCCCCTATAATAACACTGGGTATAGACTTTCTAACAACTGAGCTTTTAGCCAACCTTTTAAATGGGTCATTCCTATGCTATTATAGTTACACTGTTCTTGCTCATGGAAAAAGATATAAATTCTCCAATTCATTTTGTAAGATAACTCTGACACAAAAACCTGATGAAGACAGCATAAGAAAAGAAAAATACCTGCCAATTTCCCCTTTTCTTTGAACAGTGGAATTTTTTTTCATAGCTCCCTTGTGCTAATGTATTCTTACCCCTATTGGGGATGGAACTCAGGTGGTTCCATTAGAGAGCCTGTGTGTTCCTGTCGAAATTTTTTATGGATGGAAATTAGGTGCGGATAGGAAAAAAGAACAAAGAGGAGGGAAAAAGCAGATTATCAACTCTAGACAAAGATTGGACTTTCTTTTATTTATTTATTTATTTTTTTGAGATAGAGTCTCGCTCTGTCGCCCAGGCTGGGGTGCAGTGGCCGGATCTCAGCTCACTGCAAGCTCCGCCTCCCGGGTTCACGCCATTCTCCTGCCTCAGCCTCCCGAGTAGCTGGGACTACAGGCGCCCGCCACCTTGCCCGGCTGGTTTTTTGTATTTATTAGTAGAGACGGGGTTTCACCGTGTTAGCCAGGATGGTCTCGATCTCCTGACCTCGTGATCCACCCGCCTCGGCCTCCCAAAGTGCTGGGATTACAGGCTTGAGCCACCGCGCCCGGCGGACTTTCTTTTATTTACTACTATTATAAAGTAGAACCCCATGGAAGTCTTCTCTGCAACACATACATGCACACATACCATACCACAAGCAAAACCCACATCTCTATTTTTTTACACATTTTCACCCAGCACAAATCTCTATAGTGGTCTTCAGTATTGTGCGCCTTGCTGCTGGGACACAAAATATTTCACATGTACATTTCCCACCAGCAACACAGACAACTCTTGTTCTCAAGCTCTTACCCTTCAAGCTGGGGCTTTCTCCCGTTCGCTTTGCAGGTGTGCTATTCTTTCTCAGTAATTCATCTCAGGTCGGTCTTGAATGGGTTCCATTAATCTGGTCCATTTTGTCTATTCTGTCAGGAATCCATTGCTGATTTCTAATGTGTAGACTCTACTTATACACTTTGTTAGACATTTTATTGGGAATTTTGGGGTAAGGGCAGCCCTTGCCACCATTTTGTCTGAAAGTACCTTTACAGTATTTAATTAAATAATATACCTCCACTTTTGGCTCTCAAGTTCTTTGTGTAAGAGTCCCTCTCTTTATGAAATGAGAAAATAGAGGCACTTTTTAATGTTTGCATAGTACTTTTCATTGTGAAAGCAATTTCTGGGTTTTACTTAGAGTGGAATTTCCTTCCTATAGAATTGGAGATAAAGAAAAATGTATTTCCTCTATTTCTCCTTCATGTGCCTTCTGTTATGCTCTTAATGCTTATTTTTGTCTTTCTTTTGCATTCCATTCAGAATAATTAACTGTCACCATATAATTCTTCTTGCTCCTTTATAAAGAATTAGCAATAGCTCCCATGCATTTTTGAAATTCTATTTCTTATCTTTTATACCATATTACTCTCTCATAACCAATTCTAGCTGCAAGTCTATTATGAATTATTTTATGGACAATTTATTCTTTTCTTTCCAAAGTCTAAGTATGATTTTTTTCTGTTAAAGTTACGTGACTAGTGTTCCATTTTATAATTTTCCCAAGAATTCCTTTAATGTCCAAAGCATCTGATAAAATACATGTGGGATCACAAGCTTCCATTCGCTCCAGTACACTTTCAATTATAGATAGTGGAGTGCTTAGATCTTCTGAGCTCCCAGAACATATATAATCTCCCATAACTACTGCAAATTTCCATCTGCTTCTATCATCACTCAAACTGGTGGTCTCAGGTGGATCAATGTGTGAGATAGTCCATGTGGGATTTTAAACTGTGTGTGTTTAGAATTACAGATTGATGCCTGCCATCATTGCCCCTCGAACACATTCACAAAGAATTAAAGATCTAGTAGCCTGGTTTATTTTCCCTTCCACCCCAACACAACTACTGGAGAAGAAATGTCACTGTGAAGTAGAAATGTTAAAAACTCAGTGAACGGATCTGGATTTGAATACAACTTTATTATTTATCTGGCTTTGGACAAGCTGTTTCTGAGTCTCAGTAAAATGGGATTGATATTAGAAGCTACTGTACTCCAGAATCAGGACTATTCTGAGGATTGACAAGGTAATAAAGGAGCTAATAAATTTTGAAATAGAGTGAAGTGTTACATGCTCTGACTGGTGTCGAAGTCTACATAGTCAAGATCTATAGGCCCAGATTTTAAAGGATGAGATGAGGGCCGCCATCTCTCCGTCCCCCACCAACTTCCCACTCCCATCAATCCTTGTCACTTTCCCCTGTCAGCAATTTTCTGGCTCGTGCTTTAAGATTGGTCTCTCTCGAAGCAGAAAACACTATAATGTGCCTAGACTGAGGCAAGGGATGGTCTCACCCTCAGTACTGCTCTGCTTTGACCATGTGAATTTTAGAATTGAGGAGTCCAATAGGCAATTAAATAAAGAAAGAAGGAGTTAAGTCAGCTTAAAAATTAACCATGAGGACTTGAACCAAGGAAATACTCCCAAATAGAGAATAAGGCTTTTTGCACTAGTATGCTTATCACAGTATTCTTTACAAAAGAACAACGACAAAAATTTAGAGACCACCCAATATATCCAGCAATAGAGGATTAATAAGTACACTGAAAAATTCACTCGATAAGGTATTATACAATTTTAATGGTTATATTTATGAATATTTTATGATAATTCAAGAAATGTCTATTTTAATGCTTAATTAAAAACAACATAGAAAACTGAATGTATAATTTGATCTCAGCAATGTAAAAAAAAAAAAATAGTTCAGATGAAATGCACCAACGTGGTAACAGTGATTATCTTTAGGTTGTGAGTTTAAGATGATTTTGATTTTCTGAATAATTTTCTACAATCTTAGATTTCCAGTAATGGGCATATTTTGTAGGCAAAAAGGGTGACTTTTGACCAACGATGGGCTGAGGTTTTATGAGAGTCTTTATAATGTGTGATTTTTTGGGAGAGTTCTCTGTGGCCCTGGGTTAGCCTGCATCCTGATAACACTTCAGTGTTATCAGAAGGACACTTTCCTAGCTGAGAATCAGAGCAAATGAAGGTGGCGAGTCTTGAGAGACATTTTATTGTGGCTAAGGGAAACCCAGTAAATCACCCATCTCTGCAGCAGAAATCACCTTTCCAATGATGGGAGAGTATATACTTGTCAGCCTGGACAGGGATGAGTAAAACGCTGCCAACTTCTGGCTCTTCATAGTTCCCTCCTCTTCACGTGTAATTAATTAGATATCCACTTACCAAATAGTATCACAATCTAGGTCTGCTTCCCCAAGTTCATCCAAGTCACATCTGTTTCTCTCACAAGCATTCTTCTGGTTCACATCCACTGTATATGCGTCATAGTCACTGTGTGTGATTTTTGTTTCTAAATTCTTGGAAAACACTTTAATGTCATCCTAATGTACTGACAATGTTATGCATTTATTTTCACAACTGGAAAGTACTTTTTGAAAAGGCACGGAGACTCTTATTTTTTAAACACATCCATGGATACACCCAGCTGTGGGTTTTTAAAGTCATCTTCCTGGGAGGCAATCCTATCGCCAATGCTGAAAACAATTTTTGAATTTGTTACTCGAGTTTGATCCCCTGCCTTGTTGTCTGGATTCAAATAATTTTTGGCTGTTTCCAGAATAGAAATGGACCCTCAGAGGGCATAGGAGCCATTCTGAAAAATCTGCAGCAGGACCTGGAGGCAAGATCCATAGAAGAAGAGATACAGAGATTACTTATGTTGAGTTGATACTGTTTGCCTGAAGCAAGCGTTCACTTGGAAAAGTAAACCAATGAGGATCCACAAGCCCAGGTATATCAGCTGGAAACACGGGCACATCTGCACATCTCATCATCACTCAGAAATTGATATAACCCAGCTTTAGGGGAAACTAGACTGAATCCTGGGCTGACTTCTAGTACACAGCAAATAAAACTTCTTTAAGACCTGTTAGAAGGTCTTTACAGCTTTCAACCTCATAATTTCAAGAAACTCAAATAGGAAGAAGGCTAGGATTTGATGGGCACCTACCTTATGCCAGGCAAGATATAAAAGGATATATATTTATTAAAAATACACTATTTAATTTTCACAGCAACTGTTAACAAGTATTAATATCCTCATTTTACAGAAGATGAACTCGAAGTTCAGAGAGAGAAATAGTTTACACAAGGTTACTCTAAGTGAATGGTTGCACAAGAATTTGAACCCAGTTTTCCATAGCCTAAGCTTGCTCCACTACTCCATAAAGTAGAACTCTCACAAGGGTCAGCCTTGTATTTTGGGAGTGAGTTTTATATTTTCAATTTGGGTCATCTAGAAACTAGTGCATCACACAAAGGAAATGTTTTCAGAATAAAATTTGGTCCCCTGATTATGTGGGAAGTTGCAGGCCTGCAGCACCCCGGGGAGATAGCCAAGTGTTAATAAGGTGGCTTTTAATGAGGTGCTCAGGAAAGGAAGGGCATACTCTTGCCATGCACGAATTTCTGCTTCACACTTTAAGAATGGTGCAATTAAGCAACAGCAAGAATAATAGTTTACTTTTATTGAGAGTTTTCTCTGTGCCAGGTCCTGTGCTTAGAACTTTACAGGCAATGGTGGTTAAGTGTAGGAATTCCTTGGCTAGAAATATGCCTTCCCAAGGGATGAATTAGTAAATGTTTCTCTTGAGGGGTGGACTAAGGTATATTAATTATGGAAAATAGCACTACATAGTGAATATATGTATATATATATTTGACATAATATATTTATATATAATTGGAGACTAGGAGGCTTATACATTTCTCAAGAAAGTGCTAAGGAATCATGAACAGCTTGCCCACAAACATTTGACTACTCTTCTCAGCCAGTTATTCTCTGAGGAGTGAATAAAAGATGTTGGAAAGAGAGTGTAAATTATACAGATTCAATCCATTTGTAGCAGTAAACATAATCGCTCTGGCAATATTATGTGCAAATTCCATGAAAGTGTAAATTATTATGAATTAGAAATCAATGAAGAATTAGGCTAAGAAGCTTCCTTTTTTGTTTTTGTGGGTTATTTTCCTTTTGAGATAAGGATAGTGTTTCCTCAAAGTATCATGTCTCACCTCCATTCCTTGTTTGTATTTGCAGCATATAGCGTTAATAAATACCCACTTGTACATGGGGACTGTATAAACAAGATATGACTCCTTCTTAGACCAGTATCCATGGCTTCTCACTTTTCTGTCATTCTAGATTTAACAGTGAAGAATCTCCTCAAATTTCAACAAGTGACTTTACCCTCATAGTTTCCTTATGTTTTCCAGAGTATGATTCCTTGACACAGACTATAGCCTTTTGTGTTCTCTATGGACCTGTTGCTGCATTCTTTCCTTGGGTAAATATCTTCTTAATCATCCTCCGGGTTTGGTCTAAGCAGGGAGACCAAATTAGACCCCAGGAGTGTGAAATTGGCATATTCACAATTCTTGTTTCTTTCTATGAGTCCGTTAAGTCACCCCTTTAGAGTCTGGATGTAAGTAAATCTATAATCCTAGGTAAACCATACTAGTGAGAGAAGAACTACTTGTCAAGAAATAGGGGCATATTCATTTTAATTATAACGTACAATTATTTTCTTAATTACTTTTTTTAATGACTTCAATGACACTGTATTTATATTAACAGCTCTGTAGATTTTTTAAAATAATTTCAACTTTTATTTTAGATTTGGGAGGTACATGAACAAGTTTGCTACATGGGCATATTACATAATGCTGAGGTTTGGGGTACACATGATCCTGTCACCCAGGTAGTGAGCACAGTACCCAATAGATAGTTTTTCAGCCCTTGCCCCTCTTTCCTCCTTCCATCCTCTAGAAATCCTCAGTGTGTATTGTTCCCATCTTTATGTGTATGTGTACCCAATGTTTAGCTCCCACTTACAAGTGAGAACAAATGGCATTTGGTTTTCTGTTTCTCTGTTAATTTGTTTAGGGTAATGGCCTCCAGTTACGTCGATGTTGCTGCAAAAGACATTATTTTGTTCTTTTTATGGCTGTGTAGTATTCTATGGTATATGTGTACCACGTTATCCTTTTCCAATCCACCGTTGATGGGTACCCAGGTTAATTTCACATCTTTGCTATTGTGAATAGTGCCATGATGAACATATGAGTATGTGTATCCTTTTGATAGAACAATTTATTTTCCTTTCAGTATATACCTAGTAATGGAATTGCTAGGTTAAATGGTAGTGCTGTTTTAAGTTCTTTGAGAAATCTCTAAACTTTGAGAATCTCCAATTTCCATGTGGCTGAACTGATTTATATTCCCACCAACAGTTTATAAGTCTTCACTTCTCTCCACAGCCTTGCTAGCATATGTTATTTTTTGATTTGTTAAAAGCAGCCATTCTGGCTCTCTGCTCCTCCCATTCAACAGACAGCTACATCTTCTTGTGTAGTGCCAGCCACATCCCTGAGACGCTATGGAGAAAGTGAAGGGTGGAGTAAATGAGTTTGGCTGTATTAGACACCAGGTCACCAGGGCTGCTTTTAACTCTTGCAAAGTAGATTTAGACTTTGTCATGATCAATGACTACTTCCTTGACCTCAATCACATGGTACCTACATGTTCTAATCCCATGTAGGGATTAGATAGATTAGATTACATACATGATCCCACCCATGACGAGTTCCACAGCACCATCAAGGCTGAGAATGTGAAGCTTGTCATCAATGGAAATCTCATTTTCATTTTCCAGTAGTGAGATCCCACCAAAAGCAAATTGGGTGATGCCAACAGTGATTATGTTGTAGAGTCTACCATTATCTTCACTACCATGGAGAAGGTTGGAGCTCACTTAGAGGGGAGAATCAAAACAGTCATCATCTCTGGCCCTTCTGCTGATGCCCCCATGTTTGTGATGGGCATAAACCATAAGAAATACAAAAACAGCCTCAAGATTGTCAGCAATGCCTCCTTTACTACCAACTGCTTAGCTTCCCTGGCCGAGGTCATCCATGACAACTTTGGCATTATGGACAGACTCATGACCACAGTCCATGGCCTTCACTGCCACACCCAGAAGACTGTGGATGGATCCTCTGGGAAACTGTGGTGGGACTGCCTTGGGGGTCTCCAGAACATCATCCCTGCATCTAGTGGCCCTTCCAAGGCTGTGTGCAAGGTCATCCCTGAGCAGAATGGGAAGCTCACTGGCATGGCCTTCCAT
Source organism: Rhinopithecus bieti (assembly GCF_001698545.2). Classification (NCBI taxonomy): domain Eukaryota; kingdom Metazoa; phylum Chordata; class Mammalia; order Primates; family Cercopithecidae; genus Rhinopithecus; species Rhinopithecus bieti. The sequence continues at coordinate 3,820,148 of NW_016807975.1, read as the reverse complement.
GTCCCCATCACCAATGTGTCAGTCATGGATCTGACTTGCTGTCTGGAGAAAGCTTTCAAATATGATTACATCAAGAAGGTGAAGCAGGCATCAGAGGGCACCCTCAAGAGCATCCTGGGCTACAGTTAGCACCAGGTTGTCTTCTCCAACTTTAACAATGACACCCACTCTTCCATCTTACATGCTGGGGCCAGCATCGCCTTTGACAACCACTATGCCAAGCTCATTTCCTGGTATGATCAGGATTTTGGCTATAGCAACAGAGTGGTGAACCTCATGGTCTACATGACCTCCAAGGAATAAGAACCTCCAGGCCACCAGTCCCAGCAAGATCTCCAGAGGAAGAGAGATGCCCTCAGTCCTGCACCACACTGAGAATCTCCCTTGCCACAGTTTACATGTTATACCTTCTAAAAAGAGAGGGGCCTAGGGAATCATACTTTGTTGTGTACCATCAATGAAGTCCCCTGTTCTGAAAAAAATAGCCATTTTGACTTGTGTGAGATTGGTTTTGATTTGTATTTCTCTGATTAGTGATATTGAGCATTTTTTCCTGTTTGTTGACCACTTATGTATCTTCTTTTGAAAAGTGCCTATTCATGTCCTTTGCCCACTTTTTAATGGAATTATTTGTTTTTTTCTTGTTGAATTGTTTGAGTTCCTCATAGACTCTGGAAATTGACTTTTGTTGGGTGTATAGTTTGTTAATATTTTCTTCCTTTCTGTAGATTGTGTGTTTACTCTTTTTTAAAAATATAGTTTCTTTTGCTGTGCAGAAGCTCTTTAGTTTAATTAGGTCCTACTTGTCAATTTTGTTTTTGTTGCAATTGCTTTTGAGGACTCAGTCATAAATTCTTCCTCTAGGCCAATGTCCAGAATGGTATTTCCTAGGTTTTCTTGTAAGATTTTTATAGTTTTACATCTCACATGTAAATCTTAAATACATCTTGAGTTAATTTTTATATATGGTAAAAGGTAGGGATCCATTTTCTTCTGCATATGGCTAGCGAGTTAATTCAGCACCATTTATTGAATAGTAAGTCCTTTCCCCACTGCTTATTTTTGTCAACTTTGTCAAGGATCAGATGGGTATGGGTGAACAACTTTATTTCTGGGTTCTATATTCTCTTCCATTGGCCTATGTATCTGTTTCTGTACCAGTATCACGCTGTTTTGGTTACTGTAGCCTTATAGCATAGTTTGAAGTTGGGTAATGTAATGGGTCTGGCTTTTTCTTTTTGCATAGGATTGCTTTGGCTATTCAGGCTTTTTTTTGAGTCCATATGAAATTGAGAATAGTTTTTTTCTAATTCGGTGAAGAATGATGTTGGTAGTTTGATAAGAATTGCATTGACTCTGTAGATTGCTTTGAGCAGTATTGCCATTTTAATGATCTTGAGTCTTCTGATTGATGAGCATGAAGTGTTTTTCCATTTATTTGTGTCATCAATAACTCCTTTCAGCAGTGTTTTGTAGTTCTCCTTGTTGAGATCTTCCACCTCCTTGGTTAGATGTAGTCCTAGGTATTTTATTTTATTTTTTTGTGTGTGTGGCTATTTTAAATGGGTTGTGTTCTTGATTTGCCTCTTAGCTTGAACTTCATTAGTGTATAGAAATGCTACTGAGTTTTGTACATTGATTTTGTATCCTGAAATGTTACTGAAGTCATTTATCAGTTCTAGGAGCCTTTTGGTGGTATAATTCCATAGATTTTACAAAGTAATTTGCATGTATATGATCTCATTTAATCTTTGCAATCACATGAATTAGATATTGTTATATTCATTTTGCCAGTAAGAACATTTATGTTCAGAAAGGTGGATAATTTATTTGTGATCATAGAACCAGTAAGAAGCAGAACTAGAAGTAGAACCTGGGTTTTATGCCTCCAAATCATGTACTTTTCCCAAAGATCACTCGGGCTGTTTGCAAAAGGCTTTAAAGTAGATCTATAGATTTTGTGTAGGACATTTCAAATAAGGTAATAAAATAATAAATCAGTAATTTCAGTACTTACTGACAACGTCAACAAAAGTGAGTTTGATTAATAGTGTGTGAGGTTAGTTATTGTTCTTATAGGTCCCTAAGGGAACATATATTAATAGACTTTGGAAACAGAAAATAACTAGCCTAGGGATTTAAGAAAACATGCAAAGATTTAACCTCACAGACTGAGTGTTTATTAGAAATTTATGGTTGGCTTCTTTGAATGCAGCTGATGGGTGTACTCCAGAGCTAACAAACAGGGGTTATCTTTGACCCCCACTCCCCTTGATGTTTGTATTTATTGAACATCTACTGTACACCAGACCCTGTGTTAGCTGTTGGGAATATGTCCATGAGCAGGACTGGTCTCTCTGCTTCTGACCTTCTCATTTCCTCATCCAGCACATTCTCTACAGAGATGAAGAGTGATCTTTCTAAAATGCAAATCTGACCATGTCCAGTCAATGTCACCAGGCTGTAGGTTTTCACAGACAAGAGATCACAGCTGTCTGATTTACTATTATATACTCATGATCAGTCAAATCCAAACCTTGTAGGAAACACAAGGCCCTTCACAACTTGGGTCCTGCTTTCCTCTTCCAGCTCCAACTCCCTTTCCCCTACCTTATACTCTCTGCTCCAGCCATGTTGACCTCCTGTATGCAGACTGAGGGGTGTACAAAGTTCTTTTTCTTCACAGGCCTAAGAAGTGCTACTATCTTTTCTCTGAGGTCTCAGGCCACCATGCTTTTCCCATTCGACTCCTGGTAAGTTGTATTTATTCTTCTCCCTCATTTCAGACTTCACTTCCAGTAGAAAACTTCTTAGAACTGTCCCACAGAACTAGCAATGATTTCCTGTTTTATTTTGCATTTACCCTACGCAGTTATACTGCCTGTTTACTTATCAGTATATCTCCTGAAGCAGTAACTAGCACACATTAGGCACTCAGATATTTTTAAAGTGGTCTCCTTAGTCTGTTTTGTCCCACTATAGTAGATGACCTGAGACTGGGTAATGTATGAAGAATATATTGGCTCACAGTTCTGGAAGTGGGAATTCTAAGGTCAAGGCAACTGCAGGTTTGGTGATTGTGATTCCCAGATGGTGCCTTGCATGTGAAGTCTTCCAGAGGGGAGGAAGGTTGGATACTCATATATCAAGGGGCAGAAGAGGCAAGAGAGAAGAAGGCTGAATTCACCTGTCTATAGAGGCATTAATCTCACCCATGTAGGCAATGAAATGACAATTAAATTTCAATGTGAGTTTTGGAGGAGACACTCAAATAATAGCTGGGTCACTGAAGGAATTAATAAATAAAACAGTACTGGATAATTTGTCAGGGATTTTGTTTTATTTCCCCTTATCCCAGAATCTATTATAATACATAGGTCATAGTGAATCTATACTGAATGTTTTTAAATTGATGAATTAACTCATGAATGAGTTAGGCAAAGCTTGTACACACACACACACACACACACACACACACACACACACACACACACACACAGATACACTGGAGGACCAGGTGGCTTGGGTAGCCAGCTTTTATTCCCTTATTTGACCCCGCCCATGTCCTGCTGATTGGTCCATTTTACAGAGTGCTGATTGGTCCATTTTACAGAGTGCTGATTGGTCTGTTTTTACAGATGCTGATTGGTGCGTTTACAAACCTTTAGCTAGACACAGAACGCTGATTCATGCATTTTTACAGTGCTGATTGGTGCATTTACAAACGTTTAGCTAGACACAGAGCGCTGATTGGTGTTTTTACAATCCTCTAGCTAGACAGAAAAGTTCTCCAAGTCCCCACCCAATCCAGAGGCCCAGCTGGCTTCACCTCTCACCAGGACAATATGTTATATTAGGACCATTCAATCCAAGGCACTTTCATGTGATTAATTGACACTATCTCTTGAGTTTCCACTGAGAAATCATTCTGCAAGGTGCTAGATGCTAAGGGACCCATAACCACTGAGTGTACTCATGAAGGAGAGTGACTACTGCAGTAATATATTTGAAACAAATCTGTGGCTTTCCTGGTGAATACCCTTAGTGGTTTCTTTTTTTGTTTTGCCCTCAGGATGAAATACAACCTATTTAATATGGTTTCCAGTGCCAAACCCTCCAATCTCCTCCAAATGTGCCTTTCTGGACTCAGCTGCTTCTGTTTCTCAACCACCATGTCCTCTGTGACAGCCTTCCCAGACCCTCTGCAATTCTGCAAGTTCACTCTGTTCCATCAGGCGTCTGATTTTCAGTTGGTCCTCCCACTTTCTGAAATACTTGTTCTCAGTTTTCCCACTTAGAGAACTCTTCCTTATTCTATAAACCCACATTCAAAATGTCATCTCTTTTGTGATAATGCTCAGAGTGATCCAAGAAGTTTGTCACTCCATTTTCCTTGCATTCATGGTTATTCGTACAGATGTGTAGGATAAAACTTTTCAAACAGAATGGTCATTATTGATATATATTTGTTGGTGAATGCATGGTGTGCGTCTTGATGTTAAGAAATATTTGTCTTTGAGATATCCAACCCTCTGCGTACTGATAGGCACTCAGTAAATATTTATGTAATAAATGTACAAAAACTGATTTCTTAATTTATAATATAACACCCTATGTTATATTACAACTGAATTCATCATATCCCAATAGATGGGTCTCACGCTCTTATTTTTGCAGTTCAGGTTCCAAACACTATATTATAAAATTCTAATAATTTTCTCAGCAGTTTATATCATAACAATAATTGTGGATTTTTGTTTGAGTCACGTGCCTTAGATGTCTGCTATTTTACAGTGTGCACAGTTTGTGTTACATAGTATATAAGCTATTAAATTATATGCCAGTATATTTGACAATAAATTAATAATGTAGTTTCTGAAGTAAGCATTCCTCAAATCAGGATTTCAGGTTCCATACATGTTCTTTCATGAGTTCTAAGATATTCAGCAGAGGACTATATTATTTCTGTAGTGTTAGCTGGAAGTAATTAATAAATATAGTATTTTATGTCACAATGCTCATCTTTATACTGGTATTTCCATTATCTACATGCTTCTTTCCTTGATCAGAATCCTATCCTAATGATGGCTAATGGTTTCTCACAGAGGCATAAAATGGAGGTATTTAAAGGGCAGGCATACACTTTTAGCTCTAAAATTCTCACTAAAAGAGTTGCGTGCTTGAAATAGAACACAAATATAATTGAATGCTTAAAACTGAACACAAACATAATTAATGCTACAGTGGATTTGGTTTCCAATAAAAATATAAATGATTTAGTTTAAAATGTTTGAGATAAAAATATTAACTCTAGGTTGTGAATGTAAGAATGCATTTGGTAGCAAGGATTGAATAGATAGAAGCATAGTTCAAATAAGGTTTAAATGCTTTACATGTGAATTCCAAAAACAAGTTGTTTAGCATTTTGGTAATGTTTAATATTTATATTATAAATCAAATTAATCAAGCGATTTATCACATTTTAAAATAAAATACATTACATTAATGTGGTTTAAAATTAACTAGGGTTTAATAGCAAAATATAGTAACAATTACAGTTATGAGAACGACTTAGACTCTGAAAAGGAATACATTTACTGCAACATGTACCTATATTAACATGACTTTGTGAACCACCTGGGCCTTGAGCATCTGCAAAGATGAAGATGCTGGTGACATTCAATAAGGATTTGATGAATTAATAAATATATATTATAAATTCTTTTAAGCTTGTCTTTTTATGTCGGTGATATAGTTTGGCTGTGTCCCCACCCAAATCTCATATTAAATTCTCAGGTGTTGTGGGAGGGACCTGGTGGGAGGTAGTTGAATCATGGGGGCGGGTCTTTCCCATGCTGTTCTCATGATAGGGAATAAATCTCACAAGATCTAGTGGTACTATAAGGGGGAGTTTCCCTGCACAAGCTCTTTCTTTTGCCTGCGGTCATCCATGTAAGTAAGATGTGACTTGCTCCTCCTTGCACCATGATTGTGAGGCCTCCCCAGCCATGTGGAACTGTAAGTCCAATAAACGTCTTTCTTCTTTTTTGTAAGTTGCCCAGACTTTGGGTATGTCTTTAGTAGCAGTGTGAAAAAAGACTAATGCAATCAGCATGTTTGAAATGGCTGAAGTAGCGCCTTTCTTCAAAAGCACTCCAAACAAACCTAATTAAGAGGTATTCTCTTTTTTTCACTTACATGTTTTTTTTTCTAAATAATTGTTGAATTACATATATTGAGAGTGAACACAGGATTATCTGGGCCATTTTTATTTTAGGAATTCAAAGCACACATGCTTCTGTCTACCTAGAATGAGGAAATAATTGATGAAAGAGGTGATACATTATGAACAAAATATTTTTATTATGCACACCTGGGATAGATTGCTTTGTGCAAGAAGCTACTTGCCTGAACTGCACTAATATTTTTTCATGTATTCAGCAGCCTTCACTCTAATTTTATAATAAAAAGTCACCTGTTTGTTATAAACATGTTTGAGACTTAAAATGTAACAATTTTGACTCATTACATTTGAACAATTGCTTTATAGCTCACAGTCTAGTGAAAAGTAATTGTTTTATCAGATGTTATTCTATACTACAGTACAGCTGGGAATATATTCTTCAGGTGTCTTGTGGCTAGTTCGTATGATTTTTATATTAAATTAGCAGTGTAAAAAAGTGATAATTCTCTGAAATTTTTGTATGTGATTAGATGCTTATTCTCACAAATTCTTCTGAGGTGAGAAGAAGAGTGCAGCACAATCATTCTCAAATCTGAAACCATATATCACAGAAACATGCTGCTTAATGTGATATGTTGGGTAAGTGAGGATCAGATTAATAATGCATCAGATCAATAATAATATCTGTGTTTACTATGTGAAGATATTATTATAAGCAACTTACATATGCTGACTCATTTAGTCCTCAGGATAACTTTATGAGGAAGACATTACTACAATCCTTTCCTCTCTGTTTAAAAAAAATGAGTAAACTGAGGCATAGAGAAGCAAATATTGCAGGATCACACAACCACCCAAATCAGTGCTCAGGATTATAAACCAAGGCAGCTTAGCACCCAACTCTAGGGACATAAGCTGCATAGTGACTTGCACCCTCAAGACTTAGCAGCAATCACTGGAGTTAGGTGGTGGGTATCTGTATTGTTAAGAGCTCTGTAGTTTATTCTGAAGTACATTTTTTGAGTCATAGGGTTTGAATTCTGACTGTGTGAGTATGTACTGACTATGTGAAGTTGGACAAGTTATCTAATCTTGCTGAGCCTCAATTTCTTCAGTAAAATGGGGAGATATTTACCACTTAGGGTTGTGGGTGAATTAGATAAGTTGTCATATGTGAAGCAGTTGTACAGAGTACATGTTTAAGAAAGAGAAGCTATTGCTATTATTATTATGGAGAGCTGACAAAATCTTTTTATGCTCAAATAACTCTCTTTGAAAAGTATTTTTGTGGGAGTGTGAAGGTACTCATTACACTATAATTTTTAAAGTTTGGCCTACTTTGGAACTGTGCCTTCTCATTAATTCAAGAAGAGATACATTTATGGTCTACTTTTCGTTATGACTTCCATTAGCACCTTGACATGATTTCAGAGACACTCTTAAAACAGTATCTCACAGCAATATATTGCTTAACATGACACATTAGGTAATAGAGGAAATGGCTCCTTGCCAGTGACTGTCCTGGTCTCCTTATAAGTAGGAAGTAGTCTGTGGGCAAGTCCCTGAGCAGAAGAGATGAAAATCAGAAGATCACCTCAGTTTGGGTCACCTGCCTTTAGAGAAAACTCAAGAGAGCACTGGCTGACGTAAGGAGATAATATACTGGAATATGCCAGTTAGCTTATATCCCATCTATCACCTTTCCCCATTTCAACCAGAGACACTCAATACTTTGAGAATGGTTGGACTATTATAAAAGAGAAACTGTTTAACTTTTGTCTTCCAAAGTGGACTCTTGCAGCCCAATTCAGAGAAAGCGTTGTGAAAGACAAAGCTTTTGATGCAAGTTTGAGAGCAAGACCCAGGAGAGGAAAACAGCATTTCAGAAGTCCACCAGTAAAGCCCTAAAGGAACGGTGAAACCCCACATAATAAAAATTAAAAACAAGATAGGTGACCAGTCAGAAGACTCTGACCTGGGGGTAAAGGGAGGATGGGGATTGGAAAGCCCAGGCTTAGAGAGTAAAGAGAAAGAGAGGAGGGAGAATAGGGAGGAGGTCAGTGGGCTCCATGAGTGGAAAGTCCTCATGTAGGAGACAATGCCTAGTCTCTTAGGGTGGGCACATTTCATGGCCAGAATCATGAAGCTGTGGGCATGAGCCTCACCTGCGGACTGTCTATAACAGTGTATGATGGTTCCTGCTACGGTGCTGTTAGCGCCCTCATCATGTCTGTGAGGGCTCTCTAGAGACAGACCCATTGACCCTCCAACAGCAGTGATGCTGCCTGGGCCTCAACACTTCACTTGGCCCATCTAAACTAATTTGTGTGGAAAATCCTCCACTTCAACAATGCAGGACACTCATAATCTCCTGAACAAAAACAGTGGGATCCTGAATTTACTACTGGGACTATTGTGCACTATAAGATACCCAGCATCTGGACCCATGCAGCTGAACAGAAACAGTCAGTTTTGTACTATGCAAATTATAACCATCATGCTCTGTGAAGAGTAAACATTATGCACTTTGTAAGAATGATGTATGTCCTGCTTTTCACAGTTGGTCACCTTATTAGTTTAGGAGGCAATAGAGTGGTAGTAAAACTATTGAACAGCAGAGACTATGTTTAATTAGAGGCAGCAGACTTTTGGAGGAAAAGAGAGGGTAACAAAAATATGAATTATTTGATTTTTTCCTTGCAGAAATCATTTCAAGAAAACACTGCTGAAAAGGGGATTATTGTTCCTATTTAACTTATAGGAGATCATTTTAAAAGTTTGTAGGACTTTTAAACATGGATCTTTCAACTTCAAAGTACTCTCATTTGTATATTTCCATTTGTTCCTTTTTATACCTTCACAAAGAAGGAAAGCAGATATTTGTAAATTTTACTTTACAAAGGCAGAAATAGAGTTTCTGCTGTGGGGAAACTGGCAAACAAAGGAACTAAGTGACCTTGGAAAAATCTCTTGTCATGAATTTCTTTTGACACAAAAAAGGTGGCATTTACCATCATTTGGTAAACGTATACATGAAGAAAAGGTAGATTGTTCTGAAATGAATGTTTTTAAAGTTCTATGGGAATATTTTCATATCTGAATTGGTTCAAGAAGTCAAATATACACTTCCCATGCAGTTTAGGGAATTTAGAATGAGAGCAACAGCTTTGATTTTACAATAAGGCTATTAGTTACTCATTTTTCTTGAAGAGGATTTCAGTTGAAATTTGAAGGGCTCTTCTGCCCAAGTCAAAGCTATTATGGTAAATGATTCTTATCTAATGCTTCCCAGCAATAGTCACTACTTGAGTCCATTATGTCTTAGGATATTTTATTATCACCTTCCTTGGCATAGTCGTGTAGGATTTACATAACTTTGTGTGTGTCTGATTGCAGATGCTGGGATGCCAAAAAAGAAATGAAAGCCAGGATCCATCTGGAGACCTTTACACACTCTCTATTTCAAGAGGCTGATGAATGAAGGTAGGAAGACACTCATGGGGACAAACATCTTTGATTTGCGAATAGACTTATTCCTCCAATATTAACCCTGATGTTTGTCACAGGATGTGAGTAATTATGGTAATGTGGGTGGGAGTTAATGGCAGTCTTAAAACTAGTTTGAAAGGGGTTTTAAAGGATAATGTTTTTGAGCCTTAGTTAAAAAGAAAGGTATCCATTGAGCCTCATATAGCTTCTTGAGGTAGGTAACAAAGGTATTATTATCACCTCTATTTTGTGGATGAGAAAACTGTGGCTCTGAAAGGTAAAATGACTTCCCTAGGGTCATACTCTCAACTGTCCATATGTCTCTCTATTAAAGAAAATAAAACACTGGACTCAATATGAGAATTCTCCAAGAAAGATTAGAAAGTTCTGGTATTGCTAATCTGTAACTCCATAGGGGAAGGAACACTGTAGGGTTACTTTAAATACTGAGGGAATGGGAATCTCCAATGATCTTTTGGATTATGAGTATAAGTATGAAGGAACCTCAAACTCAAGGCTAAAACCAGTATTGTAATGTAACATAACTGGACTCCTAGTAAATGGCCTGGGTAGGAAATATCAGCTGGTGAATACCAGGGACAGCACCACTGCATCAGCTAAGACCCAAGAGAAATGGGGCACAGAGCCTTCTGCAATCCCTGAGAGTTGAGAGAAAAGTTGAATCAACAGGATTTCAGAAAAAATTGAGCAAGGGAACTCCCCAGGTCTAAGGACCATTTTTATATCCCTCCCCTTGCCAGGCTGCTAAAAACACCTTTTGCAAACTCTCCTGAAATGACTTCAGCAGGATTTGCCACTATCATGTCTCCCCTTGACTTTAGGAGAACCTCTAAACCTAGGCTTGGCAAGTTTCAAGCCACCTATTGCCTATTTTGGTAAGCATGGTTTTATTGGAACACAGGCATTCCCATGTATTTACATATTGTCTGTGGCTGTTTTCATACTATGAAGACCAAGTTGAGTAGCTGCAACAGAGACCATATGACCCGCAAAACAAAACAACCTTCTAGCCCTTTACAAAAAATGTTTGCTGACCTTTGTCCTAGACTATTAATAGAAACATGCCTTAATCTTGATGTGAGCTCTAATTGGTCAGGAATTGCTGCCTGGACTTACTGTGTTGAAACCTCTGAGTCTCTGGTTGATAAGAAAGTGTGCAGGAATCTATTGACAATGTCTGCTATAGACACAGAAGCTAGGATTGGTGACAGTTGTTCCAAGTATTTGGAATTCTCTACTTAAGGGTTTTATTTTTCCACTCTGCTGTGAGACCAACCAACCTTAGCCAACAAATTCACTGATGCCTTGAGGATTGTTCTTAATATGAGGCCAAGCGGGAGAATTCTATTGGAAGGCAAATTTAATACGTTCTTGAATAAATTAATTAATGTAAGTAGTCACAGCTGTAACTTGAATATTATAAACTTTGCTATATAGTTTACAAATATTATCTTATTTGTCTTTACAAATCTGAAAGATATATATTTGTCTTTAGTTTGTGGATAAGGAAATTAAGATAAAGGAAGTTAGCGACTTTTAGTGTTGAACTCAAATATGGTTCCAAAGACAATAATTTCATTCTGTTGGTTTAATTTAAATTGGAGAGGAATCAAAATATCATTTTCAGCCTTTTCTGATGCATAAAATTCAACAAGTAGGATTTAAAGTTGTACTTTAGAGAAATTCTGGGGGACTTAAACTATTGGTCATTCACACTTTAACCTGTAATACCTCAATATGACCATTTTGCCTCTTAAAAACAATCGCAATTTCACATATTGTATAAATATAATAGGAAGTTGTGTATAAAGGAATTTTTGCTTGTTTGTATGTTTTAGGAAAGAAAGTTAGAGAAGCAGTTTGGGGGACATGAAGTGTTCTTGGGGCAAACAGGATGTTCAGAGATTTAATGTTTGCAAAAGAGAATGTTTGAATCATAGCTGGGGTCTAGTAGGTAGATATGGAATCAATTTTTCTGGTTAGTTTTAGCCTAAGTTGTTTTGACTGAAACTAGCAGAAACTTTTCAGAGCTAATTTATGTTGAAGAGCATTTATTAAAAGAATGCATTTTTTTTTCTCATGGAATGTAAGGGCAAAAAAAGTATAGCTGGTCTTTGAAAGGAACTGGATCTAACTTAAAATTCTCTCTTTCATGGGTGTGCTTTATTTCTCCTGCTTCTTTTATTTATTTGCATTCATAATAGAAAAATAACTTCCCTAGATGGGAGCAACACTACTTTTTAGACTTTGTCATAGACCTGGGATGGGGAATTAGATGTTGTGTCAGGACCTTAATTCTCAAATCATGACCAAAGATGAGAAGGATCAGCAACTTATTGAAAGCTAAGTTTCAACCCCAGATAGTCTTATATCCCCATGAAGAGAGGACAATTTTCATGAGACCTAGGGAGGAGCTAAAATTAAAAGCAACTCTCTGAAGCTTAACAGTTTGAAAATGGGTCTAGTTTCTTGGGGTTGGTAAGAGAATGAGAATGGTTATAGCCAGGCCTACCTTATCAAGTCCTGTTGGCCCCTTTTTGATAAAGAATCAGAAATTTTATGGATCATCTATCCCTGGAGACACTAACTTTAAGAATAAACCTCCTTATTGTTAATTTAGCTAGATCAAATATTCTTTAAGACTCAGCAATTCCAGTTATTCTCTCACTGCTTCACACCCCTCTGAGATTGAAGGGCAAGAATCATAGTAGCTATTACACCTGCCAGCAAGTCAAATCTTTCAGGCTAAACAATATGAAAGAAAAAAAGGAGACAGACTCACCATTGACTTATTTACTCAAATGTCACTACTTCTTTATTTCAAGCTTCTTTTGCACAGCCTTCTTCTAGCATCTACTAATTCATTCATTGATCAGCTTCACAATTATCATTTACTCTCCTTTTCCACCTCTTTCTACACTCAACATTGACAATAAAATATTGAAGTATGACAAGGATAAGTGCAAATAATATTTCTAGATATTTGAGGTCTCAGGGAAGATAAATCACAAGTAGACATAGAATTTGTTTTCAATGAGTTTTGTTAATGGAAAGGTTTTATTGGCATATATATATATGTGTATGGCACACACGATGGCACAAACAAATCATCATTGCCATAATATATTCAAAGTGTTCAACGCTGAACAGGAAAAAGAAAAGTGCTTCAGCTTCAGTGATGATGTGGCTAGAAGGAAAGTATCCTATTCTCGGAGACCCATAATATAAAGTTCAAAAAGCTTATTCAAACCCATCTGCAGACATCACTGGATTATCAGTAAATATCCTTAGAATAAGGATTTGTTTGATTTTGGTGTGAGGAGAAAAAGCAAAATTCAACATTTTATTTGAAAAATTTGATAAATACGATTCATATATAATGTTAATATACATAAATATATTAAAATATGTATAATAATTAATCAACAAGGTCCAGGAAGGTAAAGTATTTTGCTGAAGATCACATGGCTAGGAAATATTAATAATTTACTGCAGTGTAAAGAAACATCAATTAAGTAGCAAGAAAAATAAAATAGGTTATAATCTTTGCTATACTGAATTATTGACTAATGTTGAGCAATTTGCTTACAATTTCTGAAGGTCAAGTTAAGATTTCTATCTCCAGTATGTATACAGCATTTATAAATCAAATTGGTCACATTAGGAGAATAAATTTCATAAGATAGAAAGACAAATTACAAATAAATATGTGAAAAATTTGCAGTAGTTAATCAAAGACATATCAAACAAACAATGAAGCATGGTTTGCTTTTCAAAATGGTATAGTTTAAAATATATATGTAAAGTTTCAAATGGCTCAGTGGAATATGCCCTTTCAAACACTTTGGTAAAAGTTAAATTTGCATAGACACTTTGGTATTCAATATAAAATGACTTTATTTCTAAGAATTGATGCTAAGGATATAGATATACATGCAAATATCAAGGAATCTTATGAAAGCATTATTACACTAAAATATTGGAAACTTATTTTAAATACTAGATACTGTACATTCATAAAAAGTCATATTCTCAGAGAAAATTCACGAATGTGAGAAAATGAACATGATATAGCGTTAACTGAAAACATGATACCATATATATATAGCTCTATCTATGTACAAAATGATATTGAGTTCTTATATAAATATGTGTATAGTTACAAATAAATGAATAAGAAAAGGCCTAGAAGGAAATATGATATCAACAGAAATTAACTTTAGGTGGTGAGCCTATAGATGATATTCATTTACTTCAATATATATATTACTGAATATTCTTCAGAGAACAGAAACTAATTTTACATTAAGAAATGAGACCATACATTAATTGCTTCAGGAAAAAAAATAGAAAATGAAAAAGTCTATATTTATGGAAGAAATTATAAAAGTCACACAATAATTACTTCTTAAAAGTATTTACAGACTGTTTAGCTGGTAAATTTTCCCTAAGTTATGAAGCACAAATAATTCCCGTCATATATAAACTGTTTCATTTGCGAAATAGATAAAAAAGTATCCAATTTATTAATTCTTTAATAATACTATGAAAACATGAGACAATTTGCAACAGCAATGAAAAAAACATAGATTAATTTTCCTTATGACTACAAAGGCAAAAATCCTTAATAAAATGCAAGAAAGGGCTGAGTGTGGTGGCTCACCCCTGTAATACCCAGCACTTTGGGAGGCTGAGGCAGGTGGATCATTTAAGGCCAGGAGGTCAAGACCAGCCTGGCCAACCTGGTGAAACCCCATCTTTACTAAAAACACAAAAATTAGCCAGGTGGTAGTGGCACGCACCTATAGTTCCAGCTACTCGGGAGGCTGAGGTAGGAGAATGGCTTGAACCCAAGAGGCAGAGGTTATGGTGAGCTGAGATCATGCCATTGCACCCCAGTCTGGGTGAGAGAGTGAAACCCTGTCTCAAAAAAAAAAAAAAAAAAAAGCAAGAAAGTTGAACTCAATAGTATATTCAAAGTCCACCCACAAACAAGTAGGATTTATGTGATAATTTCAAGGATGATTTAGTATTAGACAATATGTTTATATAATAATTGGGATAGATTTAACGAGAATAAATAGATTTGAGACAATGTGTTATCATTTTAGGGCAATCTGAAAATGCAATGCTGTGTGATAATACATAGCATTTATTCTTCATAAAACAATCCTAAAAGCTGGAATAGAAGTATTTCTTGACATCAATATTTATTTGGAACCAATAATTACTTTTTTAAAATATGCAACACCAAAGACCTTTCCACTTAAATCAGAAACAGACATACTATTTGTTAATCAATTCTATGACAGGGAATAGGAAACATGCTGGGTATACCAGAGGGGAGCAAAACAGACGTTATCCCTGCTCTGATGTTACTTCCAGTGTAGCACTACAGTAGAACATATAAAGGAATAGGAAATTATATAATTTCTATTTGCATAAATACAATTTTCATGTAAGAAGTATTATGAAGAAAATTAACAGGATAATAAAAGAAAATTAATTGGAAGTTTGTAGGATGCTATGTAGAGTGTTTGCCGGAGAAGTTCTCACTAAAGAGGTATCATTTAAGCTAAGATTGGGAGGATAGGAAAGCAAAGCTACTTATTACTGTTTTTTCATGGTGGCCATTTACCATAGCTCTTGAATTTATAGCAATTCAGTAAAAGAATAAATAGATATAAAATGTATAATACTTGAGGAGACAAAATTATTATTACTTGTAGATAATATGTCTACATATTATCTGTATGTATACACATACAGGAAGAAGATAAGCCAATTATTAGAATTAAGAAATATAATTCAGCAAAGGGATCAGACATAGGATCAGTATTTTTTTAATCAATGGCTTTCTTATATACTACAAGTAAGTAATTAGGAGATGAATGGGGGTAATATTTCCCATTATCAATAGTGACAAAATCAGAAAATATTTAGTAATAATTTTCAAGAAAAGTTTACATAAAGAAAACTACAAATATTTACCTGATGATATTAAAGTCATACTTGTATTTGTGGAGAATTATACTAGCTCCAGTATGGGAAGACAAAGAAAATATCTTAAAGGTATTATTTCCTCCCTAATTTGTAGTTTTATAGCATTTCAAGTAGAAGCACTTGTATAACTTCAAAAGTAATTTAAAATCTGATAAAAAATATGTGTAATAGGGGAAGAACTTTCTCTGACCATTAGTAAAGTGTATTATAAAATCACAGAGATTACAATAGTGTGGGGTTTGAGTAAGAAAAGCCTGGTTCATCAAGGGAGCAATAGAGTTAGACCTAAAAGAAATCTTACTATATATAAAAATGTATTATATAATAAATATTATAAATGACGAAGAACAATTATTCAGTGCAGGATACTGAAAACAGTTTTATTTTTACTTCATACTATATAGAATTAAGTATTTAAAAATAACACTCTAAACAACCAGACATTTCTGTAGATGAGTATTGAACTGACATTGAGATAGGAAAGTACATATTAAGTTCAAAAACGTAGAAAATTTTAACTGTTTAAAAGTTATGGGCTTAAGAAATCATCTACAGAGTAGACAACCTACAGAATGGGAGAAAATATTTGCAAACTGTGCATCTGACAAAGGCCTAATGTCCAGAATCTATCAGGAACTTAAACAAATTAGCAAGCCAAAAATAAAAGCGAAGGACATGAACAGACACTTCTCAAAAGAAGACATACATGTGGCCAAGAAGCATATGAAAAAAATGCTCAACATCACTAATCATTAGAGAAATACAAATCAAAACCACAATGAGTTGCCATCTCATGTCAGTCAGAATGACAATTATTAAAAACTCAAAAAACAATAGATGCTGGTGAGGTTGCAGAGAAAAAGAAACACTTTTACACTATTGGTGGGAATGTAAATAGTTCAGCCGTTGTGGCGATTCCTCAAAGGTAGAGAGGTAGAAATACCATTTGCCCCAGCAATCCCTTTACTGGGTATATACCCAAAGGAATAGAAATCATTTTGTTATAAAGGTTCATGCATGTATGTTCACTGCAGCATTATTCACAATAGCAAATACATGGAATCAACTCAAATGCCCGTCAATGATAGATTGGATAAAGAAAATGTGGTACATTTACACCATGGAATACTATGCACCCACATGAAAGAATAAAGTCACATCATCTGCAGCAACATGGATGCAGCTGGAGGCTGTTATCCTAAATGCACTAATGAAGGAACAGAAAACTAAATACTGCATGCTCTCACTTATTAGTGGGAGCTAAACATTGAGTACACACAGACACAAAGAAGGGAGCAATAGACACCAGTGCTACTAAAGGGTGAAGGGTGGGAGGAGGGTGAGGACTGAAAAACTACCTGTTAGGTACTATGCTCATTACCTGGATAATAATCTGTATACCAAACCCCTGCAACATGCAGTTTACACCTTGCAACAAACCTACACATGTACCGCCTGAATCTAAAATAAAAGTTGGAAAGGAAAAATAACATTATGAGCTTAAAGCAAACAAAAATAAAAGATCCTTGACAAACTGGGAAGAGATTTTAGGGAACAATAAAATATTTTAAAACCTCAATATCTGTGAAGCCCAACAAAGAAGAAGACAGTAACAAACAATAGATGAAATAGGCAAGGAACATAAGCAGACACTTCAAAAGATTTAAAAAAATTATCTTCATTAGTAATTCAGGAATAAATATTAAAATACCATGCCATTTTCACCTATCAATTAATAAATATATACTTTAAAAAATGTTTTTTTTTTTTTCAGAATTACATTTTATTTCACATTGACAGAAACCATGAAAAACATTTACATTTTCCCATGTTACAGCACAACATTTCAACGGAATATTTCTTGTTGTAAATAATATCTTGCTGATTTGTAGAACTGAAATAACTGTTTATGTTCTTCAAGGTAAAGAAAAATGACATAGTAAATGATTGTTTAAAATTTTAAAATCCAGACAAACATATGGCTTCATTGTTAACATCCCATATAGTCCATTACTAAATTATTTCCATTATCGATTAGCACCCATTTATAAAGATGCATTCTTAATATTGTTTTGGTCAGGTGGAATACGGCAGAAAAATTAACACAGTTCAGAAATATCAAGCATACATTTTTGCTACATATTAATCTGTATGGTAACTACATTTTATGTATAGGGTTCTGACTAGCCTTTATTACCCATAGTTTGTTTTCAAATAATTTTTACCAGTAATCTGGAAATTTTGACAATTTAAAATGATTGCTATTTTTATGTTTACATGAAAAATTAATACAAAAAATAATTTGACTAAAGTGAAAATTTCAAATAAGACCACTGGCAGATGAAAATAAAGCAAAAAATTACAATAGATTCCTCATCTTCTATAGTAGTTGGTTTCAAACATGTGTACAAAGTAAGCTGTATGCCATGAGATGAAATCATCTTAGAAGTTAGTTTTTAAGATCAGTCTTAAAGATATTTCAGAACATACTAGAATATGATCTAATTACTCTTTCAGTTGTTTACAGGAAAATAAAACCATAGAATTATTCGTTACCTGGGTTGAAGATCCTAATAGCTAGGTGTAAATTTGGATAAGGTACAGTAATTTGAAATAAGTAGTGCATGAAGTTTTAATGTCTGGTTTCTCTATAAAGCATAAATAGATTTTAAATACTGTATATCTGTGACCCAGAAGGTCAAATTATAGCATATATTGACAGTAGCTGTCTATGGCAGAGAGGCAATACTTGGTCTGCTATGAAGAACAATAAAGAAAAAACAAACTTTTTTTTTTTCTTGAGAAAAAGGAGTATTAAATAGAAATAATATCAGGGAAAATAAAAGCCTGGTCCCAAAATAAAAGGGCCATTAATTGAAGAGAACAATTTTACTCTTTCTTGATAATGAACAGCATTATCCCTATTATTAGGAATAATGTAATACCACCTCATTCTTACTATGCATTACAAGCATTATGTATATATGAACACATATATAAAAATACAGACACTGCATGGTGACTAAGCAATTTTGGAATAAATCCATAGGCTAAGTCACAGCATGCATAAATTGTTTATACCTTAACTGCTCATTTCTACCTGAACAAATTGTCATTAAGCATACTGCTAATTTTCAAATGATGTAATAAAAAATCTGGTGGCAGTACTGTATTATTTTGCTGAATTACATTTGAGAAAAAAGAAGCTACCTGCTTCATCTATTTTAATATAGTAGATTCTGGATCTTCTTATAAGAACATATGTATAGAAACTTAAAAGATCATAAATTTCTCATGAGGAGACATTATTTGATCTGTGTCATTGGCATGTATTTGCAAAACATTTTAACACTGCAAAACATTAGAAATTTGAAGACTGGGCATGGGAAAAGGTTTATACTCTACTACAATGATGCTGGTGTACTTCTACACAAGGCCTCTTAGTGACGTCAATCAATTGGAGGTAGGAGTTTATCAATGAATTGCTTGACATCCATCATTTCCTGTTGACACGAACTGTGCATCATACCTTCATAGGTTTTAAAGGTCACATTGGCTGGATTCACCAATGTTTTTAGTTTTTCAACCGTAAGAGAACCAAACATCAGGGGAACTAAAGGGTCACAATCCCCGTGGCACTGGAGAATAGAAATATCTCTATTAGCACCACCAACAGGACCCTGTGGAAAGGAAGCCCGAAGTGGAAGCCAGCAACTGAGTGCAGTGACACCTGCTAGTTTCTGCTGCGTGGTAAGGGCAGTATATAAAGATAAAGCTCCTCCCTGAGAAAACCCTCCCAAAATAATTCTGTTAGAAGGAATGCCATTCTTCACTTCTTGATCAATCAAAGCTTTTATATTTTCTGCTGCTTGTTTAATCCCAGATTCATCCTCCTGTGAATCTGGTGAAAGCCCAATAATATCAAACCATGAAGGCATAGCCATGTTCATATTTAATGTAACAGGCCTAACAGGCGCATGCGGGCAGATATATTTGATATGTGAACTTCTGATACCTGCAAAGGCTTCTGCCCATCCGTGCCCAGTATCTCCCAATCCATGCAGGAAAATCACCGCAGCGGTGGCCTTCCGGGCGGCGGGCATGATGGCGGGGAGCGGGGTTGACATGGTATTGCCGCACATACACCGGCTCAGCTCACAGCGCAAGCGGAAGGAAGAGCGGGCGCCCGGCCGCTGCCCAAGCTAAAAAATGTTTAAATGCAGTGGCAGACATAGTTTAAAAGGCACGCTAACATCCTGTTATAGAAATGAATATCAAAATGACCGTTCTGCAAAATAGGTTGGTCATTTGTGTAAGATTTTTAAAAGAGTTCATATCTTTGGTCGAATAATTATAGTTGAGGGGAACTCAACAGAATAAATTAATCAAAGCTGCTAACAAAGATTTAGGTTTATGAATGCTAGTCATGGCATTATTTATAACCACAAAAACTTGAAAACAACTAAAATGTGCAACAATAGAGAATTTTGTAAGTAATATATTTATATGATAATATGTTCCTTTCAAATTAAATGTTTTTGAAGAATATTTAATTACTTGGATGATGCTCACAAAATTTTAAGTACAAATGATCAAATTATTAAGTAAAAATAAAACTAAATACAAACTTTGACTAAAAGTTTCAAAATACAGTATATATAAAGGTGAATGGATACATAGAAAAAAATTAAAATATTAAACTACAATTATTTCTGGGTAGTAACATTATGAATATTTTCTCTTTGCTATATTCTTCTGTACTTTCTAATTATTTTAAATCTTTATCATGTATTCATTGATGTCCAGGAAAGCCATCTAATAACAAATAACATTAATAATAAAAATGTATAACAATAAGGATTTTGTAACAATAATCATTTTTGCAGGATCAAATGAATATTCTATATGTACATAATGAAATTTAGGAGGAAACATAGAACTTAAATTTTTACTGCTAATTTTCATAGCTGCAACCCTTAAGCTAAGTAAATTTACAGCTACTAATACTAGTAAAAACTGTGTAAAGATTTATAATTTTATACTAATTAAAGATAATTTCTCACATTTCTTGACAGAATGGGGTTATACTACATTTAAAAAATCATATTATAAATGAAATCATGTTTCAAAGTAATAATCTACTTACCATGATTTTCACAATGTTATTAGAATAAATCAATTGAGCATGTTCTTCAGTTTTTTGGTACTATCATTATAACAGCAGCCTTTACAGGAATACCCTCCATCTCCTTTTCTGTGTATGCACATTATCCAAGTCTTGTCCCTGAGATAGTGATGTTTCCTACTGAAAGCATCAGAAAAATTCTTAATTCTAGCAAGCTAATCTTCCCCTGTAATCTGCTCTTCTCTGGCTTTAACCATGAACTGTATTCTCAGGGTTGAGTCTTTTCAACTGGTGGAAAGATGGCCTATTTCTAATTCTCTGAGAGTAAAAAATAAATCTCTAACATACTGTGATGCCTAACATGAAATTCCTTTGAAAACAACTGAAAATAAACATCTGAATCAATTTCTTATGGTTTTTGCTCTTAGTTATTTTGTTTTTTGTTTTAATGTTTTGTCTCAACTTTCCCCAAGTTGCTCAAAGATTCAGAGAATGGACCCAAGGCACCTGAGGCTGAGAAATGTGCTAGTAGTTGATGTCTGACATGTTATCAGGGGAAGAGAGGATGGATTTACCCTTCCGAAAAATACCTTTAAAGTTTAAACTAGCTTCATTTCTCATAGGCTTCTCTATTTACCCTGAAATACTCTTGTTATCATAGAGAAAATAAGTACTAAATATGTTCTATGTCAATTCTGGAATGAATGAATAATTAGAGATTAGCAGAGGTATAAGTCTTTCAGATTAAACCTTGTCAAAGAGTAGTTCTCAGTTTTCATTCTGAAATAGTTTCAAAAATAAGTATAAGCAGGGCTTAATAGTTTATAAAAGCTCTTCCACACCACATATCAATTTATTCTCTCAATCAACATGGAAAATAGGTAAGATTGTATCATCATTATTCTCATTTTATGGAAGAGGGACAAGAGATTCAGAGATATGTGCTTTGCTCCAGGTCACAGAGTTATAGGCACAAGAGAAAGGATTAAGATGCAGTTCTTCTGACCCCACTGTACAACATTGTTTATCTATTAGACACCCAAATATCCAAATGCAAGTTGAAACTCATTAGTACTCCTCATAAAACAAAAAGAAATCCTTGACTGTACTAAATTCCTGGATATCAAATCACAAATCAGTAATTTTTAAGAAGATTAAGTTTAATTTATGCCAAGTACTTACACTGATATCAATTTACATTTTTGTGACTCATATCACAAACCACGTCATTCCTTTGAATCTGGAAAACCTGAGTAGAATATTTATGAAAAGCATTTAACTCTATGGAATGAAGGGAATGACCCAGTCCCTGGATAACTGCAGGATTTAATTCCACAGAACTGTTACTGGTAGTAGATGCTGGCCTTTAATTCACAGTTCCTAAATACACTACCTAAACAGGAGTATACTTATATAAGGTACGTTTTAAGCCAACATTAAAAAATAAAACAACTAAGATTTGTGGGAAATATAATACAAGAATGTGAGAGAGATTTCCAGAAATGCATTTAGTGCCGGACTAGAGAAGAACCTATCCAGGCTTCACCCCTTGAAACAGACTCAATCTGAGAAATTAAGAAATTGTGTACATCTCTGGAACCAGAAAACTAGCAACTGTACCACTGAATCAGAAAAGTTTCCAGTTGTCTCTGGTTATCAGCGCTTCTCCATGGGATGGCAGAAACACTGTACCTCACTTTTGCATATTTATTCATTAAAATAAACTGGAAAAAAATATCAAACATGAGAGATGTAAGAACTTTCATTTCAGTAAATGCTTTAAGAGAAAAAATGTTAAGAACTCATTCAATTCAGAATCAGAAAGAATGAGCAGTGAGAATAGGATATTTCACTTGAACAGAGCAAGGATGCCAATGATGCATGATACACCAGAAGATGGAAGAAACTACGACAAAATTTGGAATGGAAATAATGCATCTATTTTTCCTCTAGTTGAGGACAAAACTAATAATCAGATTTGTTATTCATCTGATAAGGGAGACTAAAAGCAACCAAATTATTATCAAGTCTAAATTAATTTTGCTTAGTTGGAAGATGGATGAAAAGACAGAGACAAAACTAAATCCATGAGGGCTCTAGTAAATCAGTGGACAAGAAGGGAAAAAGTGTTATTCTGAATAAAGATAAGTTTACCTGAGAAAATAACTGCAGAATTCAGAATATTTCCTAAGACCTATCTTCCTCATTAGAAAGCAAGAAAACAGGCCAGGTGCAGTGGCTCACGCCTGTAATCCCAACACTTTGGGAGGCCAAGGTGAGTGGATCACGACGTCAGGAGTTCGAGACCAGCCTAACCAACATGGTGAAACCCTGTCTCTATTAAAAATAGAGAAATTAGCCGGGCATGGTGGCACATGCCTGTAATACCAGCTACTCAGGAGGCTGAGGCAGGAGAATCGCTTGAACCTGGGAGGCGGAGCTTGCAGTGAGCCGAGATCGTGCCCCTGTGCTCCAGCCTGGGCGACAAAGTGAGACTCCGTCTCAAAAAAAAAAAAAAAAAAAAAAAGGAAAGCAAGGAAACATAGTTCCCAGGAAATTATAAAAGCCATGAAGAAATCATAAGATAAACCCAAAAGACAGCAGAATAAAATATAAAGAAATATGGATACTATAACAAGGACTTGGAGGCAACAGAAATATAACACCAGCACTAAAAGTTTATTTCTGGCAATAGCAGACCAGATTGCTTGGATCAATCCTATTACTGAGAACAACTAGAAAAGCTAGACAAAGTAAAAACAATGTATGTTTGAAGGCACTGGAGGACTACTAAAGTAGAAGGGATTTGCACGAAAAAAAAAATCTGGGAAATAAGCTAACCTTGCATTTGGCACATTTTTTTCTCAAGACAGTTTGCTGATTCTGAAACTGTCAGCCTAGAGGTTGAGAAATTGATCTCAACTTGTAGCAGACTAACAGGGCTGGTGGCGTGAGAAATGAAGTTCAGAGTCCACCAATGGGGAGAGGCCCTGGTCTACATTCTTGGTTTTCAGTAGGGACAATGAAAGGCTACAATCTAAGAGTAAGAATAAATCCAAAAGGGAGCAGCTCTGCATAGCAGGTGCCAACAAACGTTTTAGCTTTTCTATAAAGGACCAGATGATAAATATTTTAGACTTTGCAGGCTTCACACTCAACTCTGCTATTGTAGCATGAGAGCAGACATAGACAGTATGTAAACACCTGGGCATGGCTGAATGTTCCTGTATTTGCAAAACAGGCTCAGAATCCTGTCCTTTTTTGGAAGGTATTATTGAGTAGATTACTGGCTATGATGCCAGGGTCAGATTAGCAGCTAGAATAGTAGACACCTGCTTCCTAAGGGGTGATGGAAGGTGAAGGCAACAAGAGATTTAGGCAACTTCTGCTGCAGTTTGGGGTTACTTCTTGTGTGGTAGGCAGAATAATGCCTTACGCAAACATGTCCAAATTCTAACCCCAGGAACCTGTCAACATGTTGTAATGTGGCAAAGGTTGCAGATGGAATTAAGGTAGCTAATCAACTGACCCAAAGACAAAGAGATTGCCTGAATTACACAGGTGGGTGCAATATAATCATAAACGTATTTAAAAGAGAAGAGGAAGGCAGAAGAGAGAGTTAGAGTCAGATAGGGAGACGAGACTATGGAAACAGTGACCAGAATTATGCAATGTGAGAAAGACTTGATTAGCCATTGCTGGTTTTGAAGATGGAAGTGGGCCATGAGATGAGAAATGCAGGCAGCCTCTAGAAGTTGGAATATGCAAGAAAACAGAATCTCTTCTAAGTGCCTCCAGAAAGGAGCACAGCCTGATTTTACCCATTGGGACTCCCTTGGTACTTCCGACCTCCAGATTTGTAAGGTAATAAATTTGTGCTGTTTGTGGCAATTTATTATAGCAACACTCCTCTTACCTGGAGTTGGAGCTGACAATGCAGGTGGGGTAAAAGGAGACACATGGATTGGCAGAAGGAGGAATGCAGAGATGGAGAATTAGGCTGGAACCAATACTACTCACTTGTTTTGCAACTGAATTATGCAAACCAACAAGGTATCAGTTTTATAAATGCCATATTCTAATAATTAAAATCAAGAACAATTACCACACTCTGCATAATCCTTTATGAGTTAATGTTTCTTTAAAATGAGAACGTCCATAAATAACTCATTTATTTATACAGCCCCAGTTATTTTCATCTTGCTGTTGGTCAGATGAGATTATGACTTAAAATAATCAAAAGTAAATATTGCTTCTTATGAAAAAAGAAGTCTATCCATAAGACCTGAAGCTGAATAAGTCTCATTACATATGAATTCACAAAGTGGCAATCGTGACAGGTACTATTTCACCTTTATAGGCACGAAATGGTGACATGAAGAGCAAGAGGGAGAAACATGAATGTTACTGAATTAGACCATTCTTGCATTGTTTTAAAAAATACCCGAGACTGAGTAATTATAAAGAAAAGAGGCTTAATTGGCTCAAGATTCTACAGGCTGTACAAAAAGCATAGTGCTGGCATCTGCTTCTGTGGAGGCCTCTGGGAGCTTACAATGATGGCGAAAGGCCAAGCAGGGAAACTTGCATGTCACATGGCAAAAGCAGGAACAAGAGAATGTGTTGAGGGGTGGTGGGGGGGTCAGGTGCTGCACACTTTTAAATGACCAGATCTTGTGTGAATTCATAGCAAGAACTCACTTATCACCAAAGGAATGGCCCAAGCCATTCATAAGGAATCCGACCCCATGATCCAAACACCTCCCACCAGGCCCCACCTCCAACACTGGGAATTATATTTCAACATAATATTTGAGCAGGGACGAGCATTCAAACTTTATCAGTTACCTTGTGTAAGTCCTTCAATTTAGAAAAATTGGATGTTGAAACAGGATGCAGCCTCAGCTTTTGACTAAGGCATAAAGACTGGATGGTATGTTCCAAGGTGAGTGGGTTTAGTTAAACAACTTATACATATTGAGGCTATAAGAGGTTAAGGTGATTGGAGATGACAAAATTTCTTTGTGTAGAACTCTGATTCCTAACCAACCTGGGAGGGGTGAGGGGCATGGGATGAGTGAGTTTTCCTTACTTCAGGTCTACTGATGGGGGCCAGATTCTTTCCTGCATTTGGAAGATACTGGACTGATGCCTGACCTGTGCCAGAGACTATCAAAGAGAGAGACGCTAACTGAAGCTGCTCATGGAAGCACAGTGAAGGCTGAATTTTGAAAACAATGCATTTTCCTCCAATATAGAGCCAAAGGAGATCCTGGGGAATAGGCATGGAATCCATGTCTATCACAAGAATGTTGGCCTGAGATCACTGAAAATAACATTTTGCCCAAAAAAACAGTCTACCAGAGTACAAGGGGAATCTTGTAGAAACCGAGGGTGAAGCACTGGGTACAGAAACTGTGCTTCTGTAGTGGCCAGCTGAAGTGGCCAGCTGAAGGAGAGCCCCTACCGGGTCAAGAGAACTCTGGTTAGGAAAAGCCAGCAGGAAGTCACCAACGGATCCTAATAGCACCTCAAGAGCTAGAGTAATTTTTAAACATTGACCAGGCTCAAGAGATAATTTGTATCAGCAGTTAAGTGTGAAATTTCCTACCCCTGCCCCAAAACCTGCTTTTTTTTGCCTCTTGTTGCTCTGAGCTCAGAGGGTCAGAAAAGAGAGTGGTGGCTGCCCCTTAAATCTGGTGAGAGAGTCTCCAAGGGCACATCACAGAGACAGTTATGGTTTCTTGCCTGAGTAATCTAAAGGCTAGAAGCTATGGCTACTGGCCTGATGCAGGAGAGAGGCAGAGAGAGAAAATAAAAGGCTGAGCTAGAGTTGGGGTTATATATTTGAAGGTCATAGGATGTAGCTGAATGTATGAGACTGTGCAAGATTCCCCAGGGAACTGCCACCATCCCCCAGAACAGAGGAATACAGATATAGAAGCCATGAAAAACACCACCACTTAAATGGTAGGAGTAAAGAAGGAGTTTATTCTAAATATAAACAGGTCCTCATCAAGCCTTCCTTTTGGTCAAAGGCCCCCATTTATGAGTCCTCTGCCTGACACCAGGGTTTTAGTCTGTAATCCTGTCAGAGGCCATGAGTAAAAGGCCACCTAGTAGCTAGATCCACAGTCTCAATGTTATCAGTCTGGAGAATGAATTTGAGTGGGGCCATTTAGCCAGAGATGTAAAGGGAAATAGAATTACTATGGAGTGAAGTTAGAGTAATTTGTTAGTCCTTTGAATCACACTCTCATTTGCTTTTATATATGAATAGTAATACTGGTAGTAATATCTTCTAGAATTCAAGTCAATGATAATAACTTAGTAGCAATAACTACAATTTACTTAATTTACTTGTCTATACTTTTCTAGGCCCTGACTAGCCTTTTTTTTTTTTTTTCACAATACTGTTAATTTTTCCAGAAACAAAGAGGGGGGAAAATGTATTGACCAAGGACACGAATTAGGTCCTGGCAGAGAATTCTTATTTTTCATGCATAGCATCAGTGAATAGTTTGTTCCAGCCTATTAATTATTTAAATAGTTATTATCTATGTTTGTCTTTCTTGCTTGAAATAAAAACTGCTGATCTAAGCTTATCTGCATCTTAACATCTTTTAGCAATACAGAGTGTGTACAAAAGCTTTTTTTAGCAGAGCAGAAAGAGGAAGATGAATCTTACTACGAGCCAAGCAGCAGGCAGCATGTCAGTCATTTTTACATGAATTCTCATTTAATTATGACAACAAACTTGTAAAAATAGATGTCTTACCTTCACTTTATAAATGAAGAGACCAAGGTCACTAAGTTATTAAGTGGCAAGACTGGCTATAATTCCAATGTCTGATTCTAGAACCTATAATGTAAAATATAGGCCCTCGATTCTTTCCATGATACTATCAGAAAATGCTTTATATATCATATCTCATTTTATTTCTCCATATGCTAATAAAGTAGATAAGAATTAAATGCTGTATTGCCGATTTCACAGACTGTGTTTGTTTAACTGAACACAAGAGCCAGTCTAGGCAATCCAATGAGCCAATAAATTTTAACCCAAAGAATAGTAAATGTGATCTGATATGTATTCTATTTTGAACTATGATAGCCTTGTTGTAGTATGCTGAAAACATGTCCTCCCCTGCAAAATTAATTTACTTATTAATGCCTGGAACTTATGAGTATTATCTTATTAAGCAAATGCATTTTACTTTATGTGGCAAAATATATGATTAATGTATCCCCAAGAAACAAGTAGAATAAATGATTTTTAAAAGTCATACTAAATTTCAGGACAATAGTTAAAAGACAATCCTAAAACTTCCAGAGGGGAAAACATATTTCTCCTACAAAAAATGAATTTTTATCAGACTTTTCTAGATTCTAGAAGATGATGAAAATATGCCTTAAACTATTCTTAGGGAAAATAATTTTGAATCAAGAATTCCACTTCAGCTAAATTTGCACATAAGTGGAAAAGTTAAGTTCTCTCTCTCACATGCACCCTCAAAAACATAATTACTCAGGGAAACCCCTTGAAATAGCAACTGAAGATATTCCAGTAAAACAGATACAATCCAAAAAGAACACAAGGGAAAATAAAACAGTGGTCTACAATAAAACAAATAAAAATAAAATTATATTGTTACAACTATGTAGTTGTTAATGAATAGTGAATAAAAAGTAAGAACATGCAGCTAACAAAGGAAGTGGCAGGGTATAGAGAAAGAGAAGTACAAGTATAATGTTATTGTTTAATTCAAGAGAAGGTTATAATACTAACCCTAGATATTGAGGGAAATAAATAAATTGAAATAAAACTAAGTATAGCCATCAAAGGGCACATAGAAAACCATCAAACCATTAAAGGAAAGAAAAATACAACAAAATTTGATTAGTCAATTCTAAAAAAAATGTATTAAAAAAGGGGAAAACCTCCAAGCAAACACAGTAAAAAGAAAATAAGATGCTAAGAATAGGTTCCAATGTATCTTCAATCACAATAAATGTGAATGGATTAAATTTTCACATTGAATCATTCAGGACATAAGCATGGGCAAAGATTTCATGATGAAGATGACAAGAGCAAAAACAAATTGGATCTAATTAAACTAAAGAGCTTCTGCACAGCAAAAGAAACTATCAGCAGAGTAAGTAGACAACCTACAGAATGGGAAAACATTTTTGCACCTATGCATCTGAAAAAGTCCTAATATCCAGCATCTGTAAGGAACTTAAACACATTTACAAGAAGAAAAAAAAAAAAAACCATTAAAAAGTGGGCAAAGGACATGAAAAGACACTTCTCAAAAGAAAACATACATGTGGCCAACAATCACATGAAGAAAAATTCAGTATTACTGATTATTAGAGAAATGCAAATCAAAACCACAATGAGATACCATCTCACACCAGTCAGAATGACTATTATTAAAACGTCAAAAAATAACAGACATTGGTGAGGTTGTGGAGAAAAAAGAATGCTTTTACACTCTTAGTGGGAGTGTAAATTAGTTCAACCATTGTGGAAGGCGGTATGATGATTCCTCAAAGACCTAGAGACAGAAATACTGTTCGACCCAGAAATCCCATTACTGGTATATACCCAAAGGAATATAAAACGTTCTATTATAATGACACATGCACACATATGTTTATTGCAGCACTCTTTACAATAGCAAAGACGTGTAATCAACCTAAATGCCCATCAATAATAGAATGGGTGAAGAAAATATGGCACATATACACCATAGAATACTGTGCGGCCATAAAAAAGAATGAGATCATGTCCTTTGCAGGGGCATGGATGGAGCTGGAGGCCATTATCCCTAGCAAATGAACGTAGGAACAGAAAATCACATACCACATGTTCTCATTTATAAGTGGGAGCTAAAGGATGAGAACAAATGGACATGTAGAGGGGAACAATGCACACTGCGCCCTATTGGAGGCTGGAGGGTGAGAGGAGGGAGAGAATTAGGAAAAATAATGCATAGTAGGTTTAATCCCTGAGTGATGAAATAATATGTACAACAAACTCTCATGACACACATTTACCTATGTAACAAACCTGCACATCCTGCATATGTACCCTGAACTTAAAATAAAAGTTTTAAAAAATTTCCACATTGAAACAGTGGAGTATATTGTACCAAAACCAGTCCAAATAAAGACTGATTAGAAACGATATACCAAAATAACAACAAAAGTTTCCCAATAACCAATCATTCCGATGCTATATAAACCATTTCATGGCAGAGACAGATACATTTTTTTTTACTTCAGTACATGAAGCTTCTGTAATCTAGATACAAAACTAGACAGATAGATAAAATGAGAGAGAATTATAAATTTTATTATTAAATAGATGTAAAATCCTTAAATATTAAGAAAATCTAATAATGTGTTATAATAAATCAAAATCCTTATCAAGTGGTTTAGTCTCAGGAATACTAGAATGATCAAGCATGAAATAATTTCTATTAAAGAAAGTCACCACACTAACAGATTGAAAGAGGAAAAATCATATCATCATCCCAAAAGATTCCAAAGAAGCATTTAATCTAATTAAACGCTCATTCTTGATAAAATTTGTAGTAAACTAGAAAGAAGAAAATTTCTAAACATAAAAGTGTCTCTACAAGAAAACAAAGCAAAATCACATTGACCCATAAAAATTTGGAAGCATTTGCAACAATAAAATATTTCAAATATATAAAACTAAACCAAATGATAAATACATAATACTGATATTAAAAACTATAAATCTTTCCTGAAAGACATAAGAGAAGGCCTGAATAAATGAAAAGGTACTATTTTACCGGAGGGAGAGAGTCAATATTTTAGGTTGACAATTCTTCCATATTAATAAATTCAGTGCAACACGTACAAGATTATAAAATGAAATTTATGATGACGACTTTAAAACTAATATCTAATAAGAAAATGCAGAAGAGTGATAAGAACTTGGAACACAGAAGAAAAAAATTGATTTAATCACATACAATTTAAAAATATTGAATTGTCACAAAAATTAAAACCAGGTAGCAGTTTGGCATTGTATTTTAAAATACTATTGCAAATATTAAATAGCCGATACAAATAAAATAAAAAAAGACAGGGACATAAATAGTAAAAGGAGCAAAGGCCATAAACAGGCAATTTACATAAAAAGAAAAATCAATAACAGGAAAAGATGCTCATAATATTTTGGGAAATTAGAGTTTGTGAGAGTACTGTGAATCAGGCATTCTCATACATTTTTATTTCCAGGAGTATAGACTGGTAAAGTGTTTGGGGAGAAATTTGTAAGTATTAAAATCTGAAGTGCATGCACACTTCTACCTAGTAATATTTATCTGTGTGCAGGAAGAGACATGTGCAAAGATGTTCATTACAACACTGTTCAAAATAGCAAAAAATTAAAGATAATCTAAAAGATCATCATACAGCAATGGGTAAATAAATGATGGTATATTCATAATAGTGTTCTATATAACAATTAAAAAAATGTGGTTGATCTATGTGAACCTACACAGAAAGAAAGACATTAAGTGAACTTAAGGTATGTCTGATGGCATTTATTGAGAATGGAGCACATATTTTATGTGCATATAGAAGTGTACAGCAAATTTTATGTAAGGATGTACAGTAATATGTCAACAGTTGTCACCTCTGGAGAAAGTGGGATTGGTGGGAGAGTAGAAAATGGCAGTGAGGTCCATGTTTATTTTTTCTGTAAACATATCTCTATACCTTGAATTTTTCATAACATTATTTTGTAATAAACTAATAATATACACAACTCTGTTTATTTAAATACACACACAAACTCATATACACATTACTAAGGAAATCTCTCATTCTTGATAGACAATGAAAAGAAAGAAATGTGCCAGTTCTTCCACTGAGGCCAACTAGAAAATCTGGATAAAATATATTGCATATCTACTCCTAGATACTAGACAGTCGACATGTTGTTGATATTTGCTAGGCTAGAGGAGGAGAGCTTTTCCTCTTTGAGAATTTACTGCTTGCAGAGGGCGAGTGCTGACAGATTACCAACCTGAGTGACATTTTGAGAATCTCATAAAACTAAGGGGCTATGGACTTGAATTCTAGGGACCACCAAAAAAGCACAGACCCTGGTGAACTCCTTGACTTTGTCTTGGGATCTTAAAGAGTGGCAGCACTGAACTAAGAGGTAAACAGCACCCCTTCCCAATAGATCAGTAGCTTTGAGTCATCTCATTCACTCATTGTTATGGGCTGAATTATGTCCCCCTGAAATTCATATGTTCAAGTCCTAACCCCTGGTACCTCAGACTGTGACAGTATTTGGCGACAGAGTCTTCAAAAAGTAATTAAGTTAAAGCGAAGCCATTAGAGTGAGCCTTAATGCAATGTGACTGGTGTCCTTGTAAGAAGAAAAGATTAGGACACAGATACACACAGAGGGAAGACCAGGTAAAGACACAGGAAGGAGAAGATAGCCATCTATAAACCAACAAGAGAGGCTTCAGAAGAAACCAACCCTGCTAGCAACTTGATCTGAGACTTCTAGCCTCCAGAATGGTGAGAAAATAAATTTCCGTTGTTTAAGCTACCCAATCTGTGATAGTTTGTTATGGCAGCCTTAGCAAATATATTAACAATCATTTAACTGGATTAAAGTGAATCCTAGATTGCTAGTGCCCCAGGGATGAGGTAGAAACTAATCATGGAAGAGATTTGGTCTCAAATTATTCCTACAACCGAAATGAAATTATTGCAATAAAAGTAGAAGTAATCAAGAGACAAGACAATGCAGATGAAAAGCAGCAGAAATGATAAACAATAGAAACTGACTTATAGCACCCCTAGTAGTACAGTGTTAATACCTAGACTTTAAAATAAGTATGCCCAATATATTCAAGGGTATAAAAGGTAAGACTAGAAATTTCAGTAGAGAATTGAAAACTAAAAAATAAATAAAAATCTGAAAATGAAAAAATAGCCAAAATTAACAACTTAATAGATGAAATTAACTGCAGATTAGAAACAATTAGTGAAGAAAGAATTAGTGATTGAAAGACAGATTGGAAAAAAATACCCACAATGAGACACAATGAGACAAAATGATAGAAAATACAGAAGAATGCATAAGCAATATGCAGGACATGGTTACAAGATCTAATATATGTGGAATTGAACCAAAAGGAAGGAAGAAGAATGGTCCAGAATCATTATTTTGAGAGAAAATGGCTAAAACTATTCAAAACGGATGAAAGACATCAAGTCACATTCTCAAGAAGTCTCATGAACTCCAGGCAAGGTATGTTAAGTGAAATCCACACTTGGACGTTCTTCTTAAAAATCTTAAAAGCAGCCAGTGAAAAAACATTACTTTTAAAGGAATAAGGCTGACAGCTGAGTTGTCACTAGAAACAATGAAGCCAGAAAAAAGAGTATCTTCAAAGTCCTGGAAGAAAATTAGTGACCTGGATGATTCACCCTAGGAAAATATCCTTCAAGAATAAAAGTGAAATGAAGACATCTCCAGATGAACAAAAATGGTGGTAACTCATCACTAAAGGAAATTCAGAAGTACATTTCAGACAGAAGGAAAATGATCCCAGATGAAAGTTTGGAGATGCAGAAATAAACGAAAGACAACAGAAAGGTAATACACAGATAAATAGAAGTAGATGCTGAATGTATAACAATGTCTTTGTGGATTTAAAATATGCATAAATTTAAATATATACAAATAAAAAACAAATCTTGACATTTGCAACAACATAGATGGACTTGCAGAACGTTTTGTTAAGTGAAACAAGCC
This sequence comes from Rhinopithecus bieti, assembly GCF_001698545.2. Lineage (NCBI taxonomy): Eukaryota > Metazoa > Chordata > Mammalia > Primates > Cercopithecidae > Rhinopithecus > Rhinopithecus bieti. The sequence continues at coordinate 3,786,500 of NW_016807975.1, read as the reverse complement.
AGACACAGAAAGACGAATACCACATGGTCTCATTCATATGTAGAATCTAAAACAAGTTGATCTTATTAGAATAATGGCTACCAGGGGCTGGAGTGGTGGTGGAGGAGGGGGTTGAGGAAATGATCCAAGGTTACAAAATTTCAATTAGATAGAATAAGTTCAAGAGACATGTTGTACAACATGGCAACTACATAATAAACAATGGTACATTGTATTCTTAAAAAATGCTAAGGTTTAAAATGTTCTCACCACAAAAATGACAACTGTGTGAGGTAATGCATATGTTGCTTGACTTGGTTTAGCCATTGTGCAGTGTATATATGTTTCAGAATGTCATGCTATATACAATTTAATCTGTCAGTCTGAAAATTTAAAAATACAAAAATAACTATACATATATAGAAAGCATATATATATGTATATGCTGAAAATCAATGCATTACATGTCTACCTTTTGAAAGTAAGAAAAACCCAGTAACTTAAACCCTAAGAAATTAGCGGGATGTAATAATAACAAAGATTAATAAAATAAAAATTAACAATAAAGATAATAAAAATCCAAAAGTTTTTTTTTTTTTTTTTTTTTAAAGACTACTAAAATAGAGAAACACTTGGCAAGACTGATTTTTAAAAAGGAAGATACAAATAGCCAATGTCAGGAATAGTGAGTAGGAAGGGACCTCACTATATATTGTACAAACAGTAAAAATGTAGTTAAGATGGCATTGTGGAGAATTTTATGACAATAAAATTGAAATATAAATGCAATGAACATACCAGAAAAATTCAACTTACCAAAAACTGACACAGTAAGAAGCAGAAAATATGAATTTTAAAATTACTTTCTTTAGGGGTACTTTGTTTTAGATATAAATTAACTGAAATTATCCCCTTTGTGTATACACATAGCAGCTCCACAGAGGGGTTTGTGCTTGTAAAATCAAGTATGGTCCTACATAGAGAAAATATTCTGCCTTACATTACCTTTCAGTCTACATTTAAGAAACTTTCACATCATGCTGTTCGACCTGTGCATAAAGTGGACATGAAAACTGTCCTGCCCTTCTTTCTGCATAAATACATACGGATTGTAGACTGGGTTCAGGCAGAGTTACCAAAACCTTAGCATGAATGAGGAAGGGGGAGTGTTCATCCAAATAAATATTCAAGTGTGTGTCTTATTCTTTCCACTTTCCATAGATTGAAGCTAAGGCAAAGGAATGACTCTAAGCATCATCACAGGAGATTGTGATGATAGTTTAATGATAAGTAATTTCTGATTCCCTATCCTAACACTGTTGTAAAATATATTTTGCCTGTTTTTGTGCTTTTGTAAGAATATTTCTTATTAAATTAATCACAATGTTGCTGAAACTGAACAATTTACATACTCAATGAAGTAAACTGTGGATTACAAAAGTTTACTAAGAAATAGTAAAACAGGCAGAAAGTAATCACAGAGTCTATAAAATAGACACTGGAATTGCTCTACTAATAAACAGCATGAGTTATTCTTCCCCCATTATGGAGGAACTACCATGCTTGGATCTTTATGTTAAAACTCATCTAATAGATATATTGGTAGAAATAATAACATAATAAAACTACTGTGTAATAAGTGAAATAATACAATATCAACCAAAGCTTGTATTCCTGATAAATTGGTAAGCTTCTTCTCTTTTCTATGGTGTGATCATCCCATGTTTTGCTTTTTTGCTCAAACATACAAAGAACATAGAGACTCATGTTCAGAAATCTGATTAATCCTTGTAGCCAATATATGACTTTGCTGCTATCTTCTGTGATACTGTTGTTCTCTGTTTATTTGTATTTTATTAATTTTTTAAAAAATTACAGTAACTCTCCCTTGCTGGAAGGTGCTTCAACGTGAATGCATCATGTATAAATGTGAAACTACAAAGTAAAAATTGTGACATTTTGAGAGAGGTTTTTCAGTAAAATTCAAGTAATTTATTTTATTTATCTAGAACATCCATTATATTTGATTGACAAAATTCAATTTATTGGCTTCTAGGTTTATATCTATTGCCAAAAAGAAACTGTGTATATGCTAAATTGTTAAGTTGTAGCCCCTTGTATACAAAGCAAAATTTTCAATGTTTATCAAAATGTATGCAGAAAAAACACATGTTCTTCTTCTTCACATAATAACAATGTCTTCTCAGCAGCAATTCCTATAGTCCATTGTGCAATGATCCAAGCCTTCAAGGAGAGACAGTGAGAAATGAGCCCCTCATTAAATGTTGCCTGTTGGGCTAGTTAGTTCACCTTGAAAACACATGACTGGTGGCCAGCAAGGAATTGTCTGTCAATTTAATTTTTTATTTGCAGACATTTATACATATTGCCCATTTTATGATAGCTCATCTATATACCAATCACTCAAATGAACTAACCCTTAAGACTGATAGAGGCTATGAGTAAATGCACATGGAAATCGACAAGTGAACAGGCTGACAAATTCAGAACTGCAAACACACAGCTTCCATCTACTCAACTGGAGCCATGTTTACAGATCAGAACTCAGACACACATAAGACTCCTTTGGAAAATGTCATTAAGCATTTGTTTCTCCATTCCTAAAAAGATCTTGTTTAGGCAGTGGTAAAGGGAAATATGTCAACTATAACAAAAATGGTGATAGCCTCATTTTTCAGTTGAATTTCCCACTATGGAAAGGGCTTAATTATTAGCAAGAAGCTCTGCTACCCAGGAGCTTTCCTCCTGTCCAATGTGACATTACTGACTCTCCACCCACAGCCCAGTGGAAAATTATAATGAGCAAAGCTGGGGGAGGCAGCAGTGTAACTAAATTCTGCAAACCAATCCTCTGGAGTTGATTCCCTCACCCTTTCCTCTTTAGCAATATGCAAAACCATGAAACCAACCCACCACAGATGATATTTGTGAGGTCTGTCACTCTGTGAGTTGGGTGCTATGAAATGTGTGTTACAGGAAAAGTCTATGTTTGAATAGGGCATAACTTCTTTAATAATAACAATAATAATTGAATATACTATTTGCCAAACAGTATGCTAAGTGTCAAACATAGAATCTCATTGAATCCTTTAAACTACCTTACAAAGAGTGCATTATTTTAATCACGATAAGCTAGGTGATTTGCAGTTAAGTCTCTGTTTCCTAGCACAATGCTCTTTCCATTCTCCTACAGGGCTCTCCTATTGAGTTTGCTGCATGGTTTTACCTGTGTGACACTGTCCGTGAGATCTAGTCTGGGGTGTGTGTGTGTATTTGGTGTCTTCTATGCTGTTTAAGCTGCATAGGAAAGCCTTCACCCCCTCATTTGCCATAGCGCCCCTGCTTCACAAGATATTGTGCCCTACCACATCACAGCTCTCTTCCTAAGGATCCTGATGCACTTCATGGTTTTCTTGTGACTATAGCGTAATCCAGTCATCCATAGGCCTTAGGATGTGCCATTGTGTGGACTATGACCCTCATGAAAACAAGAAATCTCTGAAGAATGTCAGAGAAACTCTAAACCAGAAGATGCACACTGGCTGACCATAATTTAAATCTTGCTTGTAGATGTATTTTCTTGACTAATACAGGGGTTCTTTGCCTTTCGGGAAACAAAAATATTCAACTTTTACAAAAAATCAGAGATTTCACGTAAAACCTGACTTGCACACTGTCCTTTTTCTGCATGACAACTGTGAGTATCTTCCTTTAAAAGGGCATACACTCTGGTCTACTACAGGACCTTTCTCTCATAAGTCTGTATTTGCATCTATACCTAGCATTCCTCAATGATTCTCATTGCCCACTGGGCAGGCATTGTGAGTTTGCTGATTCCTGCTTCGCTTGAATCATGACTCCCATCATCTGAAGCACTGTTGGCAAGGCATCTGTTGACAGTCAATTAGCCAAGACTGCCCTTTTCTGTTCTCAGTGGGTAGTGAAGCCATGTGTGGCTTCTTTTTTTTTTTTTTTTTTTTTTTTTTTTTTTTTTTTTTTGGTATCTTTGGCAATGTTGAATACTTCCATTACCCACAACTAGCAAAAACCCTATTCCACTTAATAGTCAAGAGAATGCAGCTAACCACTCCCTGGAGCTTCTTCACCCCCAAACTTCCTTAGTGTGTATATGGAGGAGCTTTGTGGAACTGTGAAAATCTCTAAAGATACCCAGGAAGTGTGATTCCTGCTTCAGAACCTTGAGGGCACCTTTTTCACTGAAATAAAGACTTACTTCCTATTTATTTTTCCTACCCAGTTGCAAATCATCTGGTAAATGTCAATTCTTTCTCCCAAACTGAGGAGAATGACCTGAAATGGAGAGAGCAAGGAAACATCAATGTATCCTTCAACATTTCAATGCTGTGTTTAGTGATAGCTCCTTTGTATTTCAACTCAACCCATATTCATCAAGCACCTTCTATATGTAAAGGACTATGCCCTGCAGAGCGACTTTGGATCACACCTCTTGTTTGTAAAGCACTTTGATATACATTATTTTACATAATCCATATATTAATCCAATGAGATGGGTCTTCATTATGCCCCTTTTACAGATAACGGTCCCTAGGCTGAGAAGGATCTTATCCAACATCATTGTGAGAAATAAATAAACAGCAAAACCAAGGTTTGAACTCAAGGTTTGGGGCTCTATTTCAATACAGTACCTAGTGTTTTAATATTATCTTGGACCATATTAGTTTAGAGGAAATGGTCTCATTGACAGAAGAAAAAAAATATTTCTCTAGCTTCTTCCAGTTTTCTATGGTACATGAGGTGGAAGCACAAGTATTGATGAAAAGATCCTCTCTTCTACCAGCTATATTCTGTTCTTTAATTTTTGATTTGGTTTTAATTTATTTAATTTTCTATTTTCTAGTTCTGGCTGCTGGTAAGAGGACACTACTAATCTAGAAAAGGGAGCCTTAACATTGTAACTGCCACTGCAGCACACCATTATTAGCACAGATCCTAATATTTGGGATAAAACAAATACACTGAGCTAGCATTGCAGGTAACATGTGTTATGCCCAGACCGTTTATTCCCCGAAGAAGACCACCAGAGTCCAGAGTCAAAGCCAAGCGGCAAGGATCTTTAATGCAAGTTCGAACTTGGTCCCTCCGTTCCACAACATACAAGAGGGCCCCGAATGATGCATGTGCCCGCTTTTTATAGCCCGATGCATACAGGATATGTAAGGTTACAGAGGTACAAAGGAATTCTTTTGGTTGCAGCATCACAACTGGTAATTGGTTAATATTTTAAGTTATACAATTAACAGTTTTCTATTTGTTCCCGCGCATTTAGTAAAACTACAAACGGTTGTGACCTTATCAGGGGCTCTCTAGGTGGTGTTTCTGAGATGTGTGG